>NW_026731931.1:1350000-1702500 GCF_028476545.2 Physella acuta | reverse complement strand
ATATAATTATAATACATTTTTTGTAAAATTGCATCATAAATTCATGCCTAAGAAAAATGTCAGACAATTTTTTTTGCCCGGAGGTTGTTTGCTTGACGTGACTTTTACCGAAAGCCACTTACTAGAACCCTGTTTGCCTGAGATAACGTTTGCCCCAAAACGTATCAAGAATTAAAATCACATGGTTTCTATAAATTTTCATAGCTCAAAACAACGTCCATTTGTTGAATTGTGGAAAATAGTATAACTAAATGTTAAAATTAAATGATTTCGTTCAAAATATTCAGATACAATCCGATTTGATGACAACGCTATATATATATATATATATATATATATATATATATATATATATATATATATATATATATATATATATATAATTCTCTTCTGGGAGCCGTTAGAAAACAAGCTGCAAGCGCCTCCTTGCAGTCCCCTCTCTTTCTCTCTATCACTATCACTACCACCCCCACCCCACCCCCACATTGTCTGGTGAGCTGTGGTCACGCTAAATGTTTACAAAGCTAAATGTTTACAAATCGTAGAGCCGTAGAGCCGGGATTCTATTAGGGGCAGATAATTTAGTTCTATTTTAAACTTACAGGAGGTAACTAAAAAATAACTAAGAGGAGGCTGCTTTCACGGGGGGGGGGGGGGGGGGGGGGTGTAGGGTCGGGGTTAGGGGAAAGGGGGGGTAGTGTTTTAAAGCAAATATTTTCAGTGGCAGCATAGGTACTGTCGAATTCACAAATTATGAATTGCTGAAAAGTAGAAAATAAAACAACTAAATAGCGGCGTCTGATACGCTGCGGGTCGGCTCGTATATATAATTTATGAAGATGACAAATTAGTAATTAAATATTAATTACGCGGTTTCGAATCTAAGTGGAGATCACAAGATTAAATTGTAGAGGTCGGGCAAAAGATTAGTATATTCAATAACAGAACGGGAGATAACTGGCTATACGCGATAAACCTATATAGTCTGCTGAGCTGTTGTTCATGGCGAATATTTATAATTGTAGAACCGATTCAAGTTAAAAGGGCTATGAGTTATATGTATATATATATACACATGTTTTTTTCCTATGTAGTCTAATACTAGACTTAGGTTTAGTCAGTAAATAAGGCAAAGTATCTATGTATATAATTCTCTTCTTGGAGACGTTAGAAAACAAGCTGTAAGCGCGCCTTGCAGTCCGCTCTCTTCCTCTCTAGGAAGTCTGCTGAGCTGTGGTTCACGCTAAATGTTTACAATCGTAGAGCCGGGTTTAGTGACGGCTATTAGGGGCAGATAATTTAGGTTGAAACGATTTTAAGCTTAGGGGAGGTAGCTAAGAGGAGGCTGCTTTCACGGAGGGGGGGGGTGGGGGGGTTAGGGGTTGGGGGAAAGGAGGGGGGGGGGGGGTGTTATCGTCCTTAAAGACTTACTGTTTTAAAGCAAAAATTTGCAGTGACAGCAGTGGTACTATCGAATTCACAAATTATGAATTACTGAAAAGTAGAAAATAAAACAACTAAATAGCGGCGTATGATACGCTGTTATTATATTTCCTCGCCACTTCCATATATATATATATATATATATATATATATATATATATATATATATATATATATATATATATATATATATATATATATATATATATATATATATATATATATATATTTACATATATATGTCCCATTTATGTATGGATATATGTGACTGACATTTTTGCATTCTTTTTTTGGAGATTTTTCACTCACAGCACTACAAGATGTTGTTTTTATCGCTGGTGTTACTACTGCAACGGTGTTACTTTCAGCCGCTTTATTAATAATTTATATTGCTTTTAGACGCAGAGGTAGGCTTACATTTGTTGAGTAAATTTAATTTAATTTATTAATTTAAAATGCTATTGCAAATGTAAAATAATCAAAATTAAAGATTCCTCTATAGACCTACGATTCATTGGGCAGTTGAAGTGGAGTTCATGTGTTTCTTGACCTCGGCATATAAAGGGATACTATGGTCAGCACTATTTCTCTAACTTGGAATAGGTACTCATTAAAGTTTGGTTGACTCAGGGACTTTCCACTAACTTAAAACTCGAAACTTTCGGGTCTGCAGTCTAGCGCTCCACCACTATGCCACGTGTCCCTATTGCAAATGTATATTAGCCACACACACACATATATATATACATATATATATATACATATATATATATATATATTTATATATATACAAACGCATATATATATATATATATATATATATATATATATATATATATATATATATATATATATATATATGATATTTAATCGTGTATTATGACTTTTTTTTTCTTCTTTTTGCAGAGAATAATAGGTATGTACATCTGTTCCTTACAAAAGTTATTGAAAAATCGACAGATCTGAATAAATATCTACAAATTTGGAATGTTATAAAATTTATTTTTAAAAAGTGCTATCTGATTTTTATTCCCAGACTTTTTCAGTAACCAATGAAACTGTGTTATTGTTCAAAATCTGTTGATATAAATAACATAACTTACAGCAAAATAAACCTTGTACAGAAATTAAAGACTATTATATTTAACCAGTATAGATAAGAATAAACGATTAAACGAATATTTTAATACTGACAAAATGCAACTTCCTAATAAAATCAGTTGGGTCTAGTTCAGGCGTTTAAGGCATTGTTAAAAAAGTATATTTTTGAAGACTTAATATATATTTGGTCTATGTAATAAGCTCTTGGTTTATTTACATGTTTTTTGTCATACCAAACAGAAACTGCAAAGTATTAAACATTTATTTTTGTATTTAATATGATTTTTTTCTGCACTCGAAGATGCCTTATAATAGTAACAATATTAGCATTTGTAAGTAATAGCCTCCTTGGGTTCACGACTCTAATCTCTATTTTAAATCTCGTTTTATAACTTGCTAATCTGGCAAATTTCTAGAAAATTGGACGTTACACATTTACACATTTGACCGCGAGCACATTTTACATACGCCGTTATTTGAATTTCTAATTTTAAAATGTGGTTATTTTGAATTTGTTACTGGAAAAAAAATAGATCAACTTTATCGTCTTAGGGTTTAACATAAACTAATGGTGTAGGTCTACTATGATTTGGGAGTACGATGGAGATATAATTGTTTTTAAACGTATGCTTCGATTCCTTGAAATGTTTAAAGATAAACGTGAAATACTGTGAGTTGTTTTAGAAAATTGCCGAGGCCAAGGTCGTCCTACCCTCACAGTATAAATTTGCATCTGATACGTTTGTTCCATCGGTTGAGCTGGTGATTTTTTAATACGAGAACTGACGACTTAATTCATACATTTTACATGCAGTATTATAATGTTAAATTCAACATGTGGACGTCAACTGTTTTTCCAAACGGCTTAGCCATTTACAGAGGTGCTTGCAAACAATTAGCCAGATGTAAAGAGGATAACTATCCTAAAATCTTTGTTGAAATTACTCTCTGTTTTTTCATGAAATACAAAGATTATATAGGGAAATACTACTGATCAGTTTCAACTACTTTCAAGAGTTTTTTTCTGACACCCCTCTTCGTGGACTTGTTGGCCAACCGGCACCGATACTGTTTTGTATTGCCCCAAGGCAGAAGCCTGCCAAATTTGAAGCGCCTTCGGCACCGGGAGGTGCCCGATTAGGCACCCGAAGACCTTACTTTATAAATGTCCACCATATTTTCAGTAATTGTTTTTCATGCGAAAATGAAAATTTTGCCACGAGATAATCGTGATGCCTTTCATAGAATGATCTTTATGGTAAACCATTTGCAAATTTTGTAACTTGTACATACTAAAAAAGTACGATTTTTTTAGGCCTTGTATAATGCTGACCAGTAACTCTTTTAAAAAGTAATCGTGACAAACGCTTTAATAATAATGAAATATAAGCCGTTTGAATATGATTGCTTTATGTGCATAAATAAAAAAAAGTACCGAAATATTCAAAATAGTGGAGGTTCATTCGGGTTTCCATGACAACCAATCTTGTTTTCAATCCTTTTTTGCTGTTTAAGACATACTCTCATGTGCTAAACATAATAAAAGTATTCAAAATATTTTAGATCTTAAATTGTAAAAAATAGAAATAAACTAAGCCTATCTTCTTAACGATAAATATTCCCGTATGGATGCATATTTAATTATTGGTTTTTTTTTTTTAAATTAGCATATCATAGAACCCGTACTTTATAGCTTAGTACAATTTTCTAACGTAATAATGTGGCTGTCTTTTATGCATTACTACGCGTTTCTTATAACTTTGTTTCCCCCAAAAAACAATAATTATGAAGGTGTGGCGCCTTGGCACGGTGTTGTCCGCCCCATACTTTCACATGAGAACTATACCGCCTTCGTTGTTTTGAAAATAATTCAATGAACTTTTTTTTTACTCCAACACTTTTATTTTACAAACTTATATTAATTCAAAATGTAGTGGTATTCTAAGCTGTTTGTGGGTAGTGTAGATTTCAATAGGGCTGGTAATTAGGCCACCAACCAGTTCTACGTCTAAATAAAACTTAGATGAGCCATAGAACTGGTTGGTAACCTACTTACCAGCCCTATTAGGTCAACTACCAATTCATGAAATTACATTCATATATAATGCTGTTACAAAAAGCTCTAATTTTGACTTTGTCATTCTATGTTGCCTTTCATAAATATAGATTTCAAGGTACGGGGTCTTATAAAATAAAATAAATACTATTATTTTTGTTTTTCTCTACAGAAATATATTAACCGCCGAGGCAACATTTAGTATGTATACTTTGTTTTCGTTACGTATATCCATCAAAATATAAATTATTATGCCTTTAAAAAATAATACTTCACGAGCTAATATTTTAAACAAAATATCAAAACACTTCTTATAGAATATGCTTTTACATTATCTTGAACAAAGCAATTTATTTCAACGAGTGTTTAAATACATTCTGTAACTAATTTTTTCATACTGATCAGGATGCATTAATAAAATACATGGTTTATCTATAAACAAAATAATTCAGGGCAAACGGATGAAGTCTACAACACTATTGACGACATAGAGACATCGATGAAAAATTATCAAGAAGAACAAGGGAGGTGTTATTTTGTAGATAGCAGTGGGTGCGATCAGAAGAATGATGCTATAAATGGTGATGTAAACGTCCCATGTCTTCCACAACGACCAAAGGAAAAACAATACATTGAATTAGCACTTGTACCGATCGGAAACAGTGAGAGAATTCTAGGTGGAGATGCTACACCAATTGCTAACAAATCAAATGAAAATATTCCATATGATAAAACCGCGATAGACATTAACTCGGCAGCAATACATACATCGTGCCTAAATCCAGATAGTCCTACAATTTCTGATGATTCTTTATTTAACAGAAGCTCACACAGACTAACAGTTTCACGTGAAACGAAATGTACAGATGGAACAAGACATCAAGCCATGCACATTGAAGAACAGACAAATGTAAAGGTTGTCAACGCTTATTCTGCGACAGATTGCGATGGTTTCAAAGATGAGCACACGTATTTACCATTTGTACAAGATCAAAAATGGGAAGCAGACGTTGGCCAGCATGACTCAGGTGACCTCGATCATGAAAATAAAATGGCACCAATGAAGCATTTAATGGCAAAAATAGATTGGACTGAGCCAGAGTACTGTGATACCATGCCCTCTCTGGGTTGCCAAAGAATTGGGAGAGAAAATCTTTTATCAGAATCAAATATGGATCTTTCAAGTGCATCACTCCATAATCGTTACAGTAGACAAGTGGAGAGGATGGAAGACGATGACTACTTAATTCCCAAACATATGGAATACATGGGTGTTTCTTCCCCAGCAAACACAGGTGAAAGCGATGAAAATCTTTTTATCAAGCCGCAGTTCGCTAACGATAGAACTGAAGATAACATCGCTATCAGTTCGCCAATCCCCGTCACTTGCAATCTTCCATTAAGTTTTGGTTACCTGGATTTAGACGGATCACAGGTAAACGTAGACGACATCAATGATCTACGACGTCATGGCAATAGCGAAAAACTACAACACACAGAAAAGAACGATGAGTACATAACTCCTATAGACATAGACAATGAGTACATAACTCCTATAGACATTGACAATGAGTACATAACTCCTATAGACAATGACAATGAGTACATAACTCCTATAGACATTGACAATGAGTACATAACTCCTGTAGACAATGACAATGAGTACATAACTCCTATAGACAATGACAATGAGTACATAACTCCTGTAGACAATGACAATGAGTACATAACTCCTATAGACATTGATAATGAGTACATAACTCCTATAGACATTGATATGGACTGTCAGACCATGGCGCAGGGTTACCATGAGTGGGACGGATCAAAAATAGAATCAGGAGAAGTTCAGAAAGGGCAAGAAGGTGAAGATAATTATGTGGTATTTGATGGCGCTGCGCAGTAACTCTTCGTGTGTGTAAAGTTATGTTTCATGATTTTAAAATCAATACTGTTTGTTTTAATTTTAATTTTAAAATACTCGCTTTACAACTTTACTTTTGTCATTTTAAAATATAAATTTAGCAATTCAGATAATATTGATAAAGCATTTACTTCGTGTTTTAAATTATTTTTAAATGTTACTATTAACAAAAACAATAATTAAGGCTAGACACCACAGATAAAAAATAAATAAAATTTAACACATTTCAGGATGTTTAAAAATTCATATGTTAATAGCTGTTGACCTTTAGGCAAAAATAATATATAGCCGCCATTATTTCAGCTTTTGCTTTTGGGTAGAAGTATGCATGAAAAAAATCTCTATTATAGCGAGAGAGTTCTCCTCTAAACTATCTCGATTATACTTTCATTAAACAATGGAAGATGGCAACTCGGGGTATAAACATGATTTTAAATCAATTTTTAATTATTTAATTAAAAAAAGAATATGATATATAACAGAAACAATAATCGCACACATAATGAACATGAAACAATTAGTTTTTAATAATGCGGTACAAGAGCACTTGATATAGAAAAACAATATTAATTAATTTTCAAAGAGTTTAAGAATCATTTAATTAAGTAACATTTTTGCCACAATACATTTAGTCAGAGTCTTAACCTACGTGAAAAGTTTAAAATAATTCTAACCGGTAGAAGTATTCGAAGTTTTGTTCGCAATTGTCCGGACATTAGGGACGATCCACAGATGAATAAAGTTAAAAATAAATTCATATGCGTATTTATGAGAAATTGGAAATCTTTTAGAGTACTTCTTCAGGTCACCAGAAATAACTTACAATTCGACAGAGAACAGAATTGAATCGTTTACTTAAATGTGAAATTTCTGCTATCAGAAACAGTACTTAAGTTGTAGAATAATTTTCACTTTCGGTTATTGGAAAAGTTGATACAGAACTATACTTTTGATATAATATACATATATGAAATTTCGTCAACCTAGCTGTAAAGGTACTCGTGTTATTGTGTTCACAAACAGACACACAGACAAACAGATACTCATACATACACAAACACACTCACACAGAGAGAGAGAGATACTGACACGTGTGCCAAACTAAGATTATTTCCGAAATAGGAAGGTGTAAGACATTAAGATTTGTGAAAGTCTCGATATTTGTCTTAAAACAAATACAGCATTTAAAAATATAGGCCTATGATTCAAGTGTAACGAGTACCTATGACTAATTCAATACTAAAAGCATAGATAATAAGATTAAACATTAGCAATAGTTCGGTCAGCTAAAAGACGTTGATTAACTGTTATTTTTCCATTAAATTGTGTTAGAAATTATTGCGTTACCTTATGCTTGTGTTAGTTAAACAATGGTGTTTGATAAGAACAATGAAGATGACCTTGAACATTTTATAAATTGTTTATGTACTTTGCTTTTTCGATGATTGCATCAACTTCAGTAAAGGTGGGTTTTCGCTAAAGGTGAATTGTAAATTCTCTGAGTGCCATCTTTTAAGTACAACCCTTCAAACATTTTGCGAAGAGATTCTAGAAGACTAAAGTGCTTGCTGCATTGTAAATTAATGTATTTCCGCCCAAATTAGCACGAATAATGTTTGCAGATATGTATTTTTGACCTTATTGCTAACACGATAGTCTCGAGTTTGAACCCGGGTTGCAATCTGGAAATTTTCTGTGAGTCGAGCACCTTCTGATAGGTACCTGAATCACGTTAGGGGAAAAAAGGCGGCTAGGATTAGTGCTAACCATACTATCCCTTCAAAGAGCAGGGTCACTGAAAAAGGTGAACTCTACTTCACTTTCCCCATGGACTGTCAGGCTCGAAAAGGGAACTTTACTTGTACTTTACGTTATTACTATACGCTTTTATTCCGCTTTTTATACATCGCTATTTCTTCCTTGCATATTAGTTTTGTTCATGTCAAAATAGCATATCGTATATTTGTCATTTAGAATTCTAAATATTTTTTTCTATTTATATTCATCAAAGTTTATTTAATCAATTGTAATATAATAAATTACATCTTCATGTCATACTTCCATAATATTTATAACAAAATACAATCAATTGAATTAAAGTAATTCAACTCTTAAGTATGCTATATTATATATATTAATTTATAAATTTAAAATAGAATTTTGTATTAGTGTTTATTTCAATCATAAATAAAGGCTAAATTAGTATTTTTGTCTATTTATTCTAATCATTAATATTAAACGCTGTGATTGTTATAACAATATTCATTTTATTCATGAACGTTTAAGATTCCACGTACCTGTTCCGATTGTCTGTAGAAAAAAGCATCAGTTCTTTATTGTGTAT
The DNA here is from genome assembly GCF_028476545.2 of Physella acuta. Classification (NCBI taxonomy): domain Eukaryota; kingdom Metazoa; phylum Mollusca; class Gastropoda; family Physidae; genus Physella; species Physella acuta. The sequence continues at coordinate 1,693,635 of NW_026731931.1, read as the reverse complement.
TTCATTCTATTAAAAAATATGAAAACATCTACAACAATCAGAACACCATTTATAGTCTCACTTAAAATAATTATTTTTCTCATTTAACCCTCGACGTTCTCGTTATCTAAAATTCAGCAACAAAGCCCCTTCCTGAGGCGTAGAAGAGGGGGGGGGGGGGACATATGTTGGAAAAATCAAATTGATAGTTTGAGGGGGTGGGGTGCAAATTGAAAGTCTGAGGGAGGTTTGTCTCCTTCTCACTTTCACTTTTGATATCACGTGATGACCTATTTTTATCATCCGCTGTTGAACTGGCTGTTAGGTTAGCCTCCCTCTACATTGTTATTGATTTCTAAAGCTGTTTTCGTATCAAGACCTGTTAACTTGGGACGCACGGCACACAGACAACTTTTTTATCTGATGGCGAGCTAACTCTTGACACACGGAAATGGGGTTAAATAGAGAACGTCTGTTATTAATACATTACGGTTGATTGAATCGTTTCATTTATACTTAATACCCAATTAATTAATACTCAGTGCTCGTTTCAGACATCAAAGTGTAAATATGTGTATGATAGAGAAGAGGAATTAAATTTGTACTTAAAACATGTCGTACTAGACAGTATTATTAGTTTTTGAATATGGTTAGTAATAAAATTCGTGGAAAACAATTTTTTAAATTTGTTTTTAAACAACTTAGGCAATATAATATTTTCCATTACTTTTCTACGGTAATATATTTTTGTTTTAATATGATTGCTACAGAACTTTTTTTAAAAGAACATTGTTTTTATAAATTGCAATAGTACAGTGAATGTCACATCAGGAACGATTACCAGCCCATATTATCCCTCGAGTTCTTCTACGACCTACTGTACATGGACCATTCAAGGATGGACCTACATAGTCTTCAAGTACTGTAAACTTACAAATGAGAACACAGTATAATGCATATGTGTAGTTTGTATAAATGGGGAAAATGGGAAATTTGTACCCCCGAAAAAAAAAATTATTAAAAAAAAATTCCAGTCGGAAGCTGATTATTTATACGACACCGCACTTGTTATTAAAAACCAAACAGAACAAAATCATGATTTCAACATGTAATTATTGAAAGTAAAAGAAATAAACCGAGAGTGATTTCCCCTACTTTTTCGAATATTTTAATATGAATCAATAAGGCATGGAAACTTGGGATATAGACATGATTTTAATCCATTTTAAATGCTTAAACTTTTCAAAATAGACTGAAATCTCGTAGAAAAAAAGAATTACACACCAAGTGAACGCGTAATAAAATGTGACAAATGGTGCGAAATATTATTAGTAGCCTACTTTATAAATTCACATGCGTTTTTTAAGAAATCGGAAATAGCGAACATTACTACTTTCGTTCATTGGAAATTACTCAAACTTTGACTATAGGCAGAAAATTAGATCTTTTACTTACCTGTGAAATTTCATTTATCTATCTAAAATAGTATTCAGGTTACAGGCTTTTGAAAAATTGAAATAGGAAAAAAATTCCACTTCCGTTTATCGGAAATCGCTCAAAAGTGGATACGGATCTACGATTTTTATAAAATACTTATGTATGAAATTTCATTAACTTAGCTGTAACGCTACTGAACTTATCGTGGTTACAGACACACACACACACGGACACACAGACAAACAGACACACATACACACACACAGACATACGGACAAGATTGCAAGACTATGTTTTTCCGACTCAGGGAGGTGTAAAACGTCGAGATTTGCAAAAATCTAGATTTTTTTTTGTACGATTACAAGACTTTCTCTATACTTCGTATATACGAGAAAGTAAAAATGAAAAAAAAAATAAAACTGCACTAGTTACCCTTACATGAGTTGAAGTAGTACTACTGGTTAGTCGAATAGGTATCAAACTGTAAAACGAATTTTCTTTGCTCTATAAATTGACACATTCAATCAAACAATAACCAATTTATTCCATGTTTACATAACGTTAATACATTGGCAAATTTTACTTTATCATCATGTAAACAATTATGAGTCAATGAGCAAGGACTTACTAGAAATTATACATTGAATCACATCTTCTTTAATGTCTTCATCACACGTGAAGCAGTAGAAATGCTTCTCTTTGAAAGGGGCCGAGATGGCCGAGTCGGTAAAGCTCATGGTTTGAGTTCAAACCCTCGTGCAGATGAGGCTCGCTAGCTGGGGACAGCCACTATTCTATAAGAGACTTCAAAATCAAACAAATCCTGCCTTGTAGTTTATTTTTGGTTGATCAAAGTCTATGAAATCTGAGTCAAATGGCGCATAACAAATTGACACATATACTTAATTTTTTTGGAATAAGAAAAAAAGTTTGATATATTATAATCCATTATCATTGTTGGTATTAAGAGATTTATTACATACATACATTTAAAAACACTTAGAGATCAAGCTAAAAGGATAACTTCAAAAATTAAAAATCATACTCATCCTCATCATCCTCATTATCCTCATCATCATCCGCATCCTCCTCATCCTTCTCCTCATCCTCCTCATCCTTCTAATCATCCGCCTCGAAACATAGGCGTTAGCCGGCGCAACGGCGGTCGAGTGATGAGAAGCACACTAAGGGACCATGTAAACACTATTTGTATTTAGGTAGGATTCAAGAGCACATACAGTAGTGACACGATGGGACACTACGTTTGATGACACGGCTCCCTTGCGGTAATCTAGCCTGTGGCTCCCTATAACACCCAGCGACGTGCCTTATACATGGATTGTAGCCGAGGTGTGTTGTGTATTTCCCTATAAAATGGCACAATGCCCTCATGAATATTTGTCCAGATTTCCATTTTCCCATTTCCCATTCCCCCAGTTTCAACGTGAACGCCCGCCACACATGATTCCCCACGGGTGTCCACGCCCAGAAAAAGTCATCGCACCATACGACCACATCCACATCTTACACCCACAAAAGCGAATATAAAGTGGCTATACAGATGACGCTAGAAGGAAAAGACAGGCATACTAACCTGCGGCTTATTTTATAATCAGATACGTGTTTTACAACAATTGAATGAAATCAAAGCAGTCGTAAGATAAAGGCTAGTCGATTCTACAAGAACAAATGAAACGCACAAGATCTACAACGACTATAGTAGCAGCGATTTTAAATGATTAAAAAATATTACATAGACATCAATGCTGAATTTTAAAATATCCTGAAATTCATTAAATCATAATTATAATGTGGTACAGTTGTGAAATGTTACAATGTGACATTTATAATTTACTATATTTTATTTCATATTAAAAGACGGGCAACAATTAAAGCTCTGTTTAACTGCTAGTCCTCGGAAGCCGATTCAGACACGCCATGGTAGTGTAAGTACACAGATAACAGAAGTATTCATCAGGACATTTCAAGATAAAGCAGTGAAGAGCGAGACAAGGAAGTGTAAAAGAAACGTTTACATTTAACAATAGTGTCTCTTCGAGTGAACCCTCGTACGAAGCAAGTCTATCTTCTCCACAAAACAAATTAGTGATCTCCCCTAAACTTTCTCGAATATTCTTATATAACACTTGGGAGATGGGAACTGGTGATATAGACATGGTTTTTAGTTCATTTTGAACTGCTTAAACTTTTAAAAATAGAATAGAATTTCGTAGACGTAGACAAATAAATTGCGCACCAAGTGAATGTGTATAATAGTGCGGACTATTATTACTACTTTATGCATTCATATGCGTTTTAAAAAAAATCGGAAATAGCGTAAATTATTGCTTACGATCAACGGAAATGACATATAATTTTAGAGAAAGTAGAGAATTAGATCATTTACTTCTATGTGAAATTTAAATTATATATCTTAAAGTGTTCTCAAGTTATATACTTTTCCACTTCCGGTTTCCGGAAATCGCTGAGAATTTGAACCACAAATTTTATATAATACATAAATATATATTTCATCAACCTAGCTGTAACAGTACTCAAGTTATCGTGTTTACAGATATACAGAGATACACACATACACACACAGACATACGGACTGAATTGCAAAGCCCAGTTTTCACGACTCGATTACGCGTAGAGCGGCAACATTTTTATAAATCTGCATTTATAATTATTGCCTGATTAAAATAAGTCCCCTATACTCCGTATATGATGAAGTACTGAGGTGTACAACGATGAAAACTGACAAAATTTATGTTATTTTTGTGAACGATTACAATACTTCCTCTATACGCTGTATACGAGAAAGTAAAAATCAGTAAACATTTTAGTGGGAAAAAACAGCGAACTAAGAAAAACAGCATAAAGTAACAAAAAGTAGGTCACGAAAATATCATATTTGTGTAATATTTAAAACAATTGTAAGCTTTGTCTTTTTCAGAAGTTATGGAAAATACGATAATGAAATGCATAAGAAATACAGCTTTCCAATAATTACAAATACAATTTGATGAGTAATTTACATCTTTTCACTGTAAGCTTGTAAGATTAAGCGAAAAACGATTTTTTTTTTAATAAATGGAGTCAATAGCATTTTAAGCACACAGAAATAATGTTCCATTACTCCCTGGTTTGGGTGTGATTGAGCACTATACCAACAACGTTCGTTTTAAGACATCCTAGCACTTGGTTATTATCATCGTTGTTAAAATCGAACTAAATGCGTGTGCAGGCGCAAAAGCAGCCAAGTAACATGGAGCTAACACGATATGCCACTACATTCGATGACACGGCACCCTTGCTGTAGTCTGACATGTGGCTCCCTAGAGCCCCTGCGAAGTGCCTGATACATGGGCGGTAGCCGAGATGTGTTGTGTGCTTCCTTATAAAATGGCACAACAGGTTTAAAAACTAATACAATGTGGTTATACCAATGACGGAAGGAGAAGAGAACTGATATACTACCTAGCTGCTTATCTACATATATATATATATATATATATATATATATATATATATATATATATATATATATATATATAAAGCAATGTATGTGTGTGTGTGTGTCTGTTTGTTTATTTGTTTGTCTGTAATTTATGCATTACTACACTTTCACCCGATCGCAATGAAACTTTGGGAATTTGTTGAGAAATTAAATTCATCTTATGTAAATGTTATCAGACTCATTCATCTACATTGGAGTCTTCGAACCAACATTTTCGTCATAGTAAAGCTGTACAAGAAAATAAACGACAAACATTACCAGAAATTTCAAACAGTACACAGTTACCAAACGTCGCAATTTAATGCATTTTCTATTTTTATGACAATACTCTAGCACGCTTTATTTTCTTTTTATTATATCACATTGTTAACCCCCTTACTGTGAAAACAAAACATATTGTTTATTGAAACTGTAATTTGTTTTCTTTCATAATTTGATGTCTTATGTTGTCCTGACCAAATAAAATGTTATTGTGAGTAAAAAATAGTTGACATTAGAAGTAATGAGAAAAATATAAAGAAGGTGATTTTGGATATTATAAACTCGAATTTGTCTACCTACCCATATCTGTAAGCATAAATCTACACAAAATATACTACGCATAAAATATAATCTTAACAAAACGTATTTGTTTCTTTTCTTCATTTATTTTCATACCCGTCGTTCATGTCTCCTTCTCTCTTTCACTTTTCACATCACGTGATGACTTTTTTTTATCATGCACTGTTGAACTGGCTGTTAGATTAGCCTCCTTAGCCTCCTTTTACAATGTTATTGATTTCCAATGCTGTTTTCGTATCAAGTCAGGTAACTCGGAACGCACGGCACACAGACAACAACTTTTTTATCTGATGACGAGTTAACTCGTGTCACATGGTAAAGGGTTTAACACATCAGAGCTTGTAAGATTCTGGGAAAAAAAGATTATTTTATTAATAGTCATAAAAATGGTATTTTAAACACACAGAAATAATGTTCCATTACGCCCTGGTTGGGTGTGATTGAGCACTATACCGATTACGTTCGATTAAGCAGACCATGCAAATTGAATACGGTTCGCTACTATAATCTTAGGCAAATTCGAACTAAATGCGTTGGCAGGCGCGAAGTCAGCCGAGTAACGTAAAGCACACTGAGATCCCACGTGAACACTAGGGTGATTCCGTTTTGTTTAATAGCACAGTGCAATAGAGAATCGATAGACCACTACATTCATGACACAGCGCCCGTGCAATAGTCTAACCAATGGCTCCCTAGAGCACACAGCGACGTGTCCGATACATGGGCGGTAGCCGAGGTGTGTTGTGTGTTTCCTTATAAAATGGCGCAACAAGTTTATAAACTAAGACAATGTGGTTATACCAATGACGGAAGGAAAAAAGAACTGATATACTACCTGACTGCTTATAAATATATATATATATATATATATATATATATATATATATATATATATATATATATATATATATATAAAGTAATGCATGTGTGTGTGTGTGGGGGGGGTCTGTTTGTTTGCTTATTTGTTTGTCTGTCTTTTATACATTACTACACATTTCATCCGATCGCAGTAAAACTTTGGGAAGTTGTTGAGTTGTCTGCGAAAAATTATTAAATTCCTTGGCAGGATGCGATTTGTTTTTCATTCTGTATGTACGGTATATAAAACATTTGAAGTCGATTACACAAGGAGAGCATGACGCAATTATAATGCGATTATACTGCATATTTCATAGATAATGAAAAAAAAGTAAAAAGTAAAATAAAATTCATCAGATTTATTTTAGAGGGAAACTAAAACAAACCGAAAAGGACACTTGATTGATAATCTAACAATACAATACACTTAATTCATAAATGTTTGAGAAATACAGATTTATAAAAGTAATTTACCTTTCATTAAGTATTTTAAATATTTTTTATAAATAAATAAATATTAAGATTTTATAACGTAAAGTAGCAATACAAAGCTAGGCATTTATAACTTATATTTCTTAAATTCAAATTCATCGAAGTCAATTTAATTATAAACTTTCTATTTTATACTTAATTAGGATCAGTTACGTTTAATATACTTTTTAACCCAGTCAAATACAGTTGAAAATAAAGAAAACTTACATTCCATTAAAATATCAACAACCTTCCAAATTTCGTGCGAAGTATAGAGAACGTATTGTAATCGTGCACAAAAATCACTTGAAATTTTAACAATTTTCACCGTATTACACCTCAGTCCTTCATCACATCCGAAGTTTAGAGGACTTTTTTTAATCGGGCAAAAATTATCAATCCAGATTTATCAAAACTAAGAGGTTTTATGCGTAATCCAGTCTGAAAAACTGGGCTTTGCAATTCTGTCCGTATGTCTGTGTGTCTGTCTGTGTGTGTGTGTGTGTGTGTGTAAACACGATAACTTGAGTACCGTTACAGCTAGGTTGATGAAATTTCATATATAAGTATTTTATCAAAATCGTAGATCCGTATCAACTTTTGAGCGATTTCCGATAACCGGAAGTGGTACTTTTTCTACTTTGAATTTTTGAAAAGCCTATAACTTGAGTGCTATTTCAGATAGATAAATGAAATTTCACATGTAAGTAAAAAAACTAATTCTCTAGCTTCTGTCAAATTTTGACTAATTTCCGTTTACCGGAAGTATTAATTTACGCTATTTCCAATTTCTCACGAAAACGCTCGTAAATTTATAAAGTACTAATAATATCCCGCACTATCATGCACATTTTATTAGGCGTTCACTTAGTGTGCAATTCTGTTTTTTACGAGATTCCATTCTATTATAAAAAGTTTAAGCAATTAAAAATGGATTACAAATATTGTCTGTCCTGAGTTGCCATCCCTCGTAGTTTTATATTAGAATATTCGAGAAAGTTTAGGGGAGATCACTCCCGGTTTTTTTTAATGAAGCAACTGAAATTATATATGTGTGATTTTTCTTAACCCATATTATCCCAAGGTCTCAAATTTTTATAATTTTTTGATATGGTTTAGCTTTTGGGCACTGAATGAAGGAATGACTATGGATTTTTTTTAAAAGTCAATACTTTTTTAAATATCGATTTTTTAAAAAACGTCCCATAAATGGGACGCTAGCAACGAACGGCCCCATGTACATTTATTGAAAAATAAAATCATTTTTCACGAATTATGGCTAATCACGCGAAAATTAAGCTGTATACTGATTTTGTATTGTTAGACCAATGACTACATTGTTTAGGACAGCTAAAAATATTGATAATGATCAATTGGGTTAGCCATACCATGGTCTAAAATGCAGAAATTATGTTCAAAAGTCTAGTTTTCTTTTAATCTAGCGTCCATCAAAGTGAACAACACTTGGAAATAAGTAAAGCTGTGACTAGTACATCTAATTATACACACATGATCACAAATATTGTTATTATTCATCGAAACAGTAATATAATGAAATATAAATAATTGATTTTTTGTGGGGCGTACTTGAAATTTTCAGGGGTGGGGACTTAAATTTCAGAGGAAAGGGTGGACATTGGTAAAAGTATGTTTTCTATATAAATTCCATTTTGTTCTGTGGGCAGAGCCCCCCCACCCTCCCCCGAAATGATGCCAGAAAGAAACTCTGCCCTTAATGAAAAAAGAGTGCAAAAGATGTTCCGGTCCAGTCCCAGATGTCATCCAGACATCTTCTCTTTTGTTACCCTCGCTATTTCCCCCCCCCCCCATCACAGGCGTACATTAGGACATGAGACATCTTATTTCTAGGGCACGGATCCGGCTCTGGGGGCTTGTATTGAGTGTTCATGGCTCTCATCCATGTATGCACCTCACTATGCGAACAGCTCCCAATCTAACACCAGGAATCTCCTTAAAAAGTTAACAAAGTAAAACTGGTATCGGGAACCTTTGGGGGGGGGGGGATATTATTGGGACATGACAACTGTACACAGCTAATTCACATTTCTGCTATATGTAGCTTAAGCTATCTTATATGAAGAAAGTTAACCAACCCCCATGACCGAATCATTTCACCTAAATCTTGACCATTGTTATTATTCTGGTTTGTTATAATTTTAATATCACGCACTTATAAATTTACAGCAATACTAAATTAGTTTGTATTCAATGGCATTAAATACTTCAGTAAGTGTAATTTTGAAAACTTAAAAATAAAATGTAAGTTTTTCAATATTTGCAATTTTTTAATACAATAATATATAAGAAAATATAGCTCAAGGTCATAATTAAATATCTATAAATACCACTTAACACCCCAAAGTCAACAGTTAACAAAGTCAACAATTGTTTCACCATAAATAACCATTTAACATAAATATTTACATCTGTATTTCTCGCTAGTGTCCAATAAATGTGACGTTTGTATAACAATCTGCATAAATATAGGTCAAGGTCATAATTAAATATCTATAAATACTACTTAATACCCCAAAGTCAGCAGTTAACAAAGTCAGCAATTGTTTCACCATAAATAACCATTTAACATAAACATTTGCATCTGTATTTCTCACTAGCGTCCAATAAATGTGACGTTTGTGTAACAATCTACATGGGGCCATTCGTTGCTAGCGTCCCACTTATGGGACGCTTGTTGTACACTTGATATAACGAAGTAGTAAAAAAACATTGCTATTCTTAAATTTTCATCAGATAGAAATATGGTACTGCTACAAGTTTCAAATGTATTTTGCACTTAAAATGTTAATATTTTAGAAGATATGCATTTTCCTGTGCGCATGTTTTCTTTTTTCCGCCATTTTGACAAGTCCTGCAAAGCCGGCGCTATAACATTTTTCTAAATTAATTTTTTTCACAAAACACACACAAATTCAATAGTCTAGCCATTTTCAAATACAATAAAACCTAATTTGTGTTTTAACTAGTTTTTAATAAATTTTAGCAATTTTTTTTACAAGCGTCCCATAAGTGGGACGCTAGCAGAATATGGGTTAAACAATGTATGTTTTTAACAAATTGTGACTGTTAGTGAAAGCTTTTAAAAATATTGTTCACAACAGGGTATATTGAGTGGAGTATTACATAAGTTATTGTTCGGTGTTAATGTTAAATAATAGTACATAAACAATTTAAGATACTATATTCCGTAGTACAGAGAATTAACGAAGATAATTTGTTTTTCTCATTTCATCATAGGTTATGATAGTGGGTATAACTATATACCAATAGCCTTTAAATTTCCCGAAATTTGTTCAATTACCCATTACACTTAGTGGGCCCAAGTACGTCTTACGAAGTGAACTCGGGTCTTTTGCGTTTGCAGTAACCAATGTATCGCCCAGCTATTATATAATGGTAATATACTATGTACACGATACTAGAAACATGGATATCAAAACTACAAGTATAATTAATAACTAAGTATAAAAGACTTTTAAACATGGTATAATTTTTTTACAAATGTAATCGGTGGAGGCATTATAAAAAAACTTACAGGAACTGTTAAATGAAAACTGTAATACGGCTGTAGGACGGCCTGACTCCAATGGCTGGTCATCAGATGAGTACCACAGCACTAGTCTGTCAGTGTCACTGTGACACTGACATGTCGCTGTGGAACCTGTCAGGACTGAACCGTTGATGACCCTCTCGCCACTCGGACAGTCAGAAAGAATAATTTTTGTCTCCACGTCCGAAAGTAGGTTTTCTAAAGAAACACAAGTTTGTTAAAATATACAATGGGGAACATAGAAATAACTGATGAAAATAAAACATAGAAGAAAAACATACGTTAATTAAACAAAAAAGTGTTGACCAATCACACTCATTAACAGACAATATTTATTTAACGACATAGTAATCGTCAAGCTTGGCAATCAAGGTATGTCGTGATGAGTGGGTTATAGGTATATGTTTACTACAGTTCTAGAGTCAGCATTATTTGACACTTTCTTCAGAAATTAGCTGGTCTTTTTGGAAATTGTATAATAAAAATTGTTTAAATTCATCTTGTAAGTTAAACATTGATTAAAACCACCCCTTTACTAGAACGAATTATGTTTTTCTACACATATAAGTACATTACCCTTTCAACTGTCGGGGGCAAGACACATATGAATTCTACTTCATCTGCCCAATGTATGGCTAGGTCTAAATAGGAAAATCTTTACTTTAATGAACACATAAACGTATGTTAGAGATCAAGAGAATGATTACAATAGTTGAAAGTAATACAAAGTAAAAGAGAATCAATCACGACCATTGTGTCTATGATTCCTATCAGGATCAAAGATACACCGCAATAGACAGCCATTTGGTGTCGCCTTGAAATAAATTCACGCTTTATTTATAGATGCATCTATATTCTCCCCCCCCCCTCCATATTCGTGTAAAGAGATTGATGAACGATCCCATTGATGCCCGCATTCACTTTGACTGATCCCACATTCTCTATACAGATAAACAAAAACATTCACGAGCTTATAGCACCAACCTGTTTCTGTATATATTTTACAGTGATGGTGCAGAGTCTATATACAACAAAGAGGGTAAAACTGATTACTTTGCAACTTGATGTGTTATGTGGGAATTTATTGTTTCGCCATTCAGTTATCAAAGAGGTTGTGAATGATTTATTACTTTACAATATTGTCAACTAATTTTAGGATTAAGATAGAGTGATAAACTATTACAGTGCTAATATTCTTTTCATATTGTTTATTTTTATAACTCTATTCTTTTTAGATGTATTGGAGAATATAAAAAGTCGACTGCATACTCAAACTTTTTAGTACAATACGTGATTTTAAAGAATAAGGTTCTGTCGTCACACTTTTTGTCGGTTTTTGTTTTTTCCTTTGTTATAAAGAGGGTGGTTCCACAATTAATATGTTATATAATATGAACACTTAATTGTCTATGATAAATGTATGTATTTTGTGCATCTACAATAAACTAAATAGTTGTGTGTTTTGCCATATATGCAAAAAATTAAATATATTTTGTTATTAAAAAAATTTATTATTATTTCTTAAACCTTTAGTTTTTTTTGTAAAAATAATAAATCCACTAACCTGATAGTAGAATTACAACAAAAAAGATATACATGCTTTATAAAATAATCTTGTTCTGAATGGAGCATTTAAAATAGAGAATTTATATTTTCATAAAAATTATCCATTACGATTGAAGTGTATTTAATTCATAAAACATGCTACACGGCAAAATTTATGGTTTCTCTAAAAGTCAATATGAATATAAACACAGTTAATGTAGTGTTAAAATAACCTTCCTTCTCTTTTCTGCTAAACGTAAACTTAAGATAAGACATTATTGGAAGTGACGGAAAATCGATACTAGAGACCAAAGTACTTGAATTGTATTTGAAGTATATACGCCACCAGTGGATTATCACACAGGAAGTAAATATAGTTTAGTAAAGAGACATTTACTTTGTATCGGTGCAGGTCTGAGGCGTAGCGACCCTTCCCGGCGCCCGGGGACAAACTTTCAATTTGGCGTCCCCCTCGGGAACAAACATTCATTTTTCAATTTGCAGCCCCCCCCCTCAAACTTTCCATTTGCACCTCCCTCAAACTTTCCATTTGCACCCCCCCCCCCCAATAGTTTTAATATTTTTAATGACAAACTGCACCTAAAATGAGATTTTCATTTGTTTTTCCAAGCCATTTTGGCGCCCCCTAAGGTCGGCGCCCGGGGACATATGTACCCCCCTGCCCCCCCCCTCTTCGCTACGCCTCTGGTGTAGGTTTAGCAAAAGTATAATTTGATGGCGAGACGAGCGGTTACTTTCCTTTAAAACATGATGAGAAACAACATGACGCCAAAACATTTTAAAAACGTCTATTTCTATTGCTTAAAAAAAAACGATTACATAGTTTAACTAAAAAGTGTAACGGTGTGGTCGGATGTTTATGCTAACAATAGCTAACACGAAAGTCTCGAGTTCGAATCAAAGGCTCATGAACGATTTACGGAAAGTCAGTTATGAATTAAGTGCTATAGATTTAAGGTTTAGGTTAAATAGATTACACATTTAAAAATATAAAATAAACACCAGCCACTCAACATAAAATAAAAAAAAACATTTTAAGTAATGTTTAATATTTTTAAAATGGAATATTTGTTTTCATTGTATAGGCCTACATATTTTAGGTACAAAATTATAGTATACATAAATTCAGAAAATCATTTGTGTGATTGATTTTCAACTCTCCATTTCACAATATTTCTACTAAAAACGATAATTGTAACATTTTATTTTATTTTCAATGTGAATTATTTTCAATATAAAACAAAAACCAATTAAAAATCATTACAGATAGTATTCTAACATAATCAAAAATTAATTATTTAATTTCTTTACAATTTTATCCGATTTAATAAATTTCGGCGAATGTTTATATATAATACTTGAGATTTTTTAAAACCATATTCCTCTAATAAAATACACATTTAAAAAAAAAAGTATGCACTAAAAAGATATTTTATCAAACAATGTAACTGCTATTTCCTTTAATGTTCACTGTCTCGGAGTTGCGGATAGGTTAATCCAATTGATTATCTGATGTGTTAATCCAATGGATAATCAGGTGGAGGTTCAAAGTAAAATACAAGAGCGCCAGAGCTGTCTTCCATTTGAACTTTCTGGTGGTAGCTGTCGTCTGTCTCAACTGTATGTAGAGGTGGTTCAGTTGTTGTGGCAGTGTTTGCTTTATCTGGACCAGATAGGTCTTCACATGTGAAAGAAATGATACTTGAATTATATCTACAGTCGCAAAGTATTAGTTGAGTTATATCTACAGTCGCAATGTAATACTTGAATTATATTCACAGTCGCAATGTAATACTTGAATTATATCTACAATCGCAATGTAATACTTGAATTATATTCACAGTCGCAATGTAATACTTGAATTATATTCACAGTCGCAATGTAATACGTGAATTATATCTACAGTCGCAATGTAATACTTGAATTATATTCACAGTCGCAATTTAATACTTGAATTATATCTACAGTCGCAATGTAATGCTTGAAGTATATTCACAGTCGCAATGTAATACTTGAATTATATCTACAGTCGCAATGTAATACTTCAGTTATATTCACAATCGCAATGTAATACTTGAATTATATCTACAGTCGCAATGTAATACTTGAATTCTAATCTAATATTTGGTAAATAGCATTTTTTTTTAAATGTCACAATTTTGTGCATACACATTAAAGAAAAGCAACCATTCATCACGCAGTTACATACTTTTTAACTATGGGTGTTTATGGTGTTTTTTTATTAGGATCATAGTTAGAGTAAGAGCTAAATTCACGAACTAAGTCAATATATGAGCTTAGTGTAAGGTATTTAATTTAAAGTTTAAAACTATATATAGAATCAGCGCTGAAATACCAATACAGTTAAGAAAAGTGATTAAAGAGGTCAACAAAGTAACATGATCCCAATTCTTACTGTTTTTTAAGCTTGCCCTATGGAGATTCGATCCACTAATGCCATAGTCATGGTGTTTAGCTCTACGACTCGACCACCTATTGACAACAACTCTTCCGACGATGACAGAAGTAACCAGTAAAATCAGCAGACCACAGGTGACACCAACATAGACCATGACGTGGAGTTGTGTGACATCTTCATTCACTAGTGAACACAATATGAGAAAGTTGTTAGGTGTGGGGTTTTTGGTGGTGTGGGTGATGTTTTGATTACATATCCAACATTTTGAAGCATATGAAAACTAACGTATCTATGCCGCACTTAATACTGTAAACGAAACCGCAATCGAAAATATATAGTCCAACATTGGTTTCTAAATTATAATGTGCCCCGCACGACTAGTATGACATTAAATAATATCTATAAACGACAATTTCGGACATAGAGAGTAAAGACGTTATCGGAACACGAGTCTCTTGGACAATTGGCAAAATATATTCTGATAAGTACAAGTAGATATGTCTTAAAGATAATCATAACATGGAACTTTCAAAACGTTTGATAAATTTAAAGTAAATACCCCCTTATGATTGGCGCATTGCTTATGCAATCAGAATATCTTAACATAATACTGGTAGTAACAAAATAACACAAGTATTTCAAGAATAGACTATAGACAGGTATTTATATCACAAATACAAATATTTACCCTTTTCACTCATATCTTGTTTAACGACATCAAATGTGAAGGTGATATTTCCAGCACTGTTCATTATAGTGAATATATACGTCAAAGATATCTGTGTGTTCTCGTCATAAATGGTCAAGGTAACTAAACCAAACGGGGGTGTCAGCTTAGTATAGAAGACGTTATAGTCGTCAGTGTTGGACATGGACTGGCCCAACTGTATCTGTAGACCGTAGGCCGTGGGTTCAGGATAGCCCAATATCTCCAGTGTGATGGTCGTGTTGCCGCTCTCTGGTATCTGGATGGTCAGAGATCTGTTGACCACAGCAGGGGCACCTGAAACATACACATACATGTATATAACAGTTCACCTGAAAGTATCGAGTTCGAGTCCACGAATCTACGCCTTTTCTTCAAATTTCGAGGTTACTGAAACTAGTTTAACTCTACTTCACCTCCCCATAGACGTCAAGTTGGGAAATGTCTAACCGTATTTTTACACAAGTCACTGTCTCCCCTTTCATAAATAGGAGAGCTTAATACAAGTATGATGTGATTTTAGAGTGTCTAAGATACTGGGACTATGAATAAAAGAGAGTAAAAATATGTTAGAGTAAAATCAAAACAAACGGAGATGGGCGATTGTTTTTTACCTATTATTAACACAGGCAAAACAAGTGCTTATAAGAGATTTGTAAACAATGTAACTATTCTATATAATTAACGTTAGACTGTTTCAGAATTAGATATGTGTAAAAGAAGCTAATCAGTATCTTTTATCAAATATGTTTAACATGTTTGAAATTAGCATTCCTACACCTTTCATCCGATATCTATGAAACTTTGGGAACTTGTTAAGAATCATGAGAAGTTTTTCGCGTCATTTGGCGCCCTGGCAGTAGGATGCGGACCATAGGAAGTCAGGGGTACTAAGTGATGCTGTTGCTTAAATAGCATACCGGCGGTCGGGTGACCCGTAGCGTCCCGGTCTCCAATAAGAGCACTATGGCGCCTACATTCGATATAATGAGCACCCTGCAATATGGACACGATGAGCCATTACATTTGACTAAACCTAAAAAGAGGTCACAACAGGTGCCCCTGCGGTAATGTAACCGGTATCTCTTTAAAGCTTCCCGCGACGGCCCTGACAACATTGCGGTCGACGAGTTGTGTTACCCTTCACTTTACGGAAGGCGATTGACGTAACTTAAGGCTTTCATAACGCACGCCCTGGGGCGTCTGGAGAATAGTGTGAACAGCCCCGCACCGTAACAAATGATACCAAGAAATAAAGTGCGGGCATTGCTTACATTTAACTAACTCAGTTTTGGAAAACGATGTCAAACGTCTTGAAATACGCGATTATTGACGCGTTGTTGAAACCTTTATTCAATGTTTCGTCACTATGTGTACGACTAGATCGCAGCAATGCGCGGTGAGGGTACGTTATTTTTCTATATAAACGTTACATTACTAAAATTGACATTTAAAAATTATGTTGCTTTGAATTCAAATTAGTTGAGGTAATTTACAATTTTAATATATTATTTAATATTGAATTCAACTTAGTTAAATGAACACTAATTAATAATTCCTTGGTCTGTACTTAAATACAGCGAACTTACATTCCATCAAAATATCAACAAATTTCCATATTTCGTGCGAATTGGTCTCGAACCCGTTGCTTCCCCAACAGAAATATCGACCTGAATCGGTACACTGCACTTCATCAAGAACCAGTTCCAGCCGGCTGCTGTTGGACCGTTGGTCTTGAATTCTACTCAGGTTACTTCCTGTTATAACAGCAACTGCTTCTGGAATCGCTTCGACTTCACAGAAAAATTTGATCTTTTCACCTTTTGTCAGTTCGATTGACACCATATCATTTACTGTAAAACTTATTGTTACTGGAATACCTGAAAATACATTAGAAATCTGTTCGAACTGAATCATTCATTACTTATGATGATTTTCTTTCACACTTTACATCACAAAGTGCAGCTAATGCACACTTCTGGATGATTTACTTTCATTTTGTTTGGAATTTCGACTAATACAAATTGTACTTTAATTAACAACTTTACCAGTTTACCTCTACAAACACAACTTACACATAATCTTTATTACAGATCATGGTATATTTGGTTACGTTGACAAATATTTTAAGTTGTAAGAAATAATGTTATTTTATAATTATACTGTATAAATAAAATAGTATGAGCAAAACTCAAACATTATTTTTGTGTGTTTATAATCTATCTATCTATCTATATACTACTAAAAGTCAAGTTTGTTTACATGTTTGAATATTTATTTTTTTGTTTGTTTGTTTTTTTGTTTGTCCGATCGAGTATTGTGATATGTTCGACTCTATCTGGAGAGCTGTAAAATAGTATGTAGGTAGAAAATAATTTTTTAATGCAGACAGACTGTTAATCACACATTTATTTAAAGACGTTAATTAATTTATTGATTTATTCATACGTAGAGTAACCCTAGCATATATGTTGGGGCGCCAAAATGGTTTGGAAAAATAAATTGAAAGGTTGAGGGGGGTTCAAATCAAAAGTTTGAGGGGGGGGGTGCAAATCGAAATCTTGCGGGGGGGGGGGGGGTCAAATCGAAATCTTGCGGGGGGGGGGGGTTCAAATCGAAAAGTTTGTCCCCGGGCGCCGGGAATGGTCGCTATGCCTCTGAGTGACAGACGTGATGTTTTTTGATGGATGACCCCCGAAACCCACAGTTATCCAACGGATGACGGGTATTCTAGTATACTACTAAAAGTCAAGTTTGTTTACATGTTTGAATATTTATTTTTTTGTTTGTTTTTTTGTTTGTTTGTTTGTTTGTTTGGCTGATTGGCTATCTCGCATGGTTGCACTCATCGTGGAGAGCTGTAAAATAGGTAGAGAAATTTTTTTGTTTTAAGACAGACTGTTAATAACACATTTATTTAAAGACGTTAATTAATTTATTGATTTATTCATACGCAGAGTAACCCTATTTTTTTTAAAAGTGTAGAACGAGCACTACACTCGGCGGGACCGTGACGTCACAGTTTTTGTTTACTCTTTAGTACAATAAAATGGCGGCGTCTATCGAAGAAAATTGTGTTCCCATTCAAAAGTTTAACGCGTTCTAAATCTAATTTTCTGTCGGTCATAACTTTAACAATACGTCCGTTTGCTGTATTTATTACGTTTCAACACTTATATGAATTTTCAACTGTCTTTTACATTTAGTTTTACGATAAATTTCTCTAGATCTAAAATCTGTCCAAGAAAGTTATTTATAGATCTAGATCTAGAATCTAGGACAATCTAGGTCACATCAAAGATTTATTAGTTATAAATACAATAAAAAAAACGAGACTTAAGCAAACCAGTCGTAGATCTAGAATATAGATAATTCTATCTAGATTTAGATAATAATGAGTTTCTATATACTAAACTATTTTAGACCTATTTTGTATAAATCTTTGTTTGGAATATGGTAATTTTGAAATGCTCGCTCCCGGGCCTATTGGTGTAGCTTAAGATTCATACGCGGCTTAGATGCCGGTAATTTTGCTAAATTATAAACGTAAATTCTAAATATAGCTCAGTCGTAGATCTAAAATATAGATAATTTTCTATCTAGATTTAGATAATAATGATTTTCTATATACTAAACTATTTTAGACCTTTATTATTTTATATAAATCTTTGTTTGGAATATGGTAATTTTGAAATGCTCGCTCCGGGCCTAATGATTAGATCTAGATCTAGATTCTAGATCTAGCAAGAAAAACTAAACTTAAGACTTAAGCAAACGAGTCGTAGAATCTAATCTAGATCTAGATAATTCTATCTAGATCTAGATAATTTCAGACCTTCTTTATTTTATATAAATCTTTGTTTGGCTAATTTAAGATTAAATTTAATTTGAAAGTTACTACTACTAGACTTAGATCTAGATCTATGCGCGTAAATCAAGTTGCAAAAGGAGACTTAAAATATAGTATAAAAATTCACTTGTGACGTCACGAGTAAATAGCTAAGTTTGTAGCGTAGCCTTCTCTCATGCGGGTGGCACAGGTTCTAGACCAATATGTCAATGATAATTTTTTTTTCAATTTTTTTTTTGATGTGAATGATAAAGTTGCCTATCTGAACTTGGCAGGATACAGGGCAGGTGAAGTAGAGTTCATCTGTTTCTTTGTCCTAAGCATATGAAAGGATAGTGTGGTCAGAGACATGCTCGGCTGGAATCGTTTTTTAAACGATAAAAACATGTTGTCTGAGACTTGGCGGGACACTGGGCAGGTGAAGTAGAGTTGAGTAGGTCACATGTGACGTCAGTATAGCTAGGGATAGTCCGAAATCGGTGTTTTCGGTGTTTTTAAAAGATAAGAAACATATTTTTGAATGTGGGGTCTGTTTTTTGTGACGATAAATGACACTGCAGTAGCGTAGCGAGGAGGGGGGGGGGCGGGAGGGGAGGCGGGGGGAGGCGGGGGGGGGGGGCGGGGGGGGGACATATGTTGGGGCGCCAAAATGGTTTGGAAAAATAAATTGAAAGGTTGAGGGGGGTTCAAATCGAAAGTTTGAGTGGGGGGGGGGGTGCACATCAAACGTTTGAGAGGGGGGGGGGAGTTGAAAATCGAAATCTTGCGGGGGGGGGGGGGGGGTTCAAATCGAAAAGCTTGTCCCCGGGCGCCGGGAAGGGTCGCTACGCCTCTGAGTGACAGACGTGATGTTTTTTGATGGATGACCCCCGAAACCCACAGTTATCCAACGGATGACTGGTATTCAGGTTATTAATTAAAAATCTGATCACTATCCATTACCATTATATTCTTTTTTAACGACATCAAAAGTGATTGTACTATTTCCAGCAACGTTCAGAATAGTGAATATATACGTCAAAGATATCTGTTTGTTTTCGTCATAAATGGTCAAGGTCACTAAACCAAACGGGGGTGTCAGCTTAGTATAGACGACGTTATAGTCGTCAGTGTTGGACATGGACTGGCCCAACTGTATCTGCAGACCGTAGGCCGTGGGTTCAGGATAGCCCAATATCTCCAGTGTGATGGTCGTGTTGCCGCTCTTTGATATCTGGATGGTCAGAGAACTGTCGACCACAGCAGGGGCACCTGCAACATACAGATGTATATATGTATGTATATATATATATATATATATATATATATATATATATATATATATATATATATATATATATATATATATATATATATATTTATATATGTTTTGATTGTATTAAAATCTCAAGTTAGATTATAGACCCAGTGGGCGAGGTAGTCTTATGGCTCTTAACAGGATAATCATGCACCAGTGGCACGAACTCGAAACACAATGAAGTGGACATATCAACTGGTTATGCACCATTGAGACAACTGATTCCGATTTCAGCCTGCTTTTTTCTTTGAATTTGCATCCAAAAAGAATAAACTACAAGGCATCAGTTGTTTGATTTTGGAATTGACTCTCCTAGAAGAGTGGCTGTCCCCAGCTAACGAGCCTCACCTGCCTGAGGGTTCGAACTCGAGACTTTTCGGTTTAGCAACTATGAGCTTTACCGACTCGACATTGCAATGCGATAATACTTATAAGTTTAGAAACGTTATTGAAATCGTTTTGTAAAAGCCTATAAATATACGAACCATCTTTGAATGAGGTAGATCAATTTAATAATCAATTTAAAAAAAAAAAGCCTCTTGTAGAGTCACTTTATCGCGTGGTCGAATGTTAGAGCATTTGACTGCTAGCCCGTATTTCTCGAGTTCGGATCCTTTTAAAATGTAACGATGTTTCTACAACGTTTAACTTTTTTATTTTATTTCGTTGAAGAATAATGTACATAAAAAGCTATGTTAAGAATTGAGTTCATATCAGTCAAGTATAAATATCTTCACAGCCCCGCTATTCAAAACAGAATAAAGAAAACTTACATTCCATCAAAATGTCAACATATTTCCAAATTTCGTGCAGGTTGGTCTCTAACCCGTTGCTTCCCCAACAGAAATATCGACCTGAATCTGTACACTGTACGTCATCAAGAACCAGTTCCAGCCGGCTACTGTTGGACCGTTGGTCTAGAATTCTACTCAGGTTACTTCCTGTTATAACAGCAACTGCTTCTGGAATTGCTGAGACTTCACAGAAAAATTTGACTTTTTCACCTTTTAGCAGTTCGATAGTCGAATTGTTATTTATTGTAAAATGAACCGTAACTGGAATGTCTGCAAACATAGTAAAGGTTTCATTATTTCGTCTGTTCAAAACTTCATTTTTTAAAAACATTTCATCAGAAAATCGCTATCTATATTTATTTTTGAGATTTGATTTAATATAGTCATTTTTGGCCCGAGTGTTACGCTGTATTAGCGCAAATTGATGTAGATTTTTTTTTTCAGATTTATTATTTGACTATTTAATTAATTTCTAAAATTACGTAATCAAAAACATTCGCACTGGTAAGATACACTTATTTGAATGAAAAGTGATATTTTAAATTAAAAAGACGAATAAAGTTACCAGCAAATTGTGGAACAAAGTACTCAGCACTTTCAACTGTTGTTGAGTTGTCTAAGTATTCACGGCACTCATACCACTGATTGATTGCTACAAAGACAATACATATTTATTCTTGATCACAACCATTAGCATCTTTTAAAATATGTTCCCGTTGTAGTTAAATGAAAGTTTTAACTCTTTATTTATGTAACCTGTGTATTTAGTATTTTTTGTGTCATTATACATACGTACAATTTTCAATAACCCAAATAGTAAACATATTTCTAAAAAGTTTGTTTATTTCTACTTTTACCTGACGACATACAAATATAACCAAATGATGATTGGCAGTTCCTGTCACTCAGATATCCCGAAGTAGAAATCTGAACACAGTTTTCACTTTGCAATAAATTAGCCGCATCTTTATCAGCCCACATGCCATCAAAGCTTGTTGAACCCCCGTCAATCCATTTCCACTCTCTATTTTCCGTAAAAGCGCCGATCCAGTCTATCAGAAAGATGTGATAGCTAAATAATTATTGAAACATTTTACGTGATGGCATGATTACACACGTACTAAATAAAGGAAATGTGATGATAACTGTCTTGAGGTAAGGGGTTATCCATAAATGACGTCACGCTATTTTGGATGATTTTTACCTCCCCCCTCCCCTCCGTCACACATCGTCACAAAAAGCCCTAAAATTACGTCACACCTCAGCCTACAACCCCCCTCAAAATTGCAGTTGAATTTTTCTTAAAACATCGATATTTTTCCAAAATCTTGTCTTAACTCTCTCAACATCGAGTATTCTAATCAATTCCTATTTCTAACATTGCTTTTTATAATGCAATGTCGCACCATTTGACCCCCCCCCCCCTCGTCACACACCGTCACAAAATTACGGACCCCCCTCCCCCCTACGAGTGTGACGTCATTTATGGACCACCCCTAAGTTCTTCACAGTAAGGGAAATGTAATTATCATTTGTGTTCGGATTGGACGTATGGGCGAAGTGGGAAATAAATATATTTGAGGTGTCGGAAATTAGAGGAAAATATAGCTTTTTGAAAACATATATTTACATGTTGTTATATAACTATTTTTTATATAAAATTAATATGACTCTATAAAGAAATAATAATCAATTAGGGTTCTATGCAAACAATCAAAAAGCTGACAAAAAAGAAAACTGAATAAATAATAGCCTGCAATTTAATAAAAGCCAAATTTGCTAATTATTATTTCATATAAATACCCGTGATTGTAGTTTATTGTACAAATATTGAGAACGAAACTCATCACTAAAATGTACGTTGCTAGCCTAGTTTTAAAACCTATACTTAAACACACTTAAACTTTTTGAAACCTCATAAATAATTTTACCTTTAAAATTCAAATATCATTTACAAAGACAGTCCTTTATATGAGTTAAAACTAAAGCGTTAGTAGTTTTTTTTTTGCTCTATTTTATTGCTTAAAAATTATTGGTAGATCTAGTCTTTACTTATAGCAATTTATATTTGCGCATTAAATTGAGTACATGGTTTTCCCGATGTAGCCTAAAGATTTGCTATAGTATAGAATTATATTAAGTTTGACGTTTACATTTGCACACATTGCTTTGTTTGAACTGTTTAGGTAAACAATAGTATCATAATAATAGCTTAAATTTTACTAAGGTGTTTAATAAAATAACACACTAGATGGGATAAGATATAACACATTTTAGTTAAAAGAAACTTCTCAGGGAATGCGTAAATCAACGATTTAGAAAAGAAACATTGTTTTGTATAAAAGAACCAGAGTTTTTAGTGTGTTCAACCAAATCCTTACAATTAGCTTGAAGAGACTGAAGTTTGGACTTTAAATACAAGCGTTCATCATCATTTTGAATAGTGGCTAAATGTTGATAGACGACTGTAGTGCATTCAGTCTGAAATATATTATTGCATACTTTGTTCCTAACAGAAATTCATGTTAGTCTGTATTTTTTTAGAATGAATATTTTAATGAAAAATCAAACTGGTTTAATACATATTTAAACAGAAAAACACGAAAGTTAGATGTGATAAATAAGTAATGATAATAAATTTGGTAAGTATATATTTTCAAAACATTATAATTGCGTTGTATTTGGGTTAAAATAATAAACAAAGTCAGATAACGCTCAGGCGTATATTAGTCGTTTCGATTTCAATAAGAAAATAAGCGACATAGTTTATTTTTAAAGGATATACACCTCAATTCCTGAAAATAAAGTAGAAAAATAATTCTAGGGAAATCGGACCAAAACTCAGTCGAGTATTGAACTGTAATGCTTCTTTTCTTTAAATGTGCATAAAAATGAAAAAAAAAGCACTCTCTAATGAAAGGATGTAGTTGACTGTAGTCGTCAGAACCGACCACATCAACACGCAAGATACAAAAAAAATATGTATTTGACGAATAAACACAGAATACCAATATTTAATACAAAAATTATATGTAGTTAAAAACCGGATCCCCATATCATTACGGGACGCAGGCGAAAAAAAATTGAAATTTATTTATAACTATTTAAAACAAAAATTATGTTTTATTGTATTTGGAAATGTTAGACTATTGTACTTGTGTGAATTTTGTGAAAAATTATGTTAGGAAAAAGTTTTAGTGCCGGTTATGCTTGATAACGAGCACGAACAAGAGTAGATCTTCTTAAATTTTGACATTTTAAGTGCTAAATACAATTGAAACTTTTATCAATATCGTACTTCTATCTAATGAAATTTAACAGTAACCAGTTTTAACTACTTCGTTATATCAAGTATACAACAAGCGTCCCACAAGTGGGACGCTAGTAATTAATATTCCCTATAGATTGTTGCACAAAAGTCTCATTTATGGGACATTAACGAGAAACACAGATGAAAATTTATGTTAAATCCTTGTTTATGGTGAATCAATGGTTGAATTTGGGGTGTTAAATAGTATTTATAGTTATTTAATTATGACCTTGACCTATATATTAGTTATAAACCAAGTGCGTAAACGTTAAATGATATCAAACAATTATAAAATTTGAGGACTTGGGATGTTTTCTTTCATGAAATTATAGACGAATCAGTGCGTAGCGAGGTCGGGTGTCACCTGGTGCGGCACTTAATGGTGTCACACCCCAGAGGCGTAGCGACAAACTTTCAATTTTCGATTTGCACTCCCCTCAAACTTTCGATTTGCACCCCCCTTCTCAAACTTTTCTCTATATATTTTGTTGTTTTTTGCCTTGGTGTCACCCCCCTAAATGGTGTCACCCGGTGCGATCCGCACCCCCCCCCCCTCCGCCCCCCCCCTCCCCCCTCGCTACGCTTCTGAGACGAATAACTGGAATAATTTTGAGGAACATACCAAAAACTTTAAAAATTCATTAATAGTTCTATATAATTTCAGGTATAATGTTAATTTTGTAAGAGCTGATTTTTTAATGGATCAAATAATGAAAGTAATACACACACACCAGAAACATGTTTGATGTCAGAATCAAAAGTAATTTTACCTTAGCATCATACCAATTAGTCATTGTCGATTCAAATCCAAAACATCTCCCTGATAGATTATCTTCAGTTAAATAATCACATTCTTTAAATGATAAAAGAAAATGTGTTACATCATCTCTTAAGCAAAAATAAAAGTAATACGAAAAACCTTTAAAGCAACAAGCGTTAAAATGCTCTGAAAATAAGAAATTAAACAAAATCTGCTTTCTCTTACAAAAGCTGTTAGCTGTAAAATATGTGACTTATCTAATTTTGATAGTTGTTTTATTTTCTACTTTTTAGTGATTCCTAATTTATGAAGTGGACACGACTAAAAATATTTCCTTTAAGCGTCATCAATAGCTTGCGATATCTGAAAGACTATTATCTGCCCAGTGAAAGAAACTGTCCGTGATCACAGTTAACAGAAAACAGCAAGCTGATCAAGCTAAGGATAGTTCTTGACCTTGCTACCTCCCTTTTGTTTGAAATTGTTTAAAAACTCTTTTATCCGTCGCTAATAACCTTGACAAACTCGACCCGGCTAGACGATTTAAACGAGCGGACATGTCGGGTGGAAGCGTCTAGCCAGTTATCTCCCCATCTGTTATTGAATATCGCAATCTGTCTAGTTATCGCTAACATTTAATCGTTTTTGTCCCTTTGGTTTCGAAACAGTTTTGTTAATTTTTTATGTTTAATTTAACATCTCATTAAATTTAAAAAAAATAACCAGATATTCATTTCCCTCGTAGTCGAAGGTATCTGGAAAATAGCTACGAAATAGCTACTAAAGAAGTTTTACATAATTTAGCTACAAACCCACAAACAGATGTTGTGATTTGTGAACTAAGTAAAAGCTTGTGAAAAAAAATAGAACCAAATATTGTAGCGTAACATCCATTATCTCATAAATTACTGAGGAAGTACTGAGAAAGTTTAGAGGAAATTTTGTAATCGTGCATACAATTGAAATACTCCGACTCAGAGAGCTGCAAAAGTCGATGTTTGAGTAACTAGAGTACAGTTTCAGTTATGTTCATACAATTTCATATATAAGTAATACATTTTATGCATATGCTTCTGTCGCATTGTAAACGATTTTTGATCAAGGGTAATGGCATTTTACTTTATTTCCGTGTGAGACTATGACGTTTAGGACTATTACATTTAGATGAAATGGTGTATATAAGAACACAATCTTAAACTTAGATGTTTTAGTGCATGTTGTTAAATACGATTATATACGACCGGTATGCGACGCTCATTCAAACTTAGCAATATATCTAGACTGTTATGCTAGTATTTTATGTTTTGTTTTGGTAAAGTAGGTCCTGAATTTATTCCTGGTGGATGCACTTGCTACAACGAATACTTCAAGATTAGGACTTCGCAATCTTTAATGTAGGAGAACGTAATACTTGAACACGATATAATTAAACAGATTTTTTACATGTTTGTTTACATAGACCTCTTCACACCTGTGACTTTTCTACATAGCTTGTGGTTGCATTATTTTTTTTGTCTACGACGCTGTGATCTACGGATGAAGTAATAAATCTCCCAAATTTAGTATGCTGAAGTTTGTGTTCAATTAATATAAAATAAATAACTCTACGACCGTATAGACATAATCTTTAAGAAAGAACCGATTAAGGTCAGCAGTTCTCAATACGTTTTATGAGATTTAGAAATAAAAGTTGATCTCGTTATCTAATATACAATATTAAAAATACAATATTTATAATTACATACATAACTAAATAAGCCACACATCTTGAAATTATGTATACAATTCTTAAACATAGCTAAAATGGAGTTTTATCCAGTAGGTATTTAGTTCTGAAAGTATGGCGAGTAAACTTAAGCTCAACTTTTTTAACAAACCGAAATGGTTATGTCGATCATTACATACTACTTTCCTTAAATCGCCAGTCGTTCTGACTTACATGTCAAGATCATTACTTCGTATAAAAGTAACTACCCGCGGCGTGCGATAACTTTTTGTTCAAGCACTGTGGGCTCATTGTTTCCAAATATGTAAGATAATTAATTATACTTACGCGTGTCTACACATATGAAATTGTAACTGCTTTGGCACATGGCGACGTTTAATTGTGCGTTGGAGTCTATATAAACACATGAGTCGTTCCTCACACCGTTGCTGGGTTCGAAGGTTTGCCACAGGTGACTAATATTGGCAGGACTACCGTCGGTCCATCTCCACACACCTTCCTCTTCCAGGTCGTTGGCTCCTATCCACACTGACGTTTATTAAAACATTGAAATAAAATGGTTCTCAAGATTAAAAAAAAATTCATTGTTAGTTTGGCAAACATTTATCTGCATTAATTGCGTATTTTTAAAATTAGAATTACATTTAAAATATATAATCAATTGAAATCTAACTACGTTATTATATATCATGAATTAAATTTATTGTATTATAGTGCGAATTTAATTATTATATGTAATTAGCCTGGTACAAACGAGTTTTCTCTTGTCACCTGGAGCGTTAGCCTCTGCTGCAATTATGTACATTTCCTCTTCTGTGAATATGGCTGCAAGAGTTCCAGGGCCCTTTAAGTCTGCACAAAACGACTAACTCACAAAAAAAAAGTATATGTATATATATATATATATATATATATATATATATATATATATATATATATATATATATATATATATATATATATATATATATATATTAATGAAGTGACAGTAGATTATGAGTTAAGATTGCATTCCTTAAATTATTTATACAAGAACAAACACATTTTATGAGTATTAAAAAAATATTCTAAACTAAAATTCAAGATATCTAAACGTGAAGTTGTTTAAGTATAACTTAGTCTCCATATTTGGGATTGTTCGATTCAAAAATCATTGTAAAATAATTTATAATTTAAACAATACCTTGGCTTCAGACCATGTAAGACTTTGATTAAAAATGTGATAACAGCGACCATTGATATATCTAGATCTCGGTGAAAGGATGCATGGTTTGTTTGCTATCACTTAATTTGTAAATAGAAGAGAAGTATAACTGTATGTCATATTTATTGAGTAATACTACTAAAGATAGAAATAAAACGTGAAAGATACAACTCAAGTTTACAACATGTTCTTCTGTAATTATGATGGAATCGTGAAGCTTAAGAACTTTGGTAGTGCATTCTGGGTGCGAAAACATTTTTTTACGTAATGGAAATTGATACAAGTTTTAAGGTTTGTGATATAAATAAAACATTACTATATAGGCTTACATGTATAAATGAAAATAATTAACAAAATAGTTACACATTATTTTCAAAATCAAACCAAACTATATCCGAAATACAAATATAAAAACAGTTTAACTAATTAGTTTTCTGGTACCACAAAAGAATTCGTCTACAGAGGAGCTCACTATAACGTAGAGCTACACTACTCAGTGATAATTAATTGTCGTAAGAGTGTCTAATACATCTCCGACACTTCGCTATCTTTTCTTCTTACTCAATTTTAATTTTTTTCCTATCAAAATTGGACATATTTTGGGAAAAACATTTCGGTTATTCGAAAGCAGTACTGATATGCAAACAAGCCAGAGAAGGACAATCTTATTATAAACTGTTTGCATTTAAACCGCGGCAGAAAACTAACTTATAGTAGATTAACATTCGTGAGTGTGGAGCGTGTGTTCTATTTAATTTTTCCACTCTTATATCTACTGATACAACGTCATACATGTCAATCAATTTAAGCTAAGGCGATTTACTCAATATGTGTTTGTTAAGTTAGAACGATAAATTCAAGGTGACTTGAGTCATTCCTTAACTATTGAACTTTGATAAGTATAAAAACATGTTGACAATTAATACTTAACTGTGTTGGAGTAAATCCCCCTTAAATATTTCAATTAGGAAAAAGGAAGAAGATGTCATGCACTTAAAAAAATGAAAGTGCATCTAGAACTCTTATCTATTAACTTGTTTGGGCTGTTATAGAAAATTATACAAAAAAAATACGTTCTCTATACATTAATTAAATTATGATAATCCTACAAAGAATGAGCTTACACGATTCATTAAATCCAAAGTGTAAGACAGCAATAACTTGTCGTGGCCCCATGGGCTTGTCATCTGATGAGAACCACTGGACATCACTGAGAGTGTCACTGTAGCAATAACACGTGGCTGACGTACCTATCAGTACTGACCCGTTGATGACCCGCTCACCTCTCGGACAGTTGGATATGACAACCTTTGCATCCACGTTGGTCGTTATGTCATCTATCAAATACATACACAAAGACATGTTTTTACTCATGCTTTTTGGGTCGGCATTATCGTTCGGTAGATACTTGCACACATTTATTTAATGTAATTTACGGTAAAAGTAACATTATTATCAGACCATAACATTAGTTTTAAGTAATGATTTAGTTTAGAGTGATTATAATAGTTAACGCTAGTATAAACGCTTGAGTTAGAAGCTAGGTTTTAGGTCAGATGAAGGTTGTGTTACTATTACTGAGCTTATTGGCTGTCGTGACTACAGTTGCAAACTTATGCACGGTTAAATGGGCTCGGTTCTCGTCTCATTATATCTGCACTGTCTTTTTCTGGACTATCTTATGTATCCTATTGATTTAATGCTGCTACCTCAGTTTTATGGAAGTTGCGTTTTTCCCTTTTAGGACTTCTGGGTATTTTTTTCAACTAAATCGCTTAAGATTTAAAGATACATATTATAGCTCCATAACTTTAAAACATATTCGTTTTGTATTTTTAACGCACAATACTTCAATTAAAAAATATATTTCCAAATAAGTGTTTCGCCTAATTTTGCCAATGCCATGCAAATA
The DNA here is from genome assembly GCF_028476545.2 of Physella acuta. Lineage (NCBI taxonomy): Eukaryota > Metazoa > Mollusca > Gastropoda > Physidae > Physella > Physella acuta. The sequence goes on along the minus strand of NW_026731931.1, from coordinate 1,663,673 downwards.
TTGGTAAACACATTATCATAAAAAGGGTCACACCTTTATGCTACGATTATAATGCTGATAAAAAACATTATTTTATTTATTATTTAAAACATTCCTACATGAGTACTTGACTTTACCACCCCTTCATATGCCGAAGTCAGGAAACATATGAACACTTCGTCATAGATCGCTATTTTTAAGTGGAATCGTTACTTATATTAGTGCATGTTAAATATTTCTTATACCTCTACTTAATTAAATTATCAAAAAATATAATATTACCTGACATAATAAGTAAAATGAAGAGAAAACACTTGCTTAAACTCATTTTGTGTCTAGTTCAAATGCGAATTAGAGACTATTCAAATAGTATTATAGGCCTACAGCTTAGATAATTCATTTACAGTTTGGTAAAACATATGGTGCTATTTATTTAGCGTATTATTGAAAAGAAAAAAACTTTGCATTTCCGTATCTGAAGTCACTACGTTTAGTTGTGTCGAAAGTGTTCACTAGCAAGATAAGATTATGTTCACTGTAGCTTCTAGTTCAAACTATTAGGCCAAAAAACATAAGGGGTTGTAAATTATAATGGCTAATTTATAAATATTAAAGTACTGATAACATTTTTTTGCACAAGGGGAAGTAAGTTGGGCAAGTAGGTATTCACTTCATTAACATTGAATTCATTTTCTTATCTAACAGTATATTACACAATACAGACAGGTATCCTACTACTACAGTGGGAAGACCGAATTCTTGACAAAGTGCGTGCGTGTATCAATTGGTCAAATTGATACATGAATGCATACATATATGCTTGCCTTTATAGATGGTTTTACAATTTTTTTTTTCAGTTTTTAATCATCCTTTCGAATTAAAGTTGAGATTGAATAGGCTAATACTAAAACTACGCACAATTTTTTTTTTTAAATTAACGTTTCGTGAGTCAAAGGAATAAGAATTCACCTGTTTATCTGACTTCGGCAAAGGCAATGATATGTGGCCAGCACTATGCCAAACTGACTTTATTTTACCTAACGTGAGCTAGGCACCCCTAAGAGCTGGGTGAGCTCAGTAACGTTGTACTGAACTTGAGAGTTTCAGCTTAGCAGTCTATCGCTCTAGCGCTAATCCAACCAGCCTTTTGCATCTAAAGTTATTTGCTCTAAAACCCGACCAGTATTTTATGATCTATAAAAGAGAGTTATCTACCCATACAAAGTTTGTAGCCATCTCTCAGGCGAGAAATTAACCAACTGTGATAAACAGTTCACTCTCAACTTAAATGTGATCTAACGATGGCTAGTAAAACATTTTTTATCTCCCCTTTATTTATTAGAAAAGTACTTTTAAAATTAAATTATAATGACTAAGCTAGTTGCTAATTAGATTTAAAAAAACCCTTGCAATGTCATCAAAGAAGAACATATCTGAAAAATTAGAACGAAAAGACTATACTTATAATTGGTCAAAGTTGAGTAAAAGATTATCAATAAAAAGTAAATAAACACACATTGTGAAGTAAGTAAAAGCTTGTAAAACAAGACGTTTGAATCTACTTCTCGGTTTCTTATTTTATTTCAGACCAGTTCAAAAAGACGTTTAATCGATACTATCGACAGAGGGCAATAAATTGTACACAGGTAAACTCTTTGAGGTGTGGTTATCAGACAGGAAGTTTCTTAGTCCAAATGTTCTGCAGGAAGCACCCAGTGGCGTAGCCAGGAATTGGTCATGGGAGGGGTTCAAATATTTTTCCATAAGTATTTAATCATATATATATATATATATATATATATATATATATATAGGGGTGTGAGTCCATGGGAGAGGTTATAACCCCCTACTCCCCCCCCCCCTTGCCTACGCAACTGGAAATACCTAAGTACCTAAGTCTTAGATTAATTTGATCTTATCGTATGGTGTAGTTGTTTTATTAGGGCGATGTGATTGGCCGCTTTTCACATTGTAGCCAATTTTTTTAAGAAACACTCAATCTAAGATAAATTTACATAGCTAAAACATCTAGCTAAAAGAGCTACGATTGAAGAAAATTATTACGCCCCATTATTTTTGATAAATGGTGTAGAATTTTTAAATTTAAAAAAATTATGTGGCTACTTTTTCTTTTGTTTATTACTTAGCTAGACTACTCAATCTCCCTATACCCGCGTTTTTTTTTTATGAAATGAAGAATATCTGTCGTTGTTTACGCCAACAGAAAGTGTGTTATTTGTCTGGTACAGTTTAGATCAGTGGTTCCCAACCTTTTTTCGAGTGGCGACCCCCTTTTATAAAAAGTAAGTGACCCGCGACCCCCATAGAATTAAAAAGCCAAAATTAGTATGGAAATTAATAAGCACTAAAATAAGATTTTCTAGTAGACTTTTAATATGAACTACTCTTGATAACTGTTTTAATAGCATGAGTAAAATTGCATACTATTCACTAAACCTTCGTGGTTAACATTTTGATTGAAAAAAATTTGTTAACGCCAACCTTTGTCATTATAATTATCTTAATTTTGTTTTTAATCGAAGAATAGTGTTGAAAATATATTATCGAAAAGTCAATACATTTTACGTTTGGGTATAAATGGTGAATACTACACCAAAATTGTGTCTGCAGTTTTTCATCTTACTCGGAATCATTCTGCAAATCAAAGAATTCATCTTGTAATTCATCGGGAATGCTGGCAACATCAAGGGAAGAAGAGAATGGGCAATTCGTAAATGCAGATTCTTCTTTTCTTTTTTCAGCTCAGAGAAATAGCGATGCAGTTCGTTTTCAAGAGATTCAAGATGCCCAGAAATCGCTTCTTTCAAAATTTTAATTATCTCAAATTTACAATATTTCCAAGATTTATTTTCTTTACCGATTTTGCAGTTTTGGTAAAAATGCACCGAGATTATCATGGAAAGTTATAATATCCGTTCATTTTCCCTGAAGCTTCAGGTTAAGCTTATCTTGATGTTCGAACACATCTGCTAGGTATGATACTCTCTCCAACCACTCTATGTTGTTTTAAGTATACCAAAAACTCTTGTTTCCTTTGCACTTCTAAGAACAATTTGATTTCGGATTTCAATTCAAAAACCCAATTTACAACATTTCGTTTGACAGCCAGCGTACTGTAGTTTAGAAGAGCAGAACCTCGTGATCTATATTAATGTTTTTGCTCAGTTCTTTGACGGCTCCAGATTTTATATAAATTTACGACTTATACTAGCAATGGACTCTTGATGTCGATTGATTAGGGCAGTGGTTAGGGAGCTAAATCTTTTCTGTTTTCTGAAAGCCCGATTTTGAGCTAAACACAGATGGAGCGCTATCCGTACAAACCCCCACAGCCGTTCTAACCCATTTTAATCACCCAGTTTCAAAAAAAGGTATTTATTTTCTCCATGCTATCTTCAAAAAAGAGCAACTCTTCTTTGCTATCATCCGCATGAATATAGACACGGACCAGCAACTGCGAATACGAACTCACGTCTGTTGATTTATCAACTTGAAAAGCAAACAATGGTAAAAGCTTAACTTCAATAAAAATGTGTTATTTAACATTTACATACATGCAGCGTTTGATGAGATTTTCTCCTAGTGTTTTTTTTTGCTTGGCATTTTCTATTGCGACTTCATTTGATGCTTGCACTAATGCTGGTGAAAACTTCCTGTTCGATCAAGTCTCTGGCTTTCGCAACTAGCTTCTTACCGACGAAAGAACTCCATATATTTTTTGGTGTGTTCCGAATGACTCGTCTCAAATGACGTTTTAGTTTTGAAGATTTCATAGATTCGTGACTGAGAACAACTTTGTACAGTGCGCTTTGTTTCTTCTCTATTACATTTCCAGTGATGTTAATGAAGCCGAATTTTAAAAAATTCTTCTAAATATTTATGTTGTGTTTCAAATTACTAAGGTTTAGTATACCAGTTGGCGACCCCCCCCCCCCCCCCCAGAAAGACCTTCGCGACCCCCAAGGGGGTCGCGACCCCCAGGTTGGGAACCCGTGGTTTAGATCAACTTACTTCGGTTTTGTCTATCTTTGATTTTAAAATAAATTTTCCTGATGGTCTGGCAATTTGTACGTTACCGTTAATAGAAAAAAAGTTTTTTTAACTTTAGACAGGGGATATTTAGAATCGCAGTATAACTGGAAAACAGTGAGTTAAGCATGAACTATACTTTAACTATCGAGCACCTATTTTACCAGCGTCCATAAAATAATAAATGCGAAAAATGTTTTTATCAAGTTTATTCAATTATGAATTTAATCTAGGCATCTTTCTTCTTCTTCTTCTTCGTTCTTAATTATTAGGGTTGAAGGGGATCGATATTTATCTGCCAGTGGGTTTGAACTCGAGACTTTGTTCGAATTTATCAACCATGAGCTTTTTGCCGACTCGACCACGCCTCCAACACAATTAAGCGTTACGTGTCAACTGGTTATGCGCCATTGAGGCCATTGACTCCGATTTCAGCCTGCTTTTCTTTTTGGATTTGCTTCCATAGCCGTTGTCCAACCAAGAACAAACTACAAGGCAGCAGTTGTTTAATTTTGGAGTTGTCTCTCCTAGAAGAGTGGCTGTCCCCAACTAACGAGCCTTATCTGCCCGAGTCTAGGAATCTAAAATTGGGCCCTTCAACACAATTTAAACAGGATTATAATATAGAATTATAAAATAAATAATTATCATTTGTGATTTATAAACCTTTCCAGCTCTTTGATTTAATGGGCTTTTCCTTATCCTAATCCTTAGATGCCTGTTTTTTTTTTGTAGATCTGTTGTTACGTCTATGACTAGTAGGGAATGTAATTTTGCCACGATGACCAAACTAGCGAATGTAAGAAATGTTTCAAGAAAGCGACAATAAATTAATCATTATGTTTTATGAAAGTACCTAACGATTAAGTAAAAAAAAATCGTTTTTTTCAGCAGCCCCATCATAATTATCACCCTTATCTCAACTACGCGATTAAATTACACGAATTTTCAAAATGATTTGCCGAGGAAGGCATTAGATAGATTAAATGTATTGCTCACATTCCAGCAGTTGTTACTGTTCTGAATGTGTTTAACAAATGATTATCGCAATTTATCTAATAATCTGATAAAAATTGATTAACTAAATTGGAAAATAACAATAGCCTAAAACGTAAAAACAAGGGACTGATAAAATAGTAAAATTACAATCGACAACTATTAAAGCTATAGAAAAAAATTAGAAATAATTGCTAAAATAATTTTTATAAAAATTAAATTCAAGTATCTATATATACTACTAAAAGTCAAGTTTGTTTACATGTTTGAATATTTATTTGTTTGTTTGTCCGATCGAAAATTGTGATATGTTCGACTCTATCTGGAAAGCTGTAAAATAGTATGCAGGTAGAGAATAATTTTTTAATGCAGACAGACTGTTGATCACAAATTTATTTAAAGACGTTAATTAATTAATTGATTTATTCTTACGCAGACTAACCCATTTTTTTTAAAAGATTAAAACGACCACTACACTCGGCGGGACCGTGACGTCACAGGTTTTTGTTTACTCTTTAGTACAATAAAATGGCGGCGTCTATCGAAGAAAATTGTGTTCCCATTCAAAAGTTTAACGCGTTCTAAATCTAATTTTCTGTCGGTCATAACTTTAACAATACGTCCGTTTGCTGTATTTATTACGTTCCAACACTTATATCAATTTTAAACTGTCTTTTTTCATTTAGTTTTACGATAAATCTCTCTAGATCTACAATCTGTCCAAGAAAATGTTAAAACATTGACTAAACTTTGTGGGAATAGTGACGTCCCTTGATGTGTTTACTTTTTTGGTACAATAAAAATGGCGGACTCCATCATAGACTTTGTGGCCCATTCAAAAGTTTAACGCGTTACAAAGCTAATTTTCTGCCGGCTATAACTTAAACAATACGTCCGTTTGCTGTATTTATTACGTTCCAACACTTATATCAATTTTAAACTGTCTTTTTTCATTAGTTTTACAATAAATGAATCTAGCCTAGATTCTCAGCTAGACTAGAATCTAGATCTAGCCTAGATCTAGGTCACTAGACTCAATGTACATTCTAGATCTATACTTAATGTAAATTCTACATCTAGAATCTATTTCAGGCCTTAATTATTTATTATTTAATATAAATCTTTGTTTAGCTTCAATGATCATCTAATTCGAGAATAAATGGGATTTTTTTAAATCTAGGTTCTATATCTAGATATAGTAGGATTACTAACTAACTTGGAGGCGTGGTCGGCTGCTAACAACAATATGGCGTCCGGACCGGACGAATGACTTCGGACCATTTTTAGGCCATGTTTACCACGAGCAAGATGGCGGGTGTTCACATTATTTAAACATGGTATAGGTGGCCAGGGCTAGATATGCCAGAAAAGCATTTTAAAATTTGCTTTGAAGAGTGAAGGCTAAATTTTAAAGTCAGTGTCATAAAAATTAATAGAACTTTTTTTTTTACGTTTTCAATTATTTTTTCTTAAGCCCTATATGTGAATGATAAGGTTGACTATCAGGAACTCGCGGGGCACAGGGCAGGTGAAGTAGGGTTCATCTGTTTCTTTGTCCTAAGCAAATGAAGGGATAGTGTGGTCAGAGACATGCTCGGCTGGAATCGTTTTTGTTGTCTGAGACTTGGCGGGACACTGGGCAGGTGAAGTAGAGTTGAGTAGGTCACCTGTGACGTCAGTATATGAAGGGATAGTCCGAAATCGTTGTTTTCGGTGTATTTAAAAGATAAAAAACATATTTTTGAATGTGGGGTCTGTTTTTTGTGACGATAAGTGACACTGCAGTAGCGTAGCGAGGAGGGGGGGGGGGCGGGAGGGGAGGGGAGGCGGGGGGGGGAAGGGGGGGGGGGCATATGTTGGGGCGCCAAAATGGTTTGGAAAAATAAATTGAAAGGTTGAGGGGGGTTCAAATGGAAAGTTTGAGTGGGGGGGGGGGTGCACATCAAAAGTTTGAGGGGGGGGGGGTTGAAAATCGAAATCTTGGGGGGGTTCAAATCGAAAAGTTTGTCCCCGGGCGCCGGGAAGGGTCGCTATGCCTCTGAGTGACAGACGTGATGTTTTTTGATGGATGACCCCCGAAACCCACAGTTATCCAACGGATGACGGGTATTCTAGTTTAATTTAAAAGTAGAAAAAAAAATTGTGGTCTTTTCTTTATCTTTACTGTATTTCACTTAAAAAGATGATAAATAATAATATACAATAACTCGTTGAAAATTTGAGTTCATTGAATGTACGTCCGATGTTTTTACAAATCTTAGACACTTTCATTAATTATATAAAATCTGATAAAACAAATACAATTTAATCGTTTACTATTGTTAAACATTGATTTTTGAAGGACAAAGAGCAATCTGATTGTTTAATATTAACCTTTTACACTACACAGTTTTCGTTAATTAAATAACATAATTATCTAAAGACATTATTTTTAGTTCCAAAACAAATAAAAAATGATTTTTATTTTTTTTCCACCAAAACGATTGTAAACAGGGATGAAACGGGTTTGGTAATGATGGCCCAAAACAACGAAACGACGAATGTTTTCATATCCTCACCTCAAGACAATGTATCGTTGGCTGGGATAGTGATATGCTTTTGTCGAGGAGTTATTTCCCTGCTTGGCGTTGCCTTCAACATCAGGACCGTCATGACGTTCATAGCGATGGGGCTGAAGGATGGAGTGACCGTCTCGTTGTTGTTTCTCTCAATCACCGATACATTATGTGTTGAAGTCTTAAGCAATTTCGCGATTCATTTTCCCGTGAATCCTTACTGCATTAACGTCTTTTTCGCAAACTGTGCCAGTACTATTTATAGCATCACGATTGTTAATGTGACCTATATAGCGATAGTCCGATGCCTTAGTGTGATGAAGCCACTCTGGTTCAGGAAAATGTTATCCACGCCTAAAACATCTCTGACTTCCATTGGTGCGATTTTAACATTGGTTTTCATCTCTAGCGTCCCCGTCTACGTGTTTATGGCCATCCTCCCACAGTTTGATATCAAAATTAACGCAACACGGCCACAGTTATGGTACTCCCCTTACTACAAATGGGCCACAAAAATTATCTGGACATTTAAAGGACTATCTTGGCCAATAGCTGTTCAGTTTATTTTACTAATTTGTGATGTTTTAATGAAAAATGAGCTTACTAAATCAGTAGAATTTTCGCCATAAACATACTGTACCTCACGTATCTAATACAAGCAAAAAACTGTATGAAACTGAGGCTAACCAGGAGAATATCGTTGAGAAAATCAAACTAAGTGGCACGGAACTCAAAGTCACCCAGCAAATGTTTGTTCTGGCTTTACTCTTCATACTCAGCAACATTCCGAAAAATTGTTTTAATTTTGCTTGTATAATCGACACGGAATTCTCCGTCATAGGGAGATATGGACGACTGTATGAAGCCTTTGACGTGTGTGTGCACACATTTCAAGTTATATTTTGTTGCGGTAATATTCGGATATACTTGAAGTATAATGCAAGGTTCAGAGCACCCTTTTGGAAATAAGTTGCATTGATTCTACGCTGTAATACATACATTACTTGTTCAATCATTCGAATTTCCATTGAAATATCAAATAGGCCCTACTACCTTAATAGTAGCATCGTTAACAATTGACAAAAACAAAATAAATTGCAGAAAGTAAATCTCTTATCATACCTTGAAATTAATTAGAACTAAAGGTATATCCTATCAAAGTTTGCTGCATTCACATAAAATTATTATTTTTTTTCATAACCAGAAGTCTGCTCAAATAAAATTTCCATTTCATATTCATCTTAGTGGAACATATTGCATCTAATTAACTGTTTGAATGGTATCTATGTCTCTCAAATGTGACGAAATCAGTTGTGTTTTGTGAACTATAAAGTTGTTTAAGTTTCGTTGACTACATATATGCTCCTTAGACAACTTTTTTTAAAAAGTAAAGAACAAGAGTATTACATATTTTGTTTCTAGGGAGTTAATTACATTAATTAATATATTAATTAATATGATTTCTTTTTCTCTCCTGTTGGGGAAAGTGTATTTTAACAGAAAACAGATTTCTATGTGGAATATTTATGAGTGCTGTAAATATTCATCATGGAACTGCATGGTTTGATGGAAGAGTAAACAAGAGCTAACCCGAAAGAGTGAAGTTCGGACACCAGAATCGAATCAGGTTGACATCAAAGAGCCCACCCCGCTCTGATGGGTACTTGACTCGAACTAGAGTGAATAAGGCTGGATCTTGTACTAACCACATTATTTTACCTAGTATTCCATTGTGTTGAAGTAATTGAAACAGGTGAATCGGAGGCGTAGCGACCCTACCCGGCGCCCGCGGACGAACTTTCAATTTGGCGCCCCCATCGGTAGCAAATTTTTAATTTGCACCCTGCCCCCCGCCCCTCAAACTTTTGATTTTCACCCCCCCCAACCTCAAACTATTTATAATGCGAAAATGCAGCTGAAATGACATTTTAATTTGTTTTTACAACCCATTTTGGCGCCCCCTAAGGTCGGCGCCCGGGGACATATGTATCCCCTGCCCCCACATCGCTACGCCTCGGAGGTGAACTCTACTTCATTAAAGCACATACATACAATACTTTAATTGTCCCTTTAGCTTAATGATGGGCCGTATAATAAAACTTAAACTCACTTTAGACAAAGATTCTATTCTTTGGACCACACAAATAGACATTTCTAGGCCCTGCTTCGGTTCTCTAGACATTGATCTTACCTTTATGTTACTTAACCCTACAAACTCAAAGTCGAACTCCTACACCGATAGCTTACAGCTAGATCAAAGACCTAGAATATTCACCTATTGACCACTCAAATACACATCTAGACTAAACTTAAGTGCAATGCAGCGTTTCGCTTTTTACAGCTACAAACACGAATTAAAAAATCTTTTATTCCAATGACCAAAACTTATGTTTGTATCTCGCTATGTTATGGTATAAGTCGACTCCGCAGTCTATAAATAATAGTTTGTATCCTTTACGGTAATTTTGTAAACAATGTAAGAATTACATGCAAGAACAACGGCTAATATTTGTATCCATTTTATGCTAGGTCTCACTGTATGAGGTTAGGCTATATTCTTCTATATCTTTATCATACTCGTTTTAATTTAACGCGCCTTTCATCTGATGTTAATTAACCTTGGGATATTGTGTTAGAATGAGCATCGTCGCAGCATTACTAGATAACATGGAGGCAGTGTTTCTTCCAGACTATTTTCTCCCGGATGGTGGGGGGGGGGCACGATATTTACGGGGGGGGGGGGGGGGGCGGTAGATTGAAGATGATTGGAAGAAACTCTGCACGGAGATAACGAGACATAACAATAGATTTATAAAACTTTCAGTAACTGATTGAGGGATCTTTTTTGTTTGTTTGAAATAACATAATAACAAAAACTAAAACAGTTCAGGAGTAAATTGCAACTAGAAATTCGCTCGTAATGACTAGAAAATCGGGAGCACGAATTTACGTTTAGCAATTTACCAATGCATGAATCAGTTGCAGTTTATAAACTAGTAAAGTGCTCAACAAATTACTAGTACGTTCTAAAGTGGAAATTACTAATGATAAGTAACACATACACAATTGTAAGTAAAAGAACTTAATAAAGTTATATTGTGTTATAACTGGTTTAAGAAACGATTTGCTAATTAATTTAATTATAATTTAAGGGTTATAGTTGGAGATTTAAATTAGTCGCAAAACTATTCTTTCTCTCAAATTAAGGCAATTTATGCGATATCACAAACGTATGCATTAGACTAAATTAAATTATTTTCTCCGGGTTTAATAATTTTATCAATCACTTAAAACCGTTTAGAAAATAAGTAAAATTTCGTTATTTTAATTTTTTTTTCAACGCAATAAAACATTTATTTATACTTTTTTGAAAATTGGTCATTACGAATAATCGCATGCCGTGTGGCGCGTTCCGTACTTATTCCATTGTTTAGTTTACTAGCTCTCACACTCAAAACTCTACCAATCTCAAGGCTATGGAAGAAAGCATCGAATTTTTATTCGTCCCTACCGCCTCAATACAGGACAACGTCTCCTTCATAGGAACAGTTATCTGCCTTTGTCGCGGAGTTATCTCCCTTGTCGGGATCGTAGGCAACTCGCTGACCGTCAAGACGTTCTTCGCTATGGGTCTTAAAGACGGCGTCACGCTGTCTTTGTTCTTTCTTTCCATCTCAGACCTGATGTACTTGGTGTTTGCCACTGCTTCTTCTATCTCTTACGCTTTTGTTTGCACCGAGCTGCTCACCCATTTAAAGACCCATTTTCCTGTCGCCCCCTACAGCGTTGAGGAGTACCTCGCATACTGCGCTAACGAATTCTACAACTTCACGATGCTGACGATAATATTTTTATACGTTGCCCGTTGTCTTAGCGTGGCGAAACCGATGTGGTTCAGAAATACGCTCGGAACAAAAAAAGCTTCAATTGTAGTTATGATAATAACCGTATCCTTCACCATAGCGACCATTCTTCCTGTGTTTTCGTTGATGGCAATAATACCACAGTTTGATAACAAAATCAACGCGACGAGGCCGATATTTTAGACTTCGCCGTATTGGAATTCCGTCACCAGCGTAATCTGGCCGATTCGCGGGTTCTTCATCATCATCGCCGTACAACTTATCCTAGTCGTTTGTTCGCTGTCCATGAACTTTTACCTCACAAAAGCCTTGAAGTTTCGCCAACAAAACACGCTATCCCACACTGCTATCCCATCAGCTAATAGTAACAACAGATGCATCGAGAAACGAACAAATCACGAAATCTCTTCTGGGCAAGAGACGGTCAAGCTTAGCGGCAAAGAGTTGAAAGCCACGCAGCAGATGCTGGTCATATCCGTAGCCTTCATCGTCAGCAACACCCCACCCTTCAATGGGAAGTTCGGGAAATTGTTCGAAGTGGTCGATGTTTCTGTGCACGCTTTCCAGTGCATATTTTGTTGTTTGAATGTTTTTATTTACCTGAAATACAATTCTAGATTTCGTGCGTTCTTTTGGAAAAGGTAGTTACTGGCAAAAGAAACGTGGGAAAGGACACTTACATCTTCATTAAGACTACATTACAGAACTCATTATATTTCAGAATGTGACATCAAGTATCAACTTTATAATCAATTTTATAACACCATTTCGCATGTTAAGCATTTTTTCTCAATAAAGCACAATTTAAAAAAAATACGTATAGAAATGCGTTCAGTTCGAAAATGATTTCAATTATGAATTATGAAATTAAACATGTTTCATGCAAAAAAAGTTTCTTTTTTCTATTAAATAAAATGGTACGGGATGGCTTAACTATAGAGCGCGAGAGTACTAACCCGAAATTATCGAGTTCGAATCCAAGTTCAAGTGAGTAGAACGTCCCTGAGTCCACCCAGCTGTATTGGGTACCAACGTTAGGAACAGGTGAACCTTACTTTATCCATTTAATAGAATGTCATGCATATCACTAGAAAGACTAGCTGTTTCACTACTTTCCTACCCCGCTACTTGTGTCATAGGTCAATTTATACAAGCGAGGTAACCATGTCAACAATCTGCTCTGAAATTGTTAGAGTAACGCCCCTTGTTTCGGCCATTGAGAATCGGAGTTTTAATTATAATTTTATCTATACCGAGTTAAGTCAAATAAACTGTACAGTTCTTTGCGTTCAATCTTAAATAAAATTAAAGCAGATACATTATTTGTGTTCAGGTTTAAAGTCAAATAAATTATTTGTGTTTAGCAATAAAATCAAACACATATTTATTATAGTTACATATTTTGTTTCTATGTTCTGCCTTAAAGAGTTCAGTGTTTAAGTCAAATAAATGATTTTTGTTCAGCCGTAAAGTCAAATAATTTATTAGTGTTCAGTCTTAAGTTCAAGTAAACACTTCTGTTATGTGGTTTCAGGTTTAAGTCAAATAATTTTTTTTGGTTTAAAGTCAAATATACACTTGTGTTATTTGTTTCCAGCTTTAAGTCAAATAATTTATTTGTGTTCAGTCTTAAAGTCAGATAAACACTTCTGTAATGTGTGTCCAGCTCTAAGTAAATTAATATATTTCTGTCCAGCCTTAAAGTCATATAAACTATTGTGTTATGTGTTCAGCATAACTGTGTTGTTTATCATCGAACGAGTGCGCACGAACCTAACAACCAGCAACGTAACTCTGTATCGCTCATCTAACTTCCTCATCCGACCCTCAATTTAACACACACAGATGCACTTCCTGCTGCACTATCGCAAGTGTAAGCCACGCATTCATCTAAACAACCGTCAGCCCATGATACCACTGTGTTCTTATCACATTGAGTTGTCTGAAGTGCTCACCACTGGCCAGTATTGAGTTGGCTGAAGTGCTCACCACTGGCCAGTATTGAGTAGGCTGAAGTGCTCACCACTGTCCAGCATTGAGTTCCCTGAAGTGCTCACCACTGACCAGCATTGAGTAGGCTGAAGTGCTCACCACTGGCCAGCATTGAGTTCCCTGAAGTGCTCACCACTGGCCAGCATTGAGTTCCCTGAAGTGCTCACCACTGGCCAGCATTGAGTTCCCTGAAGTGCTCACCACTGACCAGCATTGAGTAGGCTGAAGTGCTCACCACTGGCCAGCATTGAGTAGGCTGAAGTGCTCACCACTGGCCAGCATTGAGTTGGCTGAAGTGCTCACCACTGGCCAGCATTGAGTTGGCTGAAGTGATCACCACTGACCAGATAAATAGAATAGCTACGTCTTCGACAAATTTTAATAACTCAGTAGCTATAGGTTTTGTCAAAAAGTAATTATATTAATTCACATCACTACTAGTTTTATAGCTTTACTAGGCATACTGCCTAGCTTCGCTTAGGTTTTCAAAAAAGTTGGGGAATTGAATGATTAATTAATAGGTGATTGGCTGCTATCTTAAATGCTTAGGGCCTAAATTTTTACAGTGGAGTATTTTAATGTCACTCAAATAATCGATGGAATATTCGCAAACTTATTACTTGTACGGTTATTAGAACTGCAAGGGTTTTCTTAATATTATCAATCAAATATTATAATAAATTACTACCGCAATTAATTTATACAATTACAGTTCAATGCAAAACTTAATTCGTAACAAAATATTTATTTAAAACAATGCTATACTTAATGATTTTTGTTTTTTTCTTAAAAAGAGTATACAAAATATTTAAAAATTATTACATTAAAAAGTTACCTCCCCTGTTCAAAGACCAAATGACCTAATCTTGTATAATGAGAATTTCACTCGCGGTCATTTTTAGTCCTCTAAGAGGGCTATAAGTTTGACCAACAGTTTTCCATACGGCGTAGTCAGCTTTTGAGGTGTATACAAAAAATTAGTCAGATGTAAAGAGGGTAAGTGTCCTAAAATCCGTTTTCAAATTACCCTCTGTTTTTTCCATGAAATACAAAGATAATATAGGGAAATACGACTGGTCAGTTTTGACCCATTTAACGAATTTTCCCGGACATGGCGAGTTTTTTGGGACACCCCAAGGCGTTCTCCTATCACCTCACAAAATTTCAAGGGGGGTCGTCGGAGGAAATTTTTTTTCGTAATAGAGCTCATATAAAGAGAATTTCACTCGCGGTCACTTTTTAGCCCTTGTCGAGGGCTTTGAGTGAAACCGACAGTTTTCCCTAAAGGTCAAGCCATTTACCTAAGAGCATGCAAAAAATTAGCCAGATGTAAAGACGGTAAGTGCCCTAAAATCCGTTTTGAAATCACCCTCTGTTTTTCCCATAAAATACAAAGATTATATAGGGAAATACGACTGGTCAGTTTTGACCCATTTAACGAATTTTCCCGGACATGGCGAGTTTTTTGGGACACCCCAAGGCGTTCTCCTACCACCTCACAAAATTTCAAGGGGGGTCGTTGGAGGAAATTTTTTTTCGTAATAGAGCTCATATAAAGAGAATTTCACTCGCGGTCACTTTTTAGCCCTCGTCGAGGGCTTTGAGTGAAACCGACAGTTTTCCCTAAAGGTCAAGCCATTTACCTAAGAGCATGCAAAAAATTAGCCAGATGTAAAGACGGTAAGTGCCCTAAAATCCGTTTTGAAATCACCCTCTGTTTTTCCCATAAAATACAAAGATTATATAGGGAAATACGACTGGTCAGTTTTGACCCATTTAACGAATTTTCCCGGACATGGCGAGTTTTTTGGGACACCCCAAGGCGTTCTCCTACCACCTCACAAAATTTCAAGGGGGGTCGTTGGAAGAAATTTTTTTTCGTAATAGAGCTCATATAAAGAGAATTTCACTCGCGGTCACTTTTTAGCCCTCGTCGAGGGCTTTGAGTGAAACCGACAGTTTTCACTAAAGGTCAAGCCATTTACCTAAGAGCATGCAAAAAATTAGCCAGATGTAAAGACGGTAAGTGCCTTAAAATCCGTTTTGAAATCACCCTCTGTTTTTCCCATAAAATACAAAGATTATATAGGGAAATACGACTGGTCAGTTTTGACCCATTTAACGAATTTTCCCGGACATGGCGAGTTTTTTGGGACACCCCAAGGCGTTCTCCTACCACCTCACAAAATTTCAAGGGGGGTCGTTGGAGGAAATTTTTTTTCGTAATAGAGCTCATATAAAGAGAATTTCACTCGCGGTCACTTTTTAGCCCTCGTCGAGGGCTTTGAGTGAAACCGACAGTTTTTCCTAAAGGTCAAGCCATTTACCTAAGAGCATGCAAAAAATTAGCCAGATGTAAAGACGGTAAGTGCCCTAAAATCCATTTTGAAATCACCCTCTGTTTTTCCCATAAAATACAAAGATTATATAGGGAAATACGACTGGTCAGTTTTGACCCATTTAACGAATTTTCCCGGACATGGCGAGTTTTTTGGGACACCCCAAGGCGTTCTCCTACCACCTCACAAAATTTCAAGGGGGGTCGTCGGAGGAAATTTTTTTTCGTAATAGAGCTCATATAAAGAGAATTTCACTCGCGGTCACTTTTTAGCCCTTGTCGAGGGCTTTGAGTGAAACCGACAGTTTTCCCTAAAGGTCAAGCCATTTACCTAAGAGCATGCAAAAAATTAGCCAGATGTAAAGACGGTGAGTGCCCTAAAATCCGTTTTGAAATCACCCTCTGTTTTTCCCATAAAATACAAAGATTATATAGGGAAATACAAATGGTCAGTTTTGACCCATTTAACGAATTTTTCCGGACATGGCGAGTTTTTTGGGACACCCCAAGGCGTTCTCCTACCACCTCACAAAATTTCAAGGGGGGTCGTTGGAGGAAATTTTTTTTCGTAATAGAGCTCATATAAAGAGAATTTCACTCGCGGTCACTTTTTAGCCCTCGTCGAGGGCTTTGAGTGAAACCGACAGTTTTCCCTAAAGGTCAAGCCATTTACCTAAGAGCATGCAAAAAATTAGCCAGATGTAAAGACGGTAAGTGCCCTAAAATCCGTTTTGAAATCACCCTCTGTTTTTCCCATAAAATACAAAGATTATATAGGGAAATACGACTGGTCAGTTTTGACCCATTTAACGAATTTTCCCGGACATGGCGAGTTTTTTGGGACACCCCAAGGCGTTCTCCTACCACCTCACAAAATTTCAAGGGGGGTCGTCGGAGGAAATTTTTTTTCGTAATATAGCCCATATAAGGCGCCGGTCACTCGTGGTCAGTTTTGACCCCCTCTCCGTAGACTTTTCGGCAAACCGTCACCGGCCCTCCTGTTCTATCGCCCCAAGGCACCATCGTGCCAAATTTGACGCGCCTGCGGCGCCGGGAAGTGCCCTATCGGGCACCTGACCACTTTGCTTTATATATATAGACTAGGCATACTGCCTAGCTTCGCTTAGGTTTTCAAAAACATTTGATAATTTGAATAGTAATTATTAGGTGATGGATGAGGCGTGGAGTGCTTAAATGTAAACAGTAATGCTAATTTTAGAGAAGATGTTGTAGGCCTATGCTCTTTAACATCAGCTTTCAGCGAAAGTGTTCGAAAGTACGCAATTTATAACTAAGATGGAAATAGAACTACAGAGGTTCCATGAACAGTATATCTCATAATTTATATTACATTGACTTTTAAAATTAATTTTTTATTTAATTATGATACGTAGCTTAATTAATAACTTATTTTTATCTAAAACAAATGCTATACTTTGTCGTTTTCTGTTTCTGTTTAAAATAGTATACAATTATTTGAAAAATAATTATTTAAAAAGGTTACCTCCCTTGGAAATTAACCAAATGACGTATCTCTGTGTTTACTTTTTTTTTAAACAAACAGTTACTATGCTTATATAAGAAAATACGATATATAAACATATTTAACGACTACAATAGCTTTTTCCGACGGGATTAAAGTTTTTTTGTTACCCTCCAGGGTCGGTCTACGACCTCAAATAATATTAACGGGATCGATCGTCAAATTATTTATATATATCTCATATAAGGAGAATTTCACTCGCGGTCATCTTTTAGCACTGGTCGAGGGCTTTGAGTCTGACCAACAGTTTTTCCATACGGCCTAGTCATATATAGAAGTGTATGCAAAACATTAGCATGATGTACAGAGGTTAAGTAACGTAAAAATTGTGTTGAAATTACCCTGTTTTTTTCCATAAAATACAAAGATTATATAGGGAAATACGACTGGTCAGTTTTGACCCCTTTACGAAGTTTTCCCAGATACGCCGAGTTTTTTGTGACACCCCAAGGCGTTCTCCTACCACCTCACAAAATATCAAGGGGGGTCGTCGGAGGAAATTTTTTTTCGTAATAGAGCTCATATAAAGAGAATTTCACTCGCGGTCACATTTTAGCCCTCGTCGAGGGCCTTGAGTGAAACCGACAGTTTTCCCTAAAGGTCAAGCCATTGACCTAAGAGTATGCAAAAATTTAGCCAGATATACTGAGTTTAAGTACCCTAAAGCCTGCGTTGAAATGACCCTCTGTTTTTCCAATAAAATACAAAGATTATATAGGGAAATACAACTGGTCAGTTTTGACCGCTTTACGAAGTTTTCCCAGATATGCCAAGTTTTTTGTGACACCC
This sequence comes from Physella acuta, assembly GCF_028476545.2. NCBI lineage: Eukaryota > Metazoa > Mollusca > Gastropoda > Physidae > Physella > Physella acuta. The sequence continues at coordinate 1,645,568 of NW_026731931.1, read as the reverse complement.
CAAGGCGTTCTCCTACCACCTCACAAAATATCAAGGGGGGTCGTCGGAGGAAATTTTTTTTCGTAATAGAGCTCATATAAAGAGAATTTCACTCGCGGTCACATTTTAGCCCTCGTCGAGGGCTTTGAGTGAAACCGACAGTTTTTCCTAAAGGTCAAGCCATTGACCTAAGAGTATGCAAAAATTTAGCCAGATATACTGAGTTTAAGTACCCTAAAGCCTGCGTTGAAATGACCCTCTGTTTTTCAAATAAAATACAAAGATTATATAGGGAAATACAACTGGTCAGTTTTGACCGCTTTACGAAGTTTTCCCAGATATGCCGAGTTTTTTGTGACACCCCAAGGCGTTCTCCTACCACCTCACAAAATATTAAGGGGGGTCGTGTGAGGAAATTTTTTTTCGTAATAGATCTCATATAAAGAGAATTTCACTCGCGGTCACTTTTTAGCCCTCGTCGAGGGCTTTGAGTTAAACCGACAGTTTTCCCTAAAGGTCAAGCCATTGACCTAAGAGTATGCAAAAAAATAGCCTGATATACTGAGTTTAAGTACCCTAAAGCCTGCGTTGAAATGACCCTCTGTTTTTCCAATAAAATACAAAGATTATATAGGGAAATACAACTGGTCAGTTTTGACCGCTTTACGAAGTTTTCCCAGATATGCCAAGTTTTTTGTGACACCCCAAGGCGTTCTCCTACCACCTCACAAAATATCAAGGGGGGTCGTCGGAGGAATTTTTTTTTCGTAATAGAGCTCATATAAAGAGAATTTCACTCGCGGTCACATTTTAGCCCTCATCGAGGGCTTTGAGTGAAACCGACAGTTTTCCCTAAAGGTCAAGCCATTGACCTAAGAGTATGCAAAAAAATAGCCAGATATACTGAGTTTAAGTACCCTAAAGCCTGCGTTGAAATGACCCTCTGTTTTTCCCATAAAATACAAAGATTATATAGGGAAATACGACTGGTCAGTTTTGACCCATTTCCCGATTTTTCCCGGACATGGTGAGTTTTTTGTGACACCCCAAGGCGTTCTCCTACCACCTCACAAAATTTCAAGGGGGGTCGTTGGAGGAAATTTTTTTTCGTAATAGAGCTCATATAAAGAGAATTTCACTCGCGGTCACTTTTTAGCCCTCGTCGAGGGCTTTGAGTGAAACCGACAGTTTTCCCTAAAGGTCAAGCCATTGACCTAAGAGTATGCAAAAATTTAGCCAAATATACTGAGTTTAAGTACCCTAAAGCCTGCGTTGAAATGACCCTCTGTTTTTCCAATAAAATACAAAGATTATATAGGGAAATACAACTGGTCAGTTTTGACCCACTTCCCGATTTTTCCGAGATATGCCGAGTTTTTTGTGACACCCCAAGGCGTTCTCCTACCACCTCACAAAATTTCAAGGGGGGTCGTCGGAGGAAATTTTTTTTCGTAATAGAGCTCATATAAAGAGAATTTCACTCGCGGTCACTTTTTAGCCCTCGTCGAGGGCTTTGAGTGAAACCGACATGTCTGCCCTACGGCCAAGCCATTTACCTATAAGCATGCCAAAACTTAGCCAGATGTAAAGAAGGTAGTGCCCTTAAATCCGTTTTGAAATGACCCTCTGTTTTCCCCATAAAATACAAAGATTATATAGGGAAATACGACTGGTCAGTTTTGACCCACTTCCCGATTTTTCCGAGATATGCCGAGTTTTTTGTGACACCCCTAGGCGTTCTCCTACCACCTCACAAAATTTCAAGGGGGGTCGTCGGAGGAAATTTTTTTTCGTAATATAGCCCATATAAGGCGCCGGTCAGTCGAGGTCAGTTTTGACCCCCTCTCCGTATATTTTTCGGCCAACCGTCACCGGCCCTCGTGTTCTATCGCCCGAAGGCACCATCGTACCAAATTTGACGCGCCTGCGGCGCCGGGAAGTGCCCTATCGGGCACTTGACCACTTTGCTTTATATATATAGATTAGAATCTTTAATACACCCTCTTCTTCTTTTTCGTTCTGAATTTTAGTGTTGGAAGGGATCCCCCTCCCCAACACGATGAGTATACTTGTCAACTGGTTATGTGCCAATGAGGCCATTGACTCCAATTTCAGCCTGCTTTTCTTTTTGGATTTGCTTCCATAGCCTTTGTCCAAACAAGGACAAACTACAAGGCAGCAGTTGTTTGATTTTGGAGTTGTCTCTCGTAAAAGAGAGGCTGTCCCCAGCCAACGAGCCTCTTCTGTCTGAGCTCTTCGAACTCGACCCCGAAACACACCCTAATAACAAAAAGAATAGCATTATACCTTTTCATATAGCAGTGTCTATAGAAGATAAGAAATCGACTCGGTTCTTATTTCAGCTAAATATGAAAATCAGTGTTAAATTCTACGACATGTAAGCTTGGTGGACACATGAGCGTCCGATGTGTACGAGACTGACTGAGCTTAAGACTTTTGTCTTTTCTTAGTAATCGTGTGCACGACATAACGAGTGTGGAAAATAACAAATCTAAGAATATATTGTTAATTTTCTTAACAATAATTGTGTGCTAAAAAAAGTCTGGTTTGGTACTAAACAAAGCTTGACTCTGTACTAAACATTACATGTATGTGAATTAAACTTCATCTTCGTTCTTAATTTTTAGTGTTGGAAGGGATCGAGCCTTATCTGCCTGAGGGTTTGAACTCGATACTTTTTTTTCGCATGTATCAACCATGAGCTTTTTGCCGACTCGACCACGCCTCCATTACAATTAAGGATACCTAGTTATGCACCATTAAGGCCATTGACTCCAATTTCAGCCTAAACTAAATCTGATTATGTAGTAATATGTTGGTTGCGCACTAATTAAACTTAATTTTGCACTAAACAAATCTTAATTCATTGTTCAACTAAATATGATTGTGTAATATCAAATTTTCATTATGAACTAATCAAAACTTGATATCATGGTTAATATAACTTGATACATTACAACTTTTCGCTTTACATAAACTTCTCTATACTACAATTATTTAATATATAATTCATATAAATGAAAAAAAAATCTTAATACGACAACCTACTAAGATTTAAAAAAAAAATATAATTATTACTACATGATCCATAATAAAACATTCCATTCCTTCACTTCTGCTCATTAGGCGTGGCCGTAAAGCGAGAAAACTAGCAGGAAGTTTATCATTAAAGAAAAGTTATCTGTACAGGCAACACACGGCCACTCAATAAACGTCAATCACAATCACGTGCTACACAACGTCCGGTGTATGGCAGGGTCGCGCATGCGCGTGCAATATACTGTTTATATCATCATTTGTATAGATGTTGTGATTTTGTTATAACAACAGTGTGTAATTTCTTCAACACAGTCTGTTTATATCAGATGTAAAACCGTAAAATTACTTTCTAGTGTTTCGCGAAATAATGAGATTTCATAGCTTCCTTCAATTAGTTATCATAATCTATAAACAGTGTACGTATTGCATAAAAATTGATTAATTTCTTTTTTTAAATATATAAATAGGCTATATATATATATATATATATATATATATATATATATATATATATATATATATATATATATATATATATATATATATATATATATATATATATATATATACATACATATATATATATATATATATATATATATATATATATATATATATATATATATATATATATATATATATATATATATATACAGAGAGAGAGAGATGTGTGAATAGAAAGAACTTTCCTTTTGCAGCTGATATAAGATGCTGTGAAGATGGCTGGGTCTATCACAGACATTCCGACTCATGTTTTCTGATGGTGGAACTGTTGCAGAATTTTACTGAATCAGTCGAACATTGCTCATCTCTCTCGGGCGGAGCGCACTTGGCTCATATAAAGGATCAAGAAACAGATGAATTCATCAAAGGTAATATGCTCAAAAATGTGTTCTTTCTCTACAAATGTAAATATATATATATATATATATATATATATATATATATATATATATATATATATATATATATATATATATATGTATATATATATATATATATATATATATATATATATATATATATATATATATATATATATAATTTTTTTTATTTTTTTATCTATGTAAATACAAATGTAAATAAAATACTTGTATTAAATACTAGTTACTACTATACCATGCATGTTAATTTTACCTATGTGGATGTCAATGTTATATGGTTAATTATAGTGTATAATTGTGATGACGCAAGGTTGCGTCGTAGAGCTCAGGTAGATAGCAGAAGCAGGCTATAGCGAGTTGGTAAGAGAGAGACCAATAAAAATACGGTAACTGACCGGTCACGTGGGACGGCCAGCTGACCACTGAGGCGTGGGTTAGTAGAGAGATTAGCGGCAGTTGATAGGTAGCTAGCGAAGAGTAGAGAAGGTGTTAGGAAGCGGTCAGAGACGGTCGAGATATGTAGGGCTAGGTAATAGTTGATAATTAGTGAAGAGAACGGTCAGATAGGTAGATCTAGGAAACGGCAGACAGTAGTAGTAGAGAGTATAGTAGAGAGTATAGAATAAGCTAGTTGGGTAGAAACTTGATTTTATTTTAATAAAGAACATTTTATACTGGAACTTGTGTTATTGGATTCGTTTCGCCCTTAAAAATCCCAACCATCACAACTGGTGCAACTAGAAGAACTTCAAACAAGATTCATCCGTACCATCACAACTGGTAACTTCAAACAAGATTCATCCGTACCATCACAACTGGTAACTTCAAACAAGATTCATCCGTACCATCACAATAATCAATATGTACAATCAGCCATCAAGATTTACTTAGCACTTAATTAAGTGGATTGTCTCAATCACCCAATAAAATTACTACCTATAACTCCGCAGAGTCCATGCTGGCCAACGACAACGCCCACTACCGCATTGGAATTTTCCTCAACAGAAGTAGGGGGCTGTATTGGAAAGAGAGTACTCATGTAAGCTGTAGTTAACATTAAACATGACAGTTAGTCTAACACCCCCTTCCCCCTCCAGAACAACCTCCCAGTTCCCATTGATGAGGTACATTGTAATACTGATCTGAAGATGGAATCAAAGTGGTTGTCTGTAAACGTAAATATTTGGGGATGCTTATAGACTGAATGGGGGAGGAGGAATCTCACGCACTTCCTTCCTTAACCCAATAAAGCGATTGATCCCATGCACATTCTAAGAATAAGATAAAAAAACGCTTACATCATCAAATATAACACATCAAACAATATCAAACTCACTTATAATCTTTTATTCGTTTCCAAAATCCAATCAAACTTTTTATATGTGTAAAATTAAATGGTTCTAGAATCTACAGCGATAACTGACTGACACACTACCTAGCCCCTTATATTTTATAGTAGCTGCATACCCGTGCTTTGCCAGGGTGAATCATTATTTTTTAATATACCAACTTGGAAAAAAACGAAACCAAAAATACTAATTCCCGAAGACCATGTTCAAGAATGAACTCGCCCACGAATGAAACCAATGGCCTAATACAAGGTTGCATGCAATTTAAGTACAATGACTAAACAAAACACCCAATTATTTTTAACCCATCATAATTTTTATTTTAGAAAAAACCTTGACGGAATGTAAATTTAAATAAACAAAACACCTCTTTCATTTTTGTAATGAAAATTGAAATAAACAAAGCACCTCATTATTTTAAACACCATAAAATTTATTTAAAAAAACATTGAAGGAATGGAAATTTGAATAAACAAAACACCACATTCATTTTTTATCCTTCATAAAATTTATTTAGAAAAACATTGACGAAATGCAAATTTAAATAAGTTGATCATGTATGCAGGAAGTTGATTATCTACCGTGGAAGCAAATCGAAGATGTGACGTACTTCACAAGTACAGTGATCACAAGGGATGGGTGGAGACACGTCTCACCGAAGAATAAACGTCAATTTATTTGTCAAGTGGAGGCTGGTTCGTGTGTTGTCATATTGATGTGATTTTGATGTCATTAGATGCACGTCACAGCCGTGGATGTCACAAATTTGACTTGACAGTGACGTCACATTATTGATAAGGAACGGATGTTGTCAGGTTGATTTTAGAGGGACTTCATAATATTAATAAGACAGTGATGTCATAAGTTGACTTGATAGTGTTGTCACATGATTGACTTGACACACATTTTGAATCGACAGTAATGTCACAATATTGACTGGACAGTGGTTGCACATTTTGTCTTGATGGTAACGTAACACTGTTACGGTAGTGCTGTTACAAGAGTGGAGTTACATTAATGTGTAGTTTTTGATGGGGTACTCTAATTTAGTTCTGTCAAGCCACTAACATCGAAAAGTTTCACGCCACTAGCATGGTAGGATGTAAAGCCAAAACTTAAAAAAAAAATCTTAACAGAATTTTAACAATTTAAAGAAAACTTAAATGTCACATGTACACTGATTTATCAAAACTGAAACTCCAGTAAAATGTCATTACACATCATCTTTCAGTAAAATAATATCAAAACTATTCTCTTCATACATAGATTTCTTAAGCTTCAGAGAAAACTACACGTATTACAAATTTTTCCCATTTGCTGAAAATTGGACATACGCAAATGTAAGAATTTATATTTCGTAATTTTTTTTTTAACTTTAAGTAAACACACATTATCCTATATTGCATACTGTAGCCATATGGCAACGTACCATTGTAAACACACACAAATCTTTAATTGTACAGATACACATTATTTATAGTGTTGCATCCTTTTATTATAATCTACCATACAAATTAAATGCGAACTCTTTTAGTAGAATTAAGTTTTTTTACTGCAATTATCTTTATTATATTTTTTTTTACATCTGTGTATATTATAAAATAAAACGAATACATATTAATAGGAGTACTGTAAGACAACGTTTTATAACGGCAAACTGGCTGAGCCGATTAACAGTGAACAGAGGAAAGCAATTGAGGAAATAACCAAAGAAGCTAAACTTATTGGTGAGCAGAAATACATTTTACTGTAGACTTGTATGTGAAAATAGAAAATGTTTCAAGATTATACCAATCGGTTGTTTTAATTACTTTTTTTTAAATAATATTTTTTAAGGATGTTGCAAAGCTTTAGTTTAATTTTTAGCATCTTTATTGTAATCTGTAGCTTAGAAATAATTAATATTTTTCCAAAACCTATTTATCCGAAACAAAGCATTGTGGTACTATTTTGTGAAATGATATTTGTCTAGTTTTAACTACCTATATATTTTAGTATTTTAAAATTGCAAATAATGCAAGTATTGTACTTACATAGAGAACCAAACAACTAATAGCAATGATTAAAAAAGTATTGTAAAATATTATGTTGGTGTCTGCTAAATTAAATGTATCCAGGTAAAACTATGTTTTGAAATAAAAATAAATGGGATGTAATCCCAAATAAAGTTTATTGAATACACAGTCATACGAAAACACAAATTAAATTATATTCGCTGGGAAGTAAAGTACAATATCAATTTTGATTCCAGGAAATCGATAAAAAGCCTACTTAAACCTACATATAAATATATTCTAACACTATATTTTTTTCGCCAAGCTTACTTAACCAGAAACCTGAAATATATTAGATACCACTTTCATATACCGAAAATAACTAAAACGTAGATATAAACCTACGAACATCATCTATACATTAGGTATCAAATTGAGTCTACCGAACAGAATCAGTACTAAACATTTTTATGGAGAGACCAAAAGACGTACATAAACGATTGCAAAACTGGGTTTAAAGTATAAAATGTGGTCGAAATGTCAATTGCAATATGTTTTACAATTCCTTAAATCCCGCTATTCTCTGTATTCGAGAAAGTAAATAAAATATGTATACCATGTGTACAATACTGTGTTGGTGTCCTTAGCTTGGATAGGAGCGAGCGACCTGGTAACTGAAAACGTATTTGTCTGGACAAGTTCCGGTCGGAATCTGTCTACGAAGGATAGCTGGTGGTCCCTGAACAACCCGGACAACTGGCAGAACAGGGAACATTGTGTTGTAGTTAATGTCAGCAGCGAAATTAATGACTGCGATTGTTCTTACAGGTTTCCGTTCATTTGTGAAATAGGTAATATGAATACGTATATATATATATATATATATATATATACATATATATATATATATATATATATATATATATATATATATATATATATAATGGTAATATAAATTAAAATGACATTTAATTAGAGAGAGTATATATATATATATATATATATATATATATATATATATATATATATATATATATATATATATATATATATATATATATATATATGTATATATATATATACATATATAATATATATACATATATATATATATATGTATATATATATATACATATATAATATATATACATATATAATATATATACTTAAAAGACTTCTTGTATTGGGATTCTATGGATGCATTAAGGAAAGTAAGATTTCTGGGCGGCGAGTAAATGAATAGATCATAGCTGGTCAATTCATCTTTATCCATATTTTGGTTTTGCTTGAAAATTCTAAATGTCTTTTACAATTTTGTTTTAGCCAACTAGGATGCAGAATGTACCAAAATTATATCAAAACTGTTGCAATGGGGAATAAATGGAAATAAACATTTTGAAAGCAGAACAACACACGTTATCTTTCCTTTAGTAAAAAAAAAAGAAAGAAAAAACCAAATTTATTGCTATAAAGAAAAATTAGCAATAATTTATGTTTTCTCAAAGAATTTACTAATACGTATTACTACTGTTTAATTATAATTTCAATACGCAAAATATATATGAAAATCGAGGTAAAACAGTATCAATAGTGTTTTACCTTCTATTATGTATAAGATAAGACAACATTTATAATGAAAAAAATGTTTGTTTCTAGACGTTTCCACCACAAACCACACAGACGACCCCTGCTTCCCATATATGGGCCTGCAACAAGTGAACGGCGTCTGCCAAACTAGTTTTATTTCACCACGATACTGGACGGTAAATGCTGTAAGTGTAATCGTTTTCAGTCAGACAGTAAACGCATAATACCAGAATCGATTACATAATAAAGATCTACAATTTGTTTAAAAGTTTTCCCATGTATTGCACACGTCATACAATAGAGCACAGTAATACACACATTAAATATATTGTTTAAAATAGTTTTTTTTTCAAAGTATTTACTTGCTCCTTAGAGTTACACATTATATCTTATGTAACACTTTTGAATACTACTTGGTATTTTGTGTTTTTACAAGGGTAAGGATAAAAAATACAACATATGACTTGGCTGTTTAAGTCTCACATTAATAAATTAGCATTATTACTTAATTATTATTTACTAAAATGTGTAATACAAAGTGTTTTTAGATTCTGGGGAGTTCCTGTAAAAAATTTTAGCCATAAAAAGAAAGAATTGCACAATGATTACAATGAATATAACTGTTTTACCACCATATATGAAATTATTGTTTTTTTTTTTAAATTTTAAATTGAGTTTTCCAAAAACTATTATAACCAATTAAAATATATATTTTGTATTTGAACAGACCAAATATGCTCTTTAAATCCCAATGTCCAAAACATTTGAGAATGTAACCAATTTATATATTTTGTACTTAAACAGACCAAATGTTCTAACAAGAACCCAACATCCAAAACATTTAAGAATTTAACAAGAAACGAGAAGCAGATGTTTGGACTGGTGGACAACCAGATGTACAGTCTGTGTGAGTGGTGAATTTAGCATAAATAAAACAAATTGTCTAAATTTGTGCACACCACGGGGGGGGGGGGGGGAGGAATTTAAGAATTCCTTGGGGTACACTTATACATTCTATAGGAATTTTACAAAATTGATTTAGAGGCCTAAAGGTGGAGTGGAGTGGCGGGGCACACTTAGACATTGTATAGAAATTTTACAAAATTTATTTAGAGGAGTGAATGGGGAGTGGAAGGGGGAAAATATTGCTCCAAAGTTCACAATGTTTTATTTTTTTTCTTCACATTTTAAATTTAAGCTCAAACGTAATCTAAACATAAAATGCTAAGTTTATTGTTGTATGTAGAGCAATGAATTCACTTTTAATACAGATGGCTGCAAGAATAGTTCTTACCACCACAAGTCCAACACTTGCCTCAAGTTGTTTCCAAAGAATACATTTACAGAGGCAGAAGAGTTTTGTAAGAATAGTTTTATTGGTCCAACACTGAGCAGAGGGAGGCTGGTTGAAATCTTCGATCAAGACATGGACGACTTCATCAAGCGTAATTTAGTTGTTCTTTTTTAAAATTAATTAAGCGTTAAAAATGTTGCAATAGTAAGACATTTTTTGTATTTAGTTACGATTTTGATTTTTAACTGAACATTTTGAAAACTACATTGTGATTAAACTAATATCTTTCTTTATTTTTTTATATGATTATTTATAACACATGATGTTATATATAGACTTTAACGTAACAACTATACTTACCTATATTACTCGCAGCATTGATTAATAAATTATCAATTACTTTTCATTTACCATTATAATACTGGCATTTGTACAAAGAAATCATTACAGGACATGTTCTGAAACCCAACTCAGATGCTTTTATCGGGTTGTATCGCAACATGTCCGAGTCGTTTCAATTTGTTGGCTCATTACAGGTTGTAATGTTTTCCTTATTTTAGTTGCATTCACAAATATTAGTTTTTATAATAATGTCAGTATTACAAGTATTCTATTTAGGTTAATTATTTTTGTATTATTCAAACGTTTTAGTCCGTATTTTATGCTTTAACAAAATTACAAAACTTGTTTATTTAATGTTTTCTATTAATATTAAAATTTTATTGTTGTGTACTTTAAAATATAAGTTAAATATGAAAACAAACATAAGAAACAACATCTGTTTTTAACATATTATATTTGTCGGTCTAATTTTAGCATTAGCCTTAGCTGTGACAAGAAATATACAATTTTAGTTTATCAATTGTACATGTAGGTGTTGTGCAACTAAATGAAATAAGTTTTAACATTTTGTACTCAAGACACCGTTGTATTTTGGGTGGAATTCTACAAGAACCGGCTTTAATGAAACGGTTGCCATGACAACAGTCGGTTGGACAACACACCATGCTCAAGCCAAGATGAGATTTATTTGTCAGAAAAGTTTTGACAGCAAACAAAGTGAGTTTTTACTTCAACATTTTTTTTTGTGATCAGTGTAACATAAAAAGATTTATTTTTGTGGTTAACATAAAACATTACTATTGATGTAACGTAACGTATGTGTCTCTATAGATTCAATGGTTAAATCATTGATAGTACATTATAGTGCGCATTTTAAAAGTGACAATATAACTTGTTTGCATTAGCTAAAAAAACAATTTAAATTATTAAAATATATTATTACATTTTCAAGAAGTGTATATAATTTTGAATTCTTGTTTAAACACTTTATTCGTTTCTTTAAGAAAATTTTAATATAAAACTAACTTTTGGTTAATAATAAATTTTATTCAACTAGCACACTTTCACGCTTCAATGATATATCTGATTGTAATCACAATTGGCATATGTGGCGCACTGATCCTTATATTTCTGATCGCTGTATTCTGCTACTGCATCAACAGAAAATCAGGTAACAATAACATTATTGTGTGGTAACTTTTTAACAATTCACTTTAGCTACCACGGTTTTAAATTTTTATTTTTAATAATTTAAAATTATTTTTTTATAATAAACAGTGTTGTTTTTTTTTTTAATTTTATAGCAGATGATGTGGGTGAAGAAAAATTTACAGAAAGTACAAGAAATTCATGGGCATTTATGACTGCGTAAGGACTTCAGCCAGGGGAGATGAGAATGAGAAATAGCTGTTAAACATAAGCGCTTTTAAAAGCAATACTAGCATTTCGTCGAAATATTCAATTTGTATTCAAAACAAATTACGCAGGCAAATAAATAAATGGTTATATAATATAGATTGTATTATTTACTTTTTTTCTGGATTATAAGGTTACAATTTATGTGTATTTATGTGTATTGCAAATAATCAACAATCACAAACAGATAAGTTCAATTTAAAATACTACACATATCATTGGGTGTTTGTCTGGTATTTGCCTGGAATTTTAGTTGGTTTTTGTGACGAAACAGACACTATACAAATGATTCTATGCTGCAAAATTTAATCATGATTAAACTTCTTTTTGTTTTCTTATTGGTATATATATAACAGTATATGAACATTATGTAACTTTTGTAGTGTCGTAAAACACACACAAAAAATATCGTTTTTTTTTTGTCGTTAAAAAGATTAACTTATATGAAAATAAATCAAACTATAAGTAACATAAATGACAGTTTGAGAGATAATTCCAACAATTTTACTGTCATTGTTTCATTTTTATAAAAAATGTGTGATCTATATTGGTTGTTTCCAGTCAGGGTTTCTTCGAGGCATCTCTTAAGGAGGGGGGATGTTTTTTGCCCCAATCCAGCCCACGAACGAATGCGGATTTATATAGAGAACAATACCTTTATCAGTGTCCACCCCTCCCACGGCAACTTTAGACCGCCCCCCTCTCCTACTTCCCGAAAATATCTAGTGACCCCCCGAAGAAAAAGTCTGGAAGAAACACTGTTTCCAGCTAATGACAAAGTGTTTTATATTGAGTTTACTACCTGTAGTAATCTACAGGCGTCTAAACATAAATGTTCTGCTATGTGCCTGATGTTGATGCGGTGACTCATTCATCAATCACGAGACGGCGTGGCCTAGCTGAGAGCGCTAGACTGCTGTATAGACACGATAATGTTGTAAGTACTAAGTAACGTCCCTTCCAAACCTGACCGTATACGGTTCACGAGTTCACTTGTTTCTTTGACCTCGGCATATGAATAGTAGTCAGAACTATACCTTTACCTACCCTAACCTAAGTTAGGTACCCATCATAGCTGGGAGGACTCAAGGATGTTCTGCTGACTTGAACCAGGATTCGAACTCGAGACTTAAGGGTTAGCCAGTCCAGCTCTGGTGTTATATAACACTGCTATTAATAGGAGTTTGAACTCGGGTTTAAGTCAGAGTAACTTCCCTGAATCCATCAATAAGCCAAGGTCAAGAAAGTAACGAGCTCTTCATCATCTACTCGATGGATCTCTAGGTCTAAAATGGAATCTAACTATTTAATTACAAACTATGTTTAATTTATAATTCCTAGTGTAATGGCGAGAATTCTTAAGTAATTGCAAGAGAAATACTTTACACTTAACGTCATCTGCGAACTTTTGTTCTAAACTACTAAACTTGGACGTATTGATCTATTTATTACAATGGGTATTTTGTGAACTGTATAAGCTAAACTATGTAACTCATGGTCGAATTGTAGAGCGATCGACTATTTTTCCGAAAGTATGGCGTTCGGGTCCTTGATTAGAGTCGTAGCATGTCCCAGTGTCCACCCAAAACTGATGGGTACCTGACTTTCGGCAAACAAAGTAAAATTCTTACGACACTATCTCTTCATAGGCTGACTTCACCTCACCTAGCCTGTAGGACACTTGGACCGAAAAGGAATTTTTTTATTAAAAATTAAATTGATACAATAAAATGCCCAGTCGAAGAAGTGCTAGACCTTTAATGTTTATTTACTTTACAACATCAAAGTATGTTGCTACAATTTGCAAACCCGAGACGGCAGCCAATGTGTTATGTCAGTTCTACAACATCCAAGTTTGTGTACATCTCTATACCACATTACAAACACGTTTTTTCCCCACGTACTTCACCAGTCTGTTTGCTCACAATTACATGTAAGGCAATCAAATAAAACGTTCGACGATTACATATAATCGATTTTCTACCGCCACTGTCATAATAATACAACCAGTACAACAACTTTAGTGTTTGACGGGACTTGATTGATATAAATTGCAACAAAATAGGCATGACGTTGTTAATTTTTTTTTAAATTGAAAACAACAATCATCTCTGGCAACTCGGAAATAGTTGTCTATAAAAAGCTCAACATCATGGACTTTTATTTTGATAGATAAAGGTAAAACAAGATTTTCTATCAAATTTGTAAGTATTGTGCATAATTATGTACAAAGTACCGCCACTATTAAAAACCATTACGTAAATTTATATTTTAGTATTTTGCGTGTGAAACCAAATTAAAATAAAAGCAGAAAATATGTTTTATTTACATAAATATATCGTTTTGTAAAATTGTTCACTTGTGTTTTAATATAAATTTAAGTTTAGATTAATAGTGGTATAAATTGAATTAAATCGTGTAGATATAACTGTTTATCTGTAAATAATTTGATAAACACCTAAAGAAAATTATGTTCAAATTGCCGAACGAGCCGGTAAAATCGATCTAAAATAAAAACTCCTCGAAGAAGCATATTACGATATTGGTACTTAAGACGACAATCAATTTCTTTGTGAATTTTCGCTCGCACAAATTTGGCATGCCTAAACTAGAAAAATCATGCAACTTTTTTTTAGTAGACAAATGTAAATTATTTTAACAACGACAAGGTATTTTTTTTTTTGTTTTAACAGTTTATCAGTCGTAGTTGGCATGTCGTAGTTATACTTCAGTAACAGTTTTTAAACTGACTGTACTTTTTTTTCACAGAAAAACATATAATTGTTGGGAAATTTGTTCTGCAACAAAGACATTACTTAAATTTATAACCTCAGGTTCGCATAAACGTTCAGACGCTGTAGAGAGACAATCATGTCTGGAATAATGGACTCGTTACTCGCTCCAGCGATTTCAATGCAGGATAACGTAACTCTAGTCAGCTTAGTTATCTGCCTTTGTCGTGGAGTTATCGCCCTTGTAGGAATCATAGGAAACGCTATGACGATCAGGACATTTGTCGCTATGGGTCTTAAAGACGGAGTCACCATATCGTTCCTGTTTCTATCTGTCTGTGATCTATTATTTCTTGTATGTGAATCAGCAGGGTCGATCTCATGCGCTTTTGCCTGTGTTGAAGTGACGAGCGGTTATAAAACCTACTTTCCCGTGGACCCGTACAGTGTAGATTTTTACTTGGAGCTTGCGGGCAGCGAATTCTACCACTGCGCGATGATAACGATCATATTTCTGGCCGTCGTTCGCTGTCTCAGCGTGGCCACCCCCTTATGGTTTCGGCAAAAGCTGGCCACTAAAAAAGTCTCACTCGTTGTCATGACAACGACTGCAACATTCATCTTCTTTGTTGAAGTTCCTATTTTCGCCTTCATGGGTATAATTCCTCAACCTGATATTAAAACTAATACAACCAGAGCTTTATTTTGGACATCACCTACATGGCATTTGGTGACAGATGTCATTTGGACGATGACAGGGCTTCTTTTAACAAACTTTGTTCAACTCGTTTTACTCATATCTGCCATTTCTATGAAAATTGTTCTCACAAAAGCACTCAAATTTCGACGACAACACGCCAGCAAAGGTTCAGCGTCTTCACTTAAAAACACAAACCGTAGTAACAAACAAAATAGTCCATCTCAACAACCGGGAAAATTTAAATTAAGCAGCAAAGAGATCAGAATAACCCAGCAGCTTTTTGTTCTCTGTCTAGCCTACGTCGTTAGCAACACGCCAAGGGTGTGTCTCCATCCACCGCTGCTACTATTCCCAGAGTTATCGCTATTCGGAAAGTATGGACGATTATACGAGGCCCTCGATGTACTAGTACACATGTGCCAGTGTATATTTTGTTGCGGGAATGTTTTAATTTACCTCAAATACAACTCCAAATTCCGTGATTTGTTTAGTAAACATGTGCAGAAGATACAATAATCATTGCATATGTCTGTTATTGCAAAGGTGAAAATTATTCTCAATCCAGCTCTATTAGATTTGATATAATTGTGTTAATCTTTAACATTTTTAAAACATTATTGCGCCCATACAGACAAAAGTAAATTAAAACTATGAAAATTAAAAAAAAAATAATAACGACAAGTTCTTTTACATCATTAACTATTTTAGAGTGCATCATGAATATGTAACATACTAAATGTTATGCAAACTTTGTCATTTGTCAAGTTCACTTTTCGAGCCTGACGGTTCATGTGACAAGTGAAGTAGAGTTCACCTATCTTGTGACCGCGGCAATTGAAGGGATAGTGTGGTCAGCACTTTCTTTCTCTAACGTAAGTTAGGTGCTTGTTAGAGGTGTTTGGAATCTTTTGTTGCAGTATTTAATTGTGTTGAAAATGTTATGCAAAAGCACGTAAAAAAATATGTGAGAATATCTGCATCCATTTTATTTTATAAAGAACACTACATTGTTACGTTACATTTAGAGAAAATACAGTAACATTGGTAAAGTTCCCTTTTCAAACTTGACGGCCAATGCGGCAAGAAAAGTAGAATTCACCTGTTTTCTGTGATCTCGGCATATGAAAGTACAACTTTATGCCTAGCCTTAACTTTCCATAGATGAGTTGGGTATTCATCAGAGCTGCGTGAACTCAGGGACGTTCTGCTGATATCAACCTGGATTCAAACTCATGACTTTCTGATAAGCAGTCTAGCACTCTACCGCTAGGCTACGCCGTCCCACTCAATAAACTTTATCATACTATAATTTTGTACAACACGAATTAAAATGTTACGCTGAAAAGAAAAAAAATATAGTTCATTTAATTGGTGCATTTATCTCGCATCAACAAGAATGATAAAAAAAATCATTTACTAAAAAAATTAATGGAAAAACTGTGCGGGGTTCAAGTTTCCTAAATAATGTTTTTAATGGAATCTTCATACAACTTGTTGTGGTGTTCATCCTGAAAAATAAACCAAAATAATATAATCCTCTAAAACAAAAAAGGTGTTACTAATAAATGTATGTAAAATGTTTTTGTAATATAAGAACATTATAATAAGTATAATTTAAATGGAACTTTCTGCTACAAAAAAAAGTTAATTACTCTGATATCTATATACTACTAAAACTCAAGTTTGTTTACATGTTTGAATATTTATTTTTTTGTTTGTTTGTCTGATCGAGTATTGTAAATAGTTCTACTCATTATGGAGAGCTGTAAAATAGTATGTAGGTAGAGAATAATTTTTTAATGCAGACAGACCACAAATTTATTTAAAGACGTTAATTAATTTATTGATTTATTCATATGTAGATTAACCACATTTTTTAAAAACAGATTAGAACAACCACTAGAATCGACGAAACCGTGACGTCACATTTTTTTGTTTACATTTATAGTACAATAAATTGGCGGCTTCCATCAAAGGTCAATTCAAAAGTTCAACGCGTTCTAAATCTAATTTTCTGTCGGCCATAATTTAACATTGCGTCCGTCTGCTGTACTTATTACGTTCCAATACTTATATAAATTTTCAACTGTCTTTTTCATTTAGTTTTTTAATAAATTTCTCTAGCTCTACAATCTGTGCAAGAAAGTTATTTATAGATCTAGATCTAAAAATATCATGTGACCAAGCAAGTTATTTATAGATCTAGATCTAGAATCTAGGTCAAACAAAAGTTTAATTAGATACATACCACAGATTAACTAAATAAAAATACAATCCATTTTATAATAATAATACATTTTTAGTCCTTAAATACTTGATATAAATCTTTGTGATTTATCTATCTAGATCTAGATTCTAGATCTAGAATGTCTAGATTCTAGATCAAGATCTAGATCTACTAGATTCTAGACTTAAGCAAACGAGTCGTAAAATCTAGATCTAGATAATTCTATCTAGATCTAGATAATTTCAGACCTTCTTTATTGTATATAAAACTTTGTTTGGCTAATTTAAGATAAAATTTAATTTGAAAGTTACCACTACTAGACTTAGATCTAGATCTATGCGCGTAAATCAAGTTGCATAAGGAGACTCAAATCATTAAAGTATAGTATAAAAATTCATCTGTGACGTCACGAGTAAATAGCTAAGTTGTTAGTGTATTCGGCTCTCATGCGGGTGGCACATGTTCTAGATCCCAAACGTCAATGATAATTTTTTTTTCAATTTTATTTTATTTTTTAGATGTGAATGATAAAGTTGCCTATCTGAACTTGGCGGGATACAGGGTAGGTGAAGTAAAGTTCATCTGTTTCTTTGTCCTAAGCATATGAAGGGATAGTGTGGTCAGAGACATTCTCGACTGGAATCGTTTTTTAAACGATAAAAACATGTTGTCTGAGACTTAGCGGGACACTGGGCAGGTGAAGTAGAGTTGAGTAGGTCACCTGTGACGTCAGTATATGAAGGGATAGTCCGAAATCGGTGTTTTCGGTGTTTTTAAAAGATAAAAAACTTATTTTTGAATGTGGGGTCTGTTTTTTATGACGATAAGTGACACTGCAGTAGCGTAGCGATGGGGATTGCGGGGGGACATATGTCCCCGGGCGCCGACCTTAGGGCGCGCCAAAATGGGTTTGAAAAATAAATTGAAAGTTTGAGGGGGGTGCAAATCGAAAGTTGGAGGGGGGGGATGCAAATCGAAATCTTGAGGGGGGGGGGGGGTTCAAATTGAAATCTTGCGCGGGGGGAGGGTTTAAATCGAAAAGTTTGTCCCCCGGGTTAGGGTTAGGGTTGCTTCGCCTCTGAGTGACAGATGTGATGTTTTTTTTTTATGGATGACCCCCGAAACTCACAGTTATCCAACGGATGACGGGTAGTCTAGTAAACAATTAAATGTGTATTAATGTTTAATGTAAAATGAATAGTAATAGTATAACATTTACACACGGTTACAAAATATTACAATGTTAATTGTTTTACTGTAACATTAAAGTAGAAGAAATACTAACAGAATAAAAATATTTAAAATAAATACAGATATTGATCAATAACTATATGAAGAACTAACATAAAACATGAACTATAACCAAACGTTAAATAGAAAGAGATGAAATCTGATTAAAGCAGCATTGAAAGTAACTTATCAATAAAATCTTTTTATACATACATAATTTTACAGATATACAATCACAATGCCCATTACATAATCACACCATTGTACAATTACACTTTATATACAATCATGATTACCAGTATACTATAACACTTACCATAGGAAAAATTGGTGTCGGATATGCTGAACCACCTTCACGTAGTTTTTTCAGATAATTGAAAGGATTCTGGTTCTAAAATTAGATTTTTAATTTGTAAAAAGAAAACGTAAACTTTTTGTAAATAAATGTATTGATTATTTATACGATTTTGAATGATTACGGATTATTTAATAGAAAAAAAAACAACTTCATTACCCTTTTTAAAGTGACATGATTTATACATTTTTCTATTGCAAAAAATTTGGCGTATTTTGTTTTAGCCAAGATACTAGCAAAATACCCATCTATTTTTATAGGGACATCTTTCTGTAAAATAAAAAAAAATAATTGTTGAATGTATTTAATTTTTTTTAGAACTAATATCTCATAAATGAAACGTAATTTCTTTATGAGTTGTGATATTTTTAGAAATGATAGTATCATTGTAATATATATTTTTTATAATATTTATTATCTTTGACAGTTACAGAAGAAATGATAATTTAATAACCTTGAACGTCAGATCAACATCCCATTTGAAAAAGTCCTTGTTGTTCTCGTATTTACCATTGTAGATCACAATGGCGGCTGGACCAGTAGTTTTAGGCACCAATTTAACAAGTCTATACACAGCACACACATAGTTGACTCCCCCTGTATATATTAATGGCATGCATACATTTATATTCAAATTTCTCCCAGCTTTTTGTCAATCAAAAAAAAAATAAATAAAATGCAATCAACTATACATCCTTCTGTATCATTAGTACACAAGTCAGTAAATTTCCTCTTTAGACTTAGTGATCCATTGAGGGAAAATAAGCTCTTATCCTTATGTACCATTAGTAAAGTAGCGAGTAAAGTTACTCTTTCGACCTATTGATACATTGAGCAGTTGAAGTAGAGTTCATATGTTTTTTTTACCTCGGCTCATGAAGGGATGGTATTGCCAGCACTATGCATAGCCACATTCACTATCCACAATGTAAATCAGGTTCCCATCGGAGCTGGGTGGACTCAGATTGTTAATTCTATGAGACTATATGCTATCCTTTGGGTCTTCCATAAACGACGTCACATTCCTAGGGGTTGGAATGTCGTGACGATGTGTCACGAGAGAGAGAGGCGACACACTTTTAAAATGTAATTTTCTAAACTGACTTCTAGAAGTTATTATGCAGTTTAAAGAAAACTGTGTTTGAACACTGTTCTAGACATTTAATGAATATACTGGATGCTAACTGAGCTCAGAAATTTTTTAGAAACAAGTCGAAGTTATAAAAAACAAAAAAAACAAAATAACAGCAATTGTGTGAGGGAGGGGGGGGGGGGGCTAGGCTTAAGTTTGACGTGATTTTATGAATGTCGGGGTCTGGTTTTTTGTGACGATAATAAGAGGATGATGGGTAAAAAAATCGTCAAAAAAAGAAGTCGTTTATAAAAGACCAATTTAGGTCATCGTTTCGTATTGCAGAAAATGTTTTAAAACTAGTCAAAGTGAATAGATGGGCGTCACCCACTTAGATCCTGCTTGTTTTTCTCGGTGCCAAATTGGAAGGTGTCAGCGGCGTACAACAGGTAAGGGTCTGAGAACCCAAACTGTCCTGTCAACTCTTTCAGCTCAGACCACACCATGGCACCACTGAGTCCATAGCCTGAGATAGGAACGTGCAGGTTGATAAGGAAATTTAATAACAGATTTATTTACATTGTATTCAGGTTGATAAGGAATTTTAATCACTGAGATTTATTTACATTGTATGCAGGTTGATACGGTGATTAGGATGGGTAATTAGATTAAGATAAGTAGGTTTACAATGAGATCAGCATGAACTTGAATATAATGAGATTATGATGTGAGGGTTTAAAATTAGATTATAACGTACAGGTTTATGTTGATATTTAGATATATGCGGGCTCATAATAAGATAATATCTGCCGGAGAATAATGTCATAATAATGAAAAGGTTTGTAATGAGATTATTGTTTGGTGGCAGATAATGAGATTAGGATGTGCGGGATTATAATGAATGGTAATTATCTAAGACACATAGACAATATATGAAAGGTAAAAAGCAATGCTTAATATGTAGGTAGATTGCAGGCAGTCGTTTAAAAATAAAACATACATATTAATAACGCAAAGTGCTATCCTCACCCTTACCAACACCCTCCCATTGTCAAAATAGATGCAATTAGTTTTTAAAACTCAACTGCTATTTACTTACAACAAAAAAGTGGAGTCGCTTTGACCTCTTCACATTGTTCAACATCAGAGAAGATATCACTGTTGTAGAATTCTCCACCTTCCTATTGCAACATTTTTACTCATTGTATATTACGATAACATGGCTGATACAAATGTTAGTGTTATTATTATTTTTAGTAAACTACTTTGGAATTTAAATTTAAAATATATTAAAAAACAACTAGTAAAATCGGTTGTTAAATTTACCTTCAACAAACGGGATAACACCTGAATTACTTTTTCCTTGTTGTTAATTAAACACATCAGCCCGTTAGAACTATAGATGAAATTATATATACATAATATATATATATATATATATATATATATATATATATATATATATATATATATATATATATATATATATATATGTCATAAGTTAGACTCCGCCTCCCCATCGACAAACACGTCAAAACCGTCATCGCCACATAATAAAGCCTCAGGTTAATCAACGACCCATACAAATACGTGTCTTTGTATAACAATCTTAATATTCATGATATTTGTAGGCTACTTACACAATAACATCAAATGGCTCAAGTTGAAGGTCCAATAACCTCTCGACATCCGAGCATATAAACTCACAGTTGGGTTTACTGTAGCCCCATTCTTGCATGTGGTAGGCTGTCTCTTCTTGGCACAGTTGGATCTGTGTGTTGGTGGCATAATGTGTACTCCGTTAATGTGTGTGTTTGTGTCTACATGTCTGTACGTGTGAACGCGTGTGTGTGTGTGTGTGTTGTGAGTGTTCGTGAGTGTGGGTTTACTTAAGCTATAATATTAAACACATCTTTACGAATTTTTCAGACAGGTCAACTCCAACAACGTATCCAGCTGGACCAACGAGCTTGGACAAAACAAAAGACAGACTTCCACCTCCACAGCCAATGTCCAGCACACGGGCGCCCTCGATGGCATCGGGGATGAAAATAGCTGAACCATCATACCTGGAGATTTTATTTTAAAAACATATGTTATAAACATTTTAAATTGAATTATTTTAGCACTTAAGATGTTCTGTATCAGCGTGTTTACACGTTTGACATGTAGGATTGTTTTTATAATTTGTCATACAGGCCTACTCGTTGCATCAATAAATCATCATCTATAACTTTTGAATCTGAGAGAGGCAAAGGGCAGCAATCTCTCAACATGACCTGGCTAACTTACTCAATTTTTGTAAAAAGAAAAAAAAAACGCACTGGTGTTAAATACATGATAATGATATTCTGTAAAATGTATTATATTTAATATACATGTAACGATTTTAAAATGATATAAGGTTTGAACCAAATTTTATATATTTTACTCTCATTGTTAATGAGCTAAGTGAGGTATCGGAGATTCTTACACTTTTACGAATACGTCGGCTAAAATACAGAACATGTCTAATGTTTTCTCTCAGTGATAACAAAAACCCGGTGTTTAGATGATAAAAAAAAATCATAAAAAACGTTTTAATAACAAGCTTTTATGTAATGATGCACTAAAAAGTAGAAAATAAATTATAGACTACTATTTAAATAACTATAAAGAAAAGCGTGGGTCACTTTAGTATCTATTGGATACCTTTACTAATGTTAAGGAAGACACCCACGCTTTTCTTTATAGTTATTTAAATAGTAGTCTATAATTTATTTTCTACTTTTTAGTGCATCATTACATAAAAGCTTGTTATTAAAACGTTTTTTAATGAATTTTTTTTTCAGTACTTTACATGTTTTATTTACAATAGAGTTACATGACTAAAAACCATTGCGCGCCTACTGAACATCACGTTCAGTAGGCGCGCAATGGTTTTTGAACGCAGCCATTACGTGATGGCGCAGTTATTGAAGGTGATGACGCGTGTGGTGTGGTTGGCTAGACATGCCTACTAATTCGGTCCAAATTTTTATTAATTCATAAAAAATTAATTAGGCATCCAATTAAGTCAAATTTAGTTTCAGATTGCATTGTCTTCATGTCTTGACCCACGTGCCAACTGTGAATCGTATCAGTCAAGTAGAACTATCCGAATTTTCACTCCTGCGTTTCCGTCTAGACAGACAGACAGACTGTCGAGGAAGTGAGTTAAATAAAAGCTTGTAAAAAAGGATATGATTTTGTGCCCAGCAACTCGGATGTTCAATGTAACTTAAACATATCTTGTATACATATTAGAAGGCTAAGACCCTCATGCATGTTCCAAGTATAAACACGTTATTCTAAAAATAATTTTACTAAACATTGCTGTAAGATCTCCTTACGTTTTCCTAGAGCGTGGACTGATCTTTGCCAGGATCTCAGCAGCGTAGGGCGGCATAAACTCATCATTTAATCTCGCGTCCATAGCCATGTTCTCAATTAAGTTCTTGTACATCTCCTGTACTAGTTGCTGAGACTTGTTCCGGCTCATGATGATTTATGCTGATGGAAATACAAGCATATATATATATATATATATATATATATATATATATATATATATATATATATATACATATATATATATATATATATATATATATATATATATATATATATATATATATATATATTCATATAAACATATGTAGATAAATACCCAACAGTTCTTAATGTACAATCAACAATGTAATCATATAATAGAACGTGATTCATGGTTTCCACCGTATGATACGATTAAAACCAAGTTTACTTAAAGTCTATTAATTAAAACATGAACAAATATCTGAATTCTATAGCTTACTATGTGGACTTTAAGCCTGAGTTGTCAAATATTTGCTTTGGTTTTCCTTTGTAGAGTTTCGCTTGCAAAGAACTGCGTCCCTTTCTTGGTTTTCCTTTCAGTAAACTAACACCCACGTTCACTATTTGAAATAGCTGGTGTAACTAATTTTTATATACACACGTACTTATGTTAAGCTATGTACCAAAGTATACTATGAGTGACGCCACTACGTTGGTGACTAAAAGTTCAAAGATAGGAGCTCACTGAAGTATTATCTTAATCCCATTCGTATATTAATGTATGTTAAACAGGGATTAATCATATTGGATTCGAGATTATATTTGCCTTTGTAAACTTCTACATAAAATATATTTTTTCTAGCCGGCTAATTAAAAGTGCTGATGTAGTTTAAAGTATTTGCAACACATGTCGTGTTTACTCGACTACTGTCGTGGTGGAGTAGGTTTAGTGTCAATAAACGGAAATGTAGGTGAATTGTTAATATTAGCTTTTCAAAATTCAAGATAATTTTTGTGATTACGAATTAAAAAAACAATTTTTGTAGGAAATACATTTATTTTAGCATCACAAAACATTAAAATAATTATCTCAAAAATTATGTTTAAAACAACATTATGTTTATTTGTTATTAATTTTAATTTTACAAACTTTAAGATGTTTTTTTTTTGTTGATGATCCATAAAAATTATTTTTTGTTGATACTTTTTATGCCATCAATCTTTTTTTTTACCGGTCACAATCGATTGCTTTGCTATAATTGCTTCTTTTAATATAAACTGTAGGTATTTTTAAATTTTAAAAAAAAGTTAAAGATAGTAGACAGTAATCATTTAAATATCGTCATCATTATGTGCCATTAATGTGTTTTGTGTTGACCTTATAATGTATATAATTTGGTTTTAATTTTTTTCTAATAGGTGTTGGTAGCTTATGTCGTTTTAAATGTTTCGGATTTTTTAGCTATTTATTTATTTTTTCTTTGCTTTGTCACTAATATCGCTCAACGTGTAGCATAGCGCATAGCGTTTTGACGAATAACTATTTTACATTTTTTTTTTCAAAATAAGTATACAGGTAAAATATATATATATATATATATATATATATATATATATATATATATATATATATATATATATATATAGGCCTATAATTCACTTGTAACGAATACCGACGTCCAGTGTGTTAATAAAGAGGTTCTCTAGAGCTCATCTTTGAGTTTGCAGATGATCTTGCCTTACTCTCGCACAGGCTACAGTACATGCAAGAAAAAGTTGATGCATTAGGAGCCATCTCGCAGCGCGTAGGTCTGAAGATCAACAAAGAAAAGACGGAAGTGATGAGAATTAACAATAAACAGGAGGCTCCAGTGACAATAGACGGAAGCCAGGTAAATGATGTGGAAGAGTTTGTCTACCTTGGCAGCAAGATCAGCAAAACGGGAGGCACAGAGGAGGACACACGCGCTAGAGTTAATAGAGCCCGCTGCGCTTTCACAATGCTGCGACCCATATGGAAAAGTTCGGCCATCTCCATTACCACAAAAATTAGGATATTTAACTCTAATGTCAAGGCAGTTCTGCTGTATGGAGCAGAGACATGGAGAGTCTCCAAGGCAAGCACAGCAAAGATACAGACCTTTATGAATAGATGCCTTAGACAGATACTGAAACTGAGATGGCAGGACAAAGTGCCGAACTTGGAACTATGGAGGAAAGCTAGGCAGGAGCCTATGGGTGTGCAAATAAGAAGGAGGAAGTGGCGCTGGGTGGGTCACACACTGCGAAAGGCTCACACAAATGTTACACGCCAAGCGCTTGATTGGAACCCCCAGGGAAAGCGGAAGAGAGGGCGCCCAAAACAGACCTGGAGGCGGAGTCTTCTTGAAGAGCTGAAGCCAACAGGGATGTCTTGGGAGATGACAAAATTAATAGCCGAGGATAGGAAAAAATGGAAGGAAATGGTGGAGGCCCTATGCTCCATAAGAAGCAAAGAGGACTAAGTCAAGTAAGTAAGTCTAGAGCTCATCTTTAGGCTCTTTACTTTTTTCATTATACACAAATGATCTTGCATTGCACATCGACGCAGGTTAATGCGAGATGTTCGCCGATGATACTTTGTTACATGTCTTTGCACTCTACATCGTATACACTTCAAACATTTGCCAATCAGCTTGTTATTTAGACAAAATTGAACAACCTGACATGAAACTTTCCCCCGATTAAACTAATTGTATGCTCATTACTACTAATCAGAAACGCCTTCGTCTTCCATCCATCTCATTACGCATTACTATAGAGAATAGAAACATCGAACACGTTACAGTTACAAATGCTTAGGATTGATAATATATCACAACCTCACTTAATTAATTTTTTTTTATTATTAATTAGTATTAATTATTTCTTTATTCCAAAATTTTCAATGCTATGCTACAGCTATGTCTTTACTATTCAATTAATTTGATTAAAATGTTGTTATTATGTGATCTCCCCTAAACTTTCTCGAATATTCTAATATAACACTATGGGGGATGGCTACTCGGGATATAGACGTCTAGACATGATTTTTAATCCATTTTAATTACTCAATTTTTTTAAAATGGAATATAATCTCGTAGAAAAAAGAAACGCTAAATAAAGATGTGCATAATAGTGCGCAATATTATTAGTACTTTATAAATTTGCATGCGTTTTTTGAGAAATCGGAAATAGCGTAAATAAGTACTTCCGGTCAACGGAAATTATTCAAAATTTGACAAAAGGTAGAGAATTAGATCTTTAACTTACATGTCAAATTTCATTCATCTATCTGAAATAGTACTCAAGTTATAAACTTTTGAAAAATTCAAAGTAGAAAAAGTACCACTTCCGGTTATCGGAAATCGCTCAAAAGTTGATACGGATCTACGATTTTGATAAAATACTTATATATGAAATTTCATCAACCTATCTTTAACGGTACTCAAGTTATCGTGTTTACACATGGACACACACACACACACACAGACATACGGACAAGATTGTAAAATTATGTTTTTCCGTATCAGTGAGATGTAAAACGTCGAGATTTGCAAAAATCTCGATTTTTTTTTTTGCACGATTACAAGACTTTCTCTATACTTCGTATATATGAGAAAGTAAAAAGAGGTCTCCGTGCCTAATATTGTTACCGGGTTTTTTTTTTTGGACATTTTGTCTATAATTTACGCCAAGTCTGTTAATTTCCTCATTATTTGTAGAAAGAAAAAAAAACTATTGTTTTGCTTCTACGCACGTGGCACAAAAAATGTAAATATCATCATATATCAAAACAATAGTGCTTTTATAAATATTTAATCTCGACTTTGAATAATTCAACGGGTTAATGCCATTGTACTTTTGTTACCACTACAAGCTGTCTGCTCTTTGATGTTTCATTGTTGACAGTTAACAAAAAATTCATTAACAGAGTAAAATAAGCAGGAATTTATGATAGGTTGGTTACGGATTATTTTCGTTCTTTCTCTCTCCGTCTCCCTGTCTGTTTATATTGGGTTCGGGCTAGGGCTAGTGCTAGTGCTAGTGCTAGTGCTAGTGCTAGTGCTAGTGCTAGTGCTAGGGCTAGGGCTAGGGCTAGGGCTAGGGCTAGGGCTAGGGCTAGGGCTAGGGCTAGGGCTAGGGCTAGGGCTAGGGCTAGGGCTAGGGCTAGGGCTAGGGCTAGGGCTAGGGCTAGGGCTAGGGCTAGGGCTAGGGCTAGGGCTAAGGCTAGGGCTAGGGCTAGGGCTAGGGCTAGGGCTAGGGCTAGGGCTAGGGCTAGGGCTAGGGCTAGGGCTAGGGCTAGGGCTAGGGCTAGGGCTAGGGCTAGGGCTAGGGCTAGGGCTAGGGCTAGGGCTAGGGCTAGGGCTAGGGCTAGGGCTAGGGCTAGGGCTAGGGCTAGGGCTAGGGCTAGGGCTAGGGCTAAGGCTAGGGCTAAGGCTAGGGCTAGGGCTAGGGCTAGGGCTAGGGCTAGGGCTAGGGAAAGGGGAAAGGGGAAAGGGAAAGGGATGGGGATGGGGATGGGGAAAGGGATAGGGATAGAGATAGGGATAGGGATAGGGATAGGGATAGGGATAGGGATAAGGATAAGGATGAGGATAAGGATAAGGATAGGGAAAGGGAAAGGGATAGGGATAGGGATAGGGATAGGGATAGGGATAGGGATAGGGATAGGGATAGGGATAGGGATAGAACCACATCTGGATTTAGATTCGGATTCTATAAATCTACGTATCAAGACGTACGCATGGAAATGTATACAATTTTCTTCGTCAAACTAATACACTTTACTTTAAAAACAACATAATGACCATTGAATACCGATTTTTGAACGGAAATATTTAGTCTCTTAATCACTATGTACATTTAATGTGGTGTTGTGTTGATTAATATTGTATATAATTTTCTTTTATTTTTTTCTAATAAGTTTTGGTAGCTTGTTATTTTAAATGTGTCGGATGTTTTGCTTTTTAGTTTTTGGTTAGCTTTATCACTAATTTTGTTTAAAGTGTAGTAAAGCACATTGCGTTTTGACCAAAAAAAAATTTTAAAAATATTTTAAATATTTTTCTCAAACATGTATACTAAACATTAAAATATATAGGCCAATAATTCACGTGTAACTTTTACCGACAGCTAATCAAACATAATGCAAATTAATTTCCAATATTATTTAAGATGTGTGTTAATATAAATCGCAATTTAAATTATGTTGTATCAAACACATGTAAGAGAGATAATCCTGTTTTAATTGGTTCATCAATCATTTTATTTTTAATTGAATTTTAGTTAAAAGAATAAAGCAAGACTATATCCAGGGCAAATAATTTCAATTCACAAATTAGGTTAAGCTGTTTTTAATTACCTAAGTGAATTTAATTCCAATAGATTATCATTATTAACTTGTATTAATATTATTAGGAAATATCTAAAGAAAAAATTGCATAACAAATTTGTTCGACTTAAAGGAGAATTCAGATTAAGCGAGTAAGTAAGTGTTTTATTTAAAACCAGTGACAGAGTAGCAAGATTATAAGTATTTGTATTAACGAGCTGACCCGCGGCATATCATACGCCGCTAGATACGCCGCTATTTAGTTTTATTTTCTACTTTTCAGTATTTCATAATTTGTGATTTCGACAGTACCATTGCTGTCACTAAAAAAAATTGCTTTAAAACACTAAAACCCTCCTTTCCCCCAACCCCCCCCCCCCACCCGAGAAAGCAGCCTCCTCTTAGTTCCGACCCCCCTTCCCTCCTAGTGTTTACAATAGTTTCAAACTACATTATCTGCCCCTAATAGTCGTCACTAAACCCGGCTCTACAATTGTAAACATTTAGCGTGAACCACAGCTCACCAGGCCATGTGGGGTGAGGGTGGTTGCGATATGCATAGAGAGGAAAAGAGGGGACTGCTAGGACGCTTACAGCTTGTTTTCTAACGTTTTCAAGAAGAGAATTATATATAGATATTTGTTAAAATATTAAGGGACATAAGCCAATGTATACTGTGAAGTAGATAAAATCATGTTTGTTCCCCTTTGACTGTAATGGCCAGCATTTTACATATATCTGCTCATTTTAAATTCAAAGAAATTCTACAGTAACTGTATTGTTTCAGTAATTTTTTTTTTAAATCAGAAACCATTAGAACATTTTTAAAATGGTTTAATCACGATTTACATATATTTCATTTAAAGCTATAAATAACAAATAAAAATAAAAGCTGATTGATTGAGTACAATTTACGTTAAAAATACTATTTTTTTGCTTTTGTTGCGTTTTTATTTGTTCTTCCTGTGTTGTTTCTCTGAAGTATAGTAATTATAATAAATACATACATATAATACCTACAAATGAAAGATAACAAGAATGTGGACGACCTTATCAAATATTATAGCTTACGACTGCTGTTCCGTAAGTCATGAATTCAGACTCCAGACTGGGGTCAGTAGATCGCTCATTAGTCCACATATTTGATAACGTTAAGGAAACCAGTGCTATATAGAGTGCTGGTCACACTATCCCCTTGTATTCTTAGATAGTTGAAACAGATAAACTCTACTTTAACTTCCCTTTATCGCTTTGGTACGAACGAGAAAAGATGATGTCGATGTGTGTTGCCGAAAATAAATCCAATCAACACAGAAGATTTGAAAATGTATTTTATTTATAGACATTTATAGACAGGTACCTGAGTCAGGTGGGCTGAGAAAATTCAACGAAATCGAGTCCTAGATCTGAACTCAAGACTTCCAAGTTAGCTGTTGTGTGTTTACTATCCGACGACTATCTTATGTTTAATGCCCATGTGAGGAAGATAAAATAGTAGTGTAGGTCAGGGGTCGGCAACCTGCGGCTCTTTTGATGTCGAAATGCGGCTCTTTAAATCCATGCACAAATATTAATAATTATTTTATTTTATTACTCCCTATTTCAGTGTAGGCCTACTTCCTATTAACTTGTCTATTCCAAATTGAAACATTCGACTTCATTGAAATGCAAGTAATTTGACGTTCATAGTAGATCATCTCAACACAAAAACAAATAAGATTAACTTTGAGCTTATGTGGAATTGATGCTGGTTCGCTTCAAATGAAATTGCTAGATTTGAAAATCAAACATTTGTGGAGCGGTAAGTTCCCAGATATCAAGAGCAAGTTTGAAGATTTGGAGGTCCAGTAAAACATGCGTGTTTCACTGTACAACTGGACTGCTCTAAAAGAAATACCGCGAGTTGAGACAATATTATGTGACGCATAGAATAGTCTTCCAGGATACTACAATGAGGCAAAGAAGTTGGCATTTGGAGTGCTGACGATCTTCGGGTCAACATATTCATGCGAGCAAGCGTTTTTTGCATGGACATAATACAAAGTATTGAAGTCAACTATCTAAGTAATAAAAATATAGAGGCGTGCTTGAAACTGAAAACATGTTAGGAGCCAGGTTTAAACAAACTTTCAAAAGGCATGCAAGGCCAAACTATCGATATTTATAATTCTCTTCATGGGGACCATGCGATACACCACCAAAACGTAAGCTCATCAGTCTGGTGAGCTGTTTACTATCGGTTCAATTAATGACGGCTATTAGGGAAAGATAATTTAGTTTTAAACGATTTGAAACTAATGGGAGGTAATAACACGTTCTGCTAGATCTTTTTATTGTCATCTGCAAACTGTCGTCACCGATGGCTGCTTTCACGAGAAAGGGGGAGAGGAGTAGAAAGTGAGGGTGAGCATAATCGTCGTTCACGAGCTACTGATAGTGTATTAAAGAAATTATATTTTTTCAGTCGCAGCATTGGTAGTGTCGAATTCACAAAAAAAATAAAAAATAGGATATAAAACAACTAAATAAAGGTGTATGCTACGTCGTGGGTCAGCTCGTTGTAAATAGTATTTAATAATTAAAGTTACATAATTTGATTACTGAATTTATTATTCTAGCAGAGCTAGATAAAATACGTTAATATTTTTTATGCGAAACATGTGTGTTTTTAATTGAATAAATATTATTTCATATTTAACTATATTTATTTTAAATTATATATATATATATATTGTTACGATCCCATGTGGGGGATCTTACCTTTTTGGACATGGCTGAACGTGGGTTAATTAGGGTGTCACCTAGAGATTTATGGATGGGGGAACTCTCGACGTGAACCCCTTTTTTTTTTCGTGGTCGGGCCAGCCCATAATGAGAGATGCCACAGACTGGCGCAGGTCGTGAAAGAGACAAAGGGTGGGATGTTATTGTTGATGCTAGCGGGTTACACCCCCCCCCCTTCTCACCTGAATCGCCTGGCCTGGTATGTCTTGAAGGGGGGAGGTGTTACGACTGTGGGGGCGCATATAGCAGGGTA
The DNA here is from genome assembly GCF_028476545.2 of Physella acuta. Taxonomy (NCBI): domain Eukaryota; kingdom Metazoa; phylum Mollusca; class Gastropoda; family Physidae; genus Physella; species Physella acuta. The sequence goes on along the minus strand of NW_026731931.1, from coordinate 1,613,624 downwards.
GGGTTGACAACAGACGTGACCCAGATTGATCAGGTCTAGATGGAGACAATCAACGAGGCACGTGTTAGAATTAGGTTACATTTACGGACGACGGCATCAATGGGGGTAGTATATTAGCAGGGTCTGACAATTTAATCAGGTACCCCAGACTTGTTGGCGACATTTAATTAGGTTAGACGTGAGTGGGAAGTGTTGGTGCATAATTAGCCCCGCACCTGGACATTTGTGAGTCCGTTATTTAAGGAGGGGTAGACGGTAGACTCGGGGACACTCAGGGGGACACTCAGTCAGAGCTCACGAGTCACACACGGACGGACTCGGATAGCTAGGTCTAGAGGAGACAGACATGGGGCGTCTCTGTGAGCTAGTGGACAGCCAAGAGATGCCTGTACTGTAGTAGACCTAGGCTAGTTAGACAGTTAGGGATAAGTAGGGTAGTCGTGCTAAGAACTTTAGTTGTTTGTAGCTATTTGTGTATATTTCTGATGGTTGTACTTCGGTGGCGGGTTAACTTTAATTGTTGTAATTTGTGGAAATAAATATAGATTACTGAAGTGGCGTTTTTTTTTAATTTTTCTTTTTCTTCTTGTTTACGATTCCATGACTAGTTCGAAAGGATTAGAGAAGGGAGTCGTAACAATATATATATATATATATATATATATATATATATATATATATATATATATATATATATATATATATTTATATATACTTATTTACTTTATTTAAATTTTTACTATATTTATATACTTTATTTTAAATTATATATATATATATATATATATATATATATATATATATATATATATATATATATATATATATATATATATTCCTTATCAAATATTATAATATTGACATAAAATTGGTAGAGGTTCTTTAAAAACTTGGAAATTTAATAAATTGTAACTTTTGGCTCTTTCGTCTTAAAAGGTTGCCGACCCCTGGTGTAGGTGATAGAATATGCGTGTGAAGCTATAAGAGAGGAGTGTACTGGGGGGGGGGGTTAATGTATGTGGTTTGTTGCGTAGAAGTTGTCAAACTATATATAATATACACTATCCCAATAAGGACACTTGTTACATACATTATGTAGAAGTATTGTTCTCTTTGTCATTTATAACAATAACTTCCTTTCCAGAATAATGATCCTTATTTACCATCAGCGTGGATATAATAAAGCCTCCCTTCTGTGTCTAGATTGTATCGGATGTTCCCTATTGTTTAATATGTCAGGCGTTTGTAACTCAACAAGGTGGAGGCCGGGCAATGAATTGATGCCATACAGCACATCCAACTTTGGCCCCGCATTTAAATTTAATGACTTGAAATATTAATTAGCCCAGATGTTGATTTACCATTGTCAAACAAACACTACTTGAAACGTGTCAAATTATGGCAACAGCTTGCGTTGAATAATTGAGGGGTTTTATAATTGAATGGAAAAAAGCACATACGTTTCTTGTCCATCCACATTATTTTCACTAACTTGTATAGGAATAATTTATTTTCTTTTATTTTTTTTCTCATTTATATATATCTTAAAAATTAACTTTGTAGACGAAGGATTTTTAGGTCCGAGTTAAAGATACCTACATTAGGCAAACAATAGATGACATCACATTTTGTTTATTTACCCTGAATTCACTAGTCTAGTAATATAAAACGCCATAATGTATTTAACTATTAGACGTGTTTAATAAACTATGACAATGAAACAATTAAAAATATCCAGTTCAATAGTGTAAGGAGATATTTGGAATTAAAAGATGCGTATAAGGATAGGGAGCTGTGTTTCTTCCAGACTTTTTTTCTCCGTGGGGGCATTTGAAATTTTCGGGAGGGGGGGGGGGGCGGTAGAATTTCTTTGGGGGGGGCGGAAACTGTTAAAAGTATATATTTTCTATATAAATTATATAAATTTCATTTCGTTCGGGGGGGGGGACGGTTGAATTTTTTCGGTGGGGCTTAGCACCCCCATCCCCCCCCCCCAAGAGATGCCTGGAAGAAACTCTGATAGGGAGTGGGGGAAATCGTGCGTTGAAAATGTGTCATTTTTTTGGCACAAAGGTCTATATTTTGTGCTTCAGATGGGTCGAATACGGATGTAGCCGTATTCTTCGTGGCTATTCTTTTAATATTTTGTCCCATAAACAATTCTTTTAATTACGTACACATAGAAAACAACATCAGTTTATGTATCAAATATAAACTAATATATTTGCATCTTTATATTCAATATATAAATAATTTGTGTGGCATAAAAAGTAGTATCTTATCAAGAAGAGTAATTAAAAAAAATAAAGCCTAATAAATGATTGGGCGATAGCACTTTGTAAACAGTGCGAAGGTTGAGAAGTTCAAGACGCTATCTATGTTTCTCTTTCCTAATAGCTGAGGTACCAAAGGGTATTAAAATAAAATCTGGATAGTAATTCTATGGCCACAAGGAGCTGAACTCCTGATTGATTTAATACTTTTCTCTACTTGTTTGGTTACTGCCCTAAACTTAAAAGCTGGTTTAGCAACTTTGTGCTTTTCCGGTTCGACAAAGCAGACCTCTACAGTAATAAGATAATAGGATAAAACGTGCAGAATGCATATATTTCCTTACTAAATGTCATTTCGTCGTCAAACAGTAAGAAGAAACTCTTATAAAATATAATCATGTCTGTTTACATGATTTTGCAAAAGTAAACACATATTTCAATTGACGACAGATCAAGTTAGATGCAAAACTTTTTCTATAATAAAATACTAAAATGTGCAATATCATAAATCAGGAAAAATACAAGTTTAAGACACAAAACAGGCTACAAATATTTGTATAAATATTTGTTCTTGAGAAAATAGTGTGCGTGTGTGAAAGGGGGTTACTATATATATATATATATATATATATATATATATATATATATATATATATATATATATATATATATATATATCACAAGATAATGATATTTATATAGAAAGATATAAACTGGATAGTTTATATTACATCTTATAAGATTATTTATGCGTATGTTAAACGTAATACTAATAAACATATCTGTTTATTAAAATAAATTAAAATTTTGCACAAAGCAAGGTGATATACAGTATTTACCTGACATAAATAATGTACTGTAAAGGAAAATTTTTTTAAAGGACAGAGAAATAAGTGCAAATTCTGTTTATATTAATTGTTAAACATTTTTTTATTTAGATCCTTAAAGTATTCGTTGTTATATTCACACTGAAACAAAAAATCAAATTATATACATTCATCATGTGTTTAGTATATATATATATATATATATATATATATATATATATATATATATATATATATGTATATATATATATATGTATATGTATATATATATATATATATATATATATATATATATATATATATATATATATATATATATATATATATATATATATATATATATATATATATATATATATATATATATATATATATATATATATATATATATATATATATATATATATATATATATATATATATATATGTGTGTGTATTTAAAATTTCGTTGGACATATGCTTCTCAAACTACAATATACAATGTGTTTAAACTCTAATTAAAATATATTGTGTAAATCTGATATTTTTTCGTTTTCTAACATGCTTATAACACTGATACAAATAAGGTGTAGGATAATTTATTTTTAAACAAATAACTTAATTAGGGTATAGACGACTTGTTTTTAAAAAAATATAACAAGTTGCTTTGCAATTTATCACATACTGCCTATAAGTTAATAAAACAAAATGATTAATACAAATCTAAATAGAACGTAATTTGTTAAACATAAATTTATTATATAGTATTATATTTTGCATTGTTATATACAATGACTATATTATAATCTATATGTGCTAAATAGGTTTTAGAATGGAACAACATCTATCAATGTAAACGCCTAAAAACGCGAAAAAATAAATACTTGCATGTTATATAGAAATGTATAGTTCTAAGATAAAGTATGTTGACAATCTTACCATAGGATAAATGGGCTTAGGATAATTGTCCCCATTTCTACGTAGTTTTGTTAAATATGTAAATGGATTCTGGTTCTAAAGAAAATAACATTTTCAATTTGTATGACATATTTGATATTTTTTAATAATTCGATATTTTTAAATTAATTAAGACTGTTTTGGAAATAATACCTCTCTCCTTAAAACTCTTATACTTACCTTATGTGCCAAAATGTGTTGATCACATTGTTGAATAGAAAAATATTTCGCGTATTTAGAAGCAGCCAAAATACTAGAAAGATATTGATCAATTTTTACAGGAACATTTTTCTGAAAAATGAGATAACATGGCATATACATATTTTCACCAAAATATAATTATGTTTGAGAAATTGAAGTTTTTGATCAACCTTAAATATTAAAACACTGTTTGATCTTGTTTTTTTTCTTTTAAAACATGTCATTTATATTATTTATAATTATTAAAATTTAAATTTAAAATACCATAAATGTCAAATCAACATCCCATTTGAAAAGATCCTCGTTGTTCTTGCAATTACCATCATAGACCACAATGGCACCTGGTCCATTCATTTTCGGGACACACTTAAAAAGTTTGTACACAGCACAACAGTAGTTGACTCCCCCTGTACAATTAACAACGTAATTATGACTTAGCCCATTGTAAACAAAATAATGACAGTCAAGTTATTTGCTAACCGTGTTATCATTTTAAGTTAAACAAGACGTAATTACAATGTAATAACAGAATATCAGTATGTGTGTACATGTTAGTACATTAAAATAATATAAGAAGAATTAACAAAATTAGGATACATTGATTTCATGTAGACGCATTTTTTTTGGGTACAAATCTCGATCCTAGTATTCACCACTATATTGTTCCCGCTTTAAATCGTGTAAATTCCTATAACAGATTTAGCCAAAATGTGATTTTCAAGACATATGTCTATATTTAAGTTGCAGTGAAAAACAGATGAATTTAAAAAAATATCGTAAACATCAAGTGAACATCATACCAAACTATGCATTTTCTGAATTTATTGAATGTTGATCCGAGAAACAAAAGAGTTCGGTTTAAAAACGACTAATTCAAAACACAAAGCTCATAAATAAGAGTTCTAATTTCAGTACGATTTCATAAAAGAAATAAACCTTTAGTTCCTGAAAATCCAAACAGGACTGATAGTTATGTTGTAACTTGAATCCCATTTTTAATTTTAAAGTAAATATAAGGTAGGTTTTTACTCACAATCGCTTTAAAAATTCCAAATCTAAAGTTCTACACCTACTTAGATCGTGCTTTAATTTCTCATTTTCAAATTGAAATGCATCAGCAGCGAATAGGAGGTAAGGCTCTGAGAACCCGTGTCTGCTTGTTGTTTCTTTGAGCTCTGACCACGCCATAGCATTGGTGATTCCATAGCCTGAAAACACATCGGTCAGTTAATTAATCGATGTAATGGGTTATTTTTTAAGTGATAAAGCAACCTTAATGTTATTTAAACTAAAAATAAAATGTTATCAAATCTATAAGTATTTTGTTAAATTACACCATGCATGAATACTAAAAAAAATTCACTTACAAGTGTACATTGGATTATCTTTTACTTCATCACATTGCTTGATATCGGAATATATGTCACTGTTGTAGAATTCTCCACCTTCCTTTGACAAAATGTTTTGAGTTAATCATTACAGCATACGTTTTAAGTATTTTTGAAGCAATGTAAAATAACCTCTTCAACTTTCTTATCCTAGTGTTTAACTTACCTTCAGTAAACTGGATATATTGCGTAACAGGTTTTCCTTATCAGGAATTAAACACAACAGCCCGTTTGCTCTAATTCAAAAGTAAAAGAAAAAGTTTATAGTGTGATTCAAAAGAATATATTAGCGTGCCCTGTGAAAGTCTGACGAAATATATAAGAAGGGTTTCATCAATGCATTACCAATCATATATTCCTATATTCTAATAAGTGTGATCTTTTTTCGAAAACTGAGTTGTTAAATGTAAACAATGTCTGCGCTTGAATCACATTTATCGGGGCAAGGGTTTACCTAACTCAAGTGTACGATAATCACTTATCGTAATAGTTAAGTAAAATACAAGTGACCGCCTAGGTGTCAGGGACGTAGAGGAGCGCTATCAAGAGCCTTAGGCTACACTACCGCAGGGGTGCCGCGTATGACCTCTGGCTGCTTAAAACTACCATGGCGCCACTGCGCTCATGGGAAAGACGGGGCGCTGCTTCTGCTAAATTGTATTTTCCCACAAAGAAATAATCTCGGTAGTATACTCATTTGTCCCTTAAAATTTTATGACAATCGGATGAACGCTATCCGACTTTTATATATAGAAAAAATAGAGAAAATCACGCATTCCAGGACGCCGCTATTGCGGAATTATTAAACCTCCCCAATAGTGTTCTAATCAACTCATGGTGATCGGATTAACGGCGTCAAACCACCATCGACTGTTATTCTTTTACACCGTAAAAAGAGAAGAATTGAATCGCGCCCCCTGCAAATTTGAACGCGTTTTTTTCAAAGACACATCTCGAGGAGTAGGCCTATTCTCTACAACTTCAGAAAGTTTCATGGTGATCGGATAAAATATAAAGTGATGGATAAAATACAAACAAACATAATTTGCTTCATATATATAGGGATGCAAATAAGAAAGATAAAAAGAAATAAAGACAGACAAAGAGAGAATGAGAAGTATTTTTAAAATGTTTGTTTTTTAAATTTACTTACTTTAATATTACATTGTCTAATTTGTGATTATTGGCAATATGTTTTACTTACACGATAACATCAAAGGGCTCAAGTTGAAAATCTAATAACTTCTCAACATAAGTGCATATACATTCACAGTTGGGTTTACTGTAGCCCCATTCTTTCATGTGGTAGGCTGTCTCTTCTTGGCAGAGTTTGATCTGTTTAACACATTATTTAAACAGTTGATCTTTAGGTCCGAACTGAACTTTAAGCCTCAACATCTACCTAAAACAACCTTAAACTCGAACTGAATCTGAACCGCAACCTCTACGTAAAACACAACTTTAAATAGGAAAGTCTAGTTCATCTATCTCTAAGACAACGATTTTTTGGAATTGTTGTGAAGCGATGGTGTTATTAATCCCTTAATATGTGTCTTAACAACGTTAAAAATATTATATATATTAAATTGGTAAATGTTTTAATGCAAGTATAACACAATAATGTAATGATTATCATTTTTGCTTTACAGTTAGAGCTTGCTGTTAAAAATTGTAAACAGTTAAGCATTAGTTAGCATTACAATTAGGGTTATGTATAAAGTAAAGTTAAAGCAGCCAGTTAGAATTCGTTGTAAAAAAAAACGAAATGAGAAAAAATTAACATTACGCTTTCTTCAGAAAAATCAACACCAACAACGTATCCAGCTGGACCAACGAGCTTGGACAAAACAAAAGACAGACTTCCACCTCCACAGCCAATGTCCAGCACACGGGCACCCTCGATGGCATCAGGGATGAAAAAAGATGAACCATCATAGCTGTAGGTAGGGAACAAAAATCGTAGCGTGGTTAACTCCGTCTTTACTATAAATAAACCTTTAATTTCAAACTTGCATTATGTTTGTTTATCTATTCTGTAAAGTAACTAAAAATTGTGTTATTTTTGTAGCTTAAAAATGAATTACAATAGTTTTTTTTTCATTTAACCGTTTACATACCTCTTTCTTGTACGTTCGCTGATCTTTAACAAGATGTTTCTGGCGTACGACGGTACAGCCTCAATATTTAACCTTGTATCCACGTCAAAGTCCTGATACAGCTTGAAGTACATCTCCTTTATAATTTTCTGAGACATATTTTCATCCATCTTAGTGTTGACACTGCTGAGTTGGTGGAAAGTATAAGAAATAAATTAAAGTTTCTGAGATGGTTTCATCCATCTTAGTGTTGACACTGCTGAGTTGGTGGAAAGTATAAGAAATAAATTAAAGTTTCTGAGAGGGTTTCATCCATTCCAGTAGAAACAATTGACTAGGTTGAAATGACAACGCAGAGAAAAGACAAAAAATATTTTTTCTTAAAATTGTTTTTACTCATATTAGTTTAAACTCATGAGCAGATGAAAAGCACAATCTATATTATTCTAAGTGCAACAAGGCTTGTTTGTTTTCTAATTTAGTGAATATTTTTGTATATTGTATTTACTGATTTTTTTTTCTAATGAAATATGCATTACATACCTAATTTTACAAGAACCCTTTATAAAATATGCTTTTAAATATTCATATTTATAATAAACGTAATACCTGTGTTGAAGACAGACTGACTATTGCACCGTATAATCTTTTATACATGAAGTGGGTGTATGGTATACAAAAATTTACTATGAGAATATCAAAAGATTGAAAAGAATGTGATGCGAATACTCTGAAATATTCACGCCATTAAAAAAAGCGCTCGACTTGTTCAGCTAAATAATGGGAATAAAACCCTGACTGAAAGCTTTTAATTTTATGATCAAAGAATAAATTAGACTATTTAAACAATACGTTTTTTTTCATCATCTATCAACACAACCACTGTGAGGATGCAAAGTCTTCTGTTACCATATTTCCTGAGCCGTGTTTGACATTGAAGTGGGTGAACCAGCTGTGGCAGCAATTTATTTCAAACAAATTATTCAAGTGGGACTTAAAGCGGTCAATGGAGTTCTTCACGTGTCTTACGTTATGTGGATATGGGTGTGACAACTGCACCTGCTACTAAATAACCCACCAAAACAGTGTGGGGGGGGGGGGGGTTTAGAGTTCTTAGACCCCATTTCAGTTGCCAATTACATGAATTGATATTGCATTACTATAATTTGACAGCACAGTAGTTGATTTGGTAAATAAAATAAATTATATATATATATATATATATATATATATATATATATATATATATATATATATATATATATATATATATACTCTCCATGGTACTATGCAGGACACCATCACCACAAAGCAAGCCGACCCGCCACCCTACCTCTCTCTCCAGGCATTCTAAACAGACCATATCGCTACAACCCCCCCCCCCCCCACCGCAGCAAATCTGGTTAGCTATGAATTAGTGTGTCCGTTACCCCGTTTGTTTCGACCTCCTATGCTTTTAATTTTTTAATGCTCAATTGATCTATACTCTTGTTTATATAGACCTAATTGACCATTACCCTTTTTTGTAGACCTTATTTAATATTTGCTCTGTTTGTGTAGTCTTTAATTGACCTTGATCCGTTTGTCTAGACTTTATTTGACATTTGCTCCGTTTGTGTAGACTTTATTTGACATTTGCTCTGTTTGTGTAGACTTTATTTGACATTTGCTCCGTTTGTGTAGACTTTATTTGACATTTGCTCCGTTTGTGTAGACTTTATTTGACATTTGCTTCGTTTGTGTAGAATGTATTTGACATTTGCTCAGTTTGTGTAGACTTTATTTGACATTTGCTTCGTTTGTGTAGACTTTATTTGACATTTGCTCCGTTTGTGTAGACTTTATTTGACATTTGCTCTGTTTGTGTAGACTTTATTTGACATTTGCTCCGTTTGTGTATACCTAAATTGATCTTTACCCCCGTTTGTGTAGACCTAAGTTAACCAATTCACCTTTAGACTTTTTAATGTGACTCCTAGTATCTGATTTTAAGTCTTATTAAATAAGAATAACAGTTTGAAATAAGGGTTTGAATTACAAGGTGCAAAAATACGTCCCTTGCAACCAAAACTAAGTCCTTTCTAAAACAGTGAAAACATCATTGAATGTGCCGACCCACAGAACTTGTTACCTCCCCTTAGTTTCATATCAGTTAAATACTAAATAATTTGCTGCTAATAGCCGTAGAGTTTCTTCCAGGCATCTCTTCGAGGGGCGAAGCCCCCCCCCCCCCCCCTCCGGGAAATTTTTTTACCGCCCCCCACTTCCCGGAAATTTTTTACCCCCCCCCCCTCCGAACGAAATGAAATTTATATATTTATATAGAAAATATATACTTTTAACAGTGTCCCCCCCCCCCCCGAAAAAAGTCTACCGCCCCCCCCCCCCCCCCCGAAAATTTCAAGTGCCCCCCCCCCCCCCCGGAGAAAAATGTCTGGAAGAAACACTGAAGTTCTACTCATTATAGATACAGATAGAACAGAAGTTAAGCATGCACTATGTAGGGAAAAAGATAATTCACAAGCGTGCAATGATAGTCCTCGAAATAATTGACTTTATGTACAAGTAAAGTATTAGCTTATAAGGCAAAAGGAAAACCATAATTGTAGAATTTTAAAGATTAGATATGATTTAAAGTAATTGCTGTTTTATTATTTATTACATTACTTTCATCTAATTTAATTTCATCACAATAACTAAATTAAATTATAATATACTAGAGTTATCTCTTATTTCTTAAATTAAATGATATTATAGCAATTACATTTTAATTTGTGCAGAGAACATTTTTGACGCTTTCAATTAGTTTTTTTTAAAAAACACTTGTGTAGTTGATCAGTTATATTTTTTCCTTCGTATCCAAGACACACGGAACACATGAAGTAGAGTTCAACTGTTTTATTAAACTCAAGCTATTGAAGCCTTATATTTGCTGGTCACTTTTTCCAGGTGCTTTTAATTCCCTAACTTGAGTAAAGTACGCATACTGCTTCGGGATCCACAACGACCACTTTAAGTCAAGTTTTGTATTTTTGCAATTATCAAAAGTAATCAACTTACCTTTTTCTTAGGTCTTGATTGCTGCAAACCTGATTATGATTAAAAAATATTTCTTGTTTTATTTTTAGGTAATATGATAAAACAATTGATGTGGTTTTACCTCAAAATGAGTTATCTGCCTTAGACTGAGTTAGTACTGACTGAGTAGGCCTACATTCATACCGATCACCGCTAAATACTAAAACGGAAAGGTGCTCGTCCACTTATACTTAATTAATCCACTTGAATATTGAACGACCATTGTATAATTTATTAATCCCAAAGGCAATCGCTCAAGTACTATCTTCACATCAATTCATTATTCATGTTTATTAATCATTTAGACTGGAGCCTAAATGTCAATGGACATCTGCATGTGAGCAAATGGAATGGAAGTCATATGACAAGTAGATTTAAAAAAAGATTATATATATATATATATATATATATATATATATAATGCCTACTTTGGGTCCCAAAAAAGATTGTTGCTTTGGTGAGGGATTTTATTGTCTAGTTCCATTACTGCCGTTGCAATTTTAATTGGTTCAAAAAAAAAATGTTTCCACTCTCTAAAAAACATAACATCAAACATATTACTTTATTTTGGTTCAAATTAGAGTCGTTTACTTAAAATCTAGGTGTGCTGAATCCTACGAGATTACTGTAAAGAAAAACTAATATACAGTAATTTATCAAGTGGTGTTGTCAATAGCTTGAGGTAAGGTGGATAAACACGTAACGAAAACACACAATTACTAACAAATCCACGTGTGTTTAAAATAATTAATAATAGAATGGAATTTCAAGTGATAAATAAATTAAAGAGCGTACACAGGCCGATTGTATATATATATTTAAATGTCTCATTGTGTGTCATTGAGCTTGTTATAAATTAATTAATGACAAGCATACTCCACGTCGGTTTCTGAAACAGCCACGGGCATAAATATCCTACACATAACAGCCGTCTCCATGAGAAGAATGGTCGTTGTTTCGTTTCCATTTTACGTGTCAAAATGTGTACATTATTCCGCGTCAGATGCGTTGTAATATTGTTTGTATTTCTACACTTTCTCTTAGTATTTACCTATGTTTACATTCAAAACTGTTAAGCTTCAATACAGCTCAGCTTACAAAACAACTATTATACTGCTGTCTTATTCTAACTATGCAATAAGCCACTTCTACACTATCAGGGACGGAGTTGTCTAGCGGTAGAGAGGTGGACTGCTAACCCGTAAGTCTGGAGTTCGAATCGGGTTCAAGTCAGTAGACCGTCCAAGAGTCCACCCAACTCTGATGGGTATCTAACTCACGTTAGGGAAAGTAAAGGCGGCTGGGCATAGTGCTGACCACATTATACCTTCATATATCGAGATCACAGAAACAAGTGAACTCTACTGCACCTGCCCCATAAACCGTCAGGTTTGGAAGAGAACTTAACTCCCAAAAATAAAACTGAGAATGAAGAAAACAAAAGCTTACTTGGTGAGTGATTGAGCTTCAAAAAACTGCAACCATGTGCTTCTAATGTTTTTCAAAAAGTAAACTGCTGCCAATGCACTTTGGTGATGCTGGAACTATGGGGTGTTCTCAAAAATCGAGGCTTATTTTTTAGCTGATCGCCGTAAAATGTAAAATAAGTCACGTGGGTGTGCAGGTGACTATGTAATCAACGAAACAGCTGTTCTCCTGAGGTAATTATGTAAAGTAAACTTAGCCTTTAGTCCAGGGACAACAGGACTGAAAATGATAATGAAGTTCCTTGTTTAGTCCCTAATCAAACAAAATTGTATTCAACTCGACAGTTTAAACATACGTTGACGTGACGTCAATGACGTCAGACACAAAATTACAGCTGGGGCCATTGAAAGACATTTACATAAAACATGTTTTTTGTTTTCCTACAAAACAGAAGTCTTATATTTTCTAAATCGTTGCAATCACTAAAAACGTATAGACTCATCTTCTATAAATCTTTCAAACTTTATCTCATCTATTTGTCCCTTTCTTTTATACAGAGTATATAGGAAGTAATGCAAAAAAATCACATGAAACGTTGACAGTTTTCAACGTATGTCTGTGTGTGTATGTGTGGATGTGTGTCTGTAAAGACGATAACTTGAGAACCGTTACAGGTAGGTTGATGAAGTTTCTTATATGAGTATTATTTGGAATTGATAGTTTTGTATCAACTTTTTGAGCGATTTCCGGTAAACAGAAATTGCGCTCATTCTATTTTCAAGTGTTTAACAGCCTATAACTTCAATACTGTTTCAGATAGATTACTGAAATTTCACACGAAAGTAAAAGACCCAATTCTCTGCTCTATATACAATTTACAAGTAATTTCCGTTGAAAAGAAGTAGTAATTTACGCTATTTCCGATTTCTAAAAAAACGCATGTTAATATATTAAGTGTACTAATAGTATTCCGCATTATTATACACATATTGTTTGGCGTTCACTTGGTGTGCAATTCTTTTTTATACGAGGTTCTATTCTATTTTAAAAAGTGTAAGTAATTAAAAATAGATTAAAAATCAACTCTAAATCCCGAGTTGCCATCATCCTCTGTAGTGTTATATAAGAATATTCGAGAAAATTTATGGGAGATCACTACCGGTTTCAATGTTCTGTTATTATAGGGTTTGATCTCCTTAAATTGAAGAGTTGCCCTTACACCATTTTTGAAAAAAGTGTACAAAAAAGGTGTTATGCTTTTACAAGAAAATACCATATCGCTTTGTTTATTACCCTCGGGGGGGGGGGGGGGGTTCTATAACCTCACTAGGCGGTACTAACAGCATGGTCAACACAGCTAGATATATTTAACCCGTCCATTGTTTTCTATGTAACAGCATGGTCAACACAGCTAGATATATTTAACCCGTCCATTGTTTTCTATGTAACAGCATGGTCAACACAGCTAGATATATTTAACCCGTCCATTGTTTTCTATGTAACAGCATGGTCAACACAGCTAGATATATTTAACCCGTCCATTGTTTTCTATGTAACAGCATGGTCAACACAGCTAGATATATTTAACCCGTCCATTGTTTTCTATGTAACAGCATGGTCAACACAGCTAGATATATTTAACCCGTCCATTGTTTTCTATGTAACAGCATGGTCAACACAGCTAGATATATTTAACCCGTCCATTGTTTTCTATGTAACAGCATGGTCAACACAGCTAGATATATTTAACCCGTCCATTGTTTTCTATGTAACAGCATGGTCAACACAGCTAGATATATTTAACCCGTCCATTGTTTTCTATGTAACAGCATGGTCAACACAGCTAGATATATTTAACCCGTCCATTGTTTTCTATGTAACAGCATGGTCAACACAGCTAGATATATTTAACTCGTCCATTGTTTTCTATGTAACAGCATGGTCAACACAGCTAGATATATTTAACCCGTCCATTGTTTTCTATGTAACAGCATGGTCAACACAGCTAGATATATTTAACCCGTCCATTGTTTTCTATGTAACAGCATGGTCAACACAGCTAGATATATTTAACCCGTCCATTGTTTTCTATGTAACAGCATGGTCAACACAGCTAGATATATTTAACCCGTCCATTGTTTTCTATGTAACAGCATGGTCAACACAGCTAGATATATTTAACCCGTCCATTGTTTTCTATGTAACAGCATGGTCAACACAGCTAGATATATTTAACCCGTCCATTGTTTTCTATGTAACAGCATGGTCAACACAGCTAGATATATTTAACCCGTCCATTGTTTTCTATGTAACAGCATGGTCAACACAGCTAGATATATTTAACCCGTCCATTGTTTTCTATGTAACAGCATGGTCAACACAGCTAGATATATTTAACCCGTCCATTGTTTTCTATGTAACAGCATGGTCAACACAGCTAGATATATTTAACCCGTCCATTGTTTTCTATGTAACAGCATGGTCAACACAGCTAGATATATTTAACCCGTCCATTGTTTTCTATGTAACAGCATGGTCAACACAGCTAGATATATTTAACCCGTCCATTGTTTTCTATGTAACAGCATGGTCAACACAGCTAGATATATTTAACTCGTCCATTGTTTTCTATGTAACAGCATGGTCAACACAGCTAGATATATTTAACCCGTCCATTGTTTTCTATGTAACAGCATGGTCAACACAGCTAGATATATTTAACCCGTCCATTGTTTTCTATGTAACAGCATGGTCAACACAGCTAGATATATTTAACCCGTCCATTGTTTTCTATGTAACAGCATGGTCAACACAGCTAGATATATTTAACCCGTCCATTGTTTTCTATGTAACAGATGTTATGTGAATAGCTATATCTACTTTATATTCTGAAAGCATTGTGTTCATATCATGAAGTAATAAAAAATGATCGAGGGTTACAGAATGTCATAACATTCTGACAGTGATTGCGTGATTTTTTTACTAAACAACAATGTACGTATTTTTCTTACTGTTATATCTGTCTTCTCAGCGCAAACACGTCAATACTTGAAGTAATGTTGTTATTAAGATTACTCTAATCCTTGGACTTTTGTTTTAAATAATCTTCAAATAAACTAAATAAAACAAAAACGCATAAAAAGTTAATTCTATTATCTTTTTTTTTGGTTGACAAATAAAATCTGAGAAAATTATGAGTTGCCAATGTCCAGTTATAAAAAAATAAATAATCGCTTGTAACATTTTCGCATAGACTTTAAATTTGAGTGTCCTTATTAAAAAAAAAACCACTGAACAATTTTTGTTTGGCTTCAGATTCGATGTAAAGAAAGCAATCCAAGAAAGAAGAATTATTTTTTCACAAATACTCTACTGCATTTAAATTCGTTTTTTTTATACATTTCAAAGACCGTTCAAATACGCTTCTAAATTTTCAACTTTTTTTGGCAGCTTAACATTCAAAATTTAAAACAATCGTTACAATCTGTAGCAACTAGTTGACTCGTGAGTGGCTCAAGAGAGAGTTGACAAGAAGATTTAGAGGTAAAAATGACTAGCTGGAAAATTAGGAGGCCTTTTCAGTGGATGTTTATTTAATGGTTAACAATAACAGTAGGCTTGAAAAGTCTAAGTAATCATTCTAAATTTTTAAAAAATCGTTTAAAAATATGCCAAACGATAAAAGAATACTTACATTTAAAAAAAAATTAAAGCAATTTAGGAACCATCGACAACATTCATTTTCAAAATTTTGTATTGAATATAATCTATTGAAACGTCGTTTAGAATCATTTTATCAATTGAAATATTATTAAAAAAACGCTCTTAACCCCTTCAGGGATAGTAAACCAATTTAAATCACAACTATTGTTTTCCATGATGAGATACACAATGGCGGTCAATGTGGTATAGCATAGTAGTGTGTTTATCTAT
This sequence comes from Physella acuta, assembly GCF_028476545.2. Taxonomy (NCBI): domain Eukaryota; kingdom Metazoa; phylum Mollusca; class Gastropoda; family Physidae; genus Physella; species Physella acuta. The sequence continues at coordinate 1,597,464 of NW_026731931.1, read as the reverse complement.
ATATATAATTCTCTTCTTTGAGACGTTAGAAAACACCTAGCTGTAAGGGCGCCTAGCAGTCCCCTCTCTTTCTCTCTAGTTATATCGCAACCACCTCACCCCCACATGGCCTGGTGAGCTGTGGTTCACGCTAAATGTTAACAATAGTAGAGCTGGGTTTAGTGACGCCTATTAGGGGCAGATAATTTAGTTTGAAACTATTTTAAACTTAGGGGAGGTAACTAAGAGGAGGCTGCTTTCACGGGGGGGGGGGAAGTTTTAGTGTTTTAAAACAAATATTTTCAGTGACAGCATTGGTACTGTCGAATTCACAAAATACGAATTACTGAAAAGTAGAAAATAAAACTAAATAGCGGCGTGTGATACGCCGCGGGTCGGCTCGTATTAAATAACATAACATTCCCTATCACCACAACACCTTTACTCTACTAATTCAAATTAAAAATAAAAGTGTTTGCTAAATTACTATTATATTTCTACTAATTATTTATTTGGAAATGTCTAGCCTTAATAAAACAGGAAGTAATTAAGTACTTAGAAGGGATTCACTCCTACAGAAGTAAGTAATACGCGTTATGCGCCATATAGGGCGTCGACCAGCCCAACCAAGAATAAACTACAAGGCAGCAGTTGTTTGATTTTAGAGTTGTTTCCCCTAGAAGAGTTACTGTCCTTATCTAACGAGCTTCGTCTGCCCTGTTAATAAGTTTTAAAACGAGATTTTACTGTAGGGAGAAAACATTTGCCGAATAATGACGTAACAATGTACGGAGTCGTTTAATAAACAACACTATAACAATAAACACTGGTGAACTTCGAGAAATTGTCTGTGGTTTATAAAACTGTGTTATGATGTCAACTCTTGTACATACTTGGAGCGTGCATACCATTAGACTTTCAATATATTACTCCTGTATTAATCTAGGTGATCATACGAACAAATGTTAGCCATGCTGGTCCTTACACATTACAATTTTTTTTTAAAAATCAGCTAGTATGTAGATATGAACAAAGACTATTACAACTGTAACAGACTATAATCTAGGGTATGATTATTATATTGTATTTTAACATGAAGTTGTATGAATGTAGAGTACCTGGCCAACGGAAGGACTGTGTGAGCGACTCGTCATGTTTTTCCATGCTTTTTTTCAGGAAATTAAATAGAATTAGAATATTCATATACATATTACTGAGGCGTGAACTTTGGGAAAGGTGTGATAATGTATTATGTTTAACATTCAAGAGGTTACGTAGTGTCCACATTTGCTTTGACCACATGTGGTTTGACTGCTGGTGGTTTGACCACAGGTGCTTTGACCACAGGTGCTTTGACCACAGTTGGTTGGAACTCAGCTGCTTTGACTACAGGTGGTTTTATCATAGGTGGTTTGACCATAGGTGCTTTGACCACAGGTGCTTTGAAAACTTGCTGTTTTACCGCTGCAGAACTGTGACAACAACTGATCTAACCATATGCATCTCATTACCTTTTTCCGTTTGTACCATAGATACATGGGGCAGATCAAGTAGAGTCCATCTGCTACAGATATGAAGGGCTAGTGTGGTCAGCACTATGCCCAACCACTTTTACTTTCACTAACCTGAGTTAAACGCCCATAAGAGCTGGGTGAACTCAGGGACAATATTCTGTTTTGAACCCAGGTCTTTCTAAGACGGTCAAAAGTCGCCGTTTTCCTATTAGAACTGACCAGTGTATTTTAGTTCTTACAACACGGCCGATCGGGAATGGTGAAGTGGGGTTCCTAACGGGATAAGACGGGTGGGAATTTCTGGTGTATTTGTTCAAACCTTATACCAATTCCTAACCTTAACACAAATTATATCTGTAAACATATCTTCATATCCTACAATATCTTTAAACAAAAACGTATCCCTATCCATTAGCTAAACCTCATCCCTATCCCAACGAGACCCCTCTTTCCCTAAACCTATCCTTAACTTGTCCTTAATCCTGGAGTAATTGGTAAGAGAAACGAGGGGAGGATGTGTGTGTGGGGGGGGGGGGGGGAGGGGCGAAGGGGGGGGGGGGGGTTAATGTTGGGGGAAATTGACGGATATTGGAGGTTATGTCCTTTTTAAAATAGGGGAAGTTGCTTTTTGTGCTGTTACCACCTACGATCACCTACGATCACCTACGATCACCTACGATCACCTACAATCACCTACGAACACCTACGATCACCTACGATCACATACGATCACCTACGATCACATACGATCACCTACGATCACCTACGATAACCTACGATCACCTACGCTCATCTACGATCACCTAAGATCACCTACGATCACCTACGAGCACCTACGATCACCTACGATCACATACAATCACCTACCATCACCTACGATCACCTACGATCACATACGATCACTTACGATCACCTACGATCACCTACGATCACCTACGATCACCTACGATCACCTACGATCACCTGCGATCACCTACGATCACCTACGGTCACCTACGATCATCTACGATCACCTACGATCACCTGCGATCATGGTACGAGCCTAGACTTGTGGTAACTCGCGCGTTCTACCTACCGCTAAACCACGTCGTCAATTTACCTGCATCATAAAAAAACTTCATTTTATAGATTGCTTTTCTGTAAACCAGCTGTGATTTCACAATCTGATTAGACACTGTATAGTGTTTCATTTTAAGTGAGTTTGATACTAGCAACGTACAGTGACAATCTAGCCTAACAATCGCCTATCAGAGAGATTCCTTAGCAGAACGTGACTAACGCTCATATCTGTGGTCAATGCAGATTTGTAGTCTAAATGATCCAGCAGTTTCCAAGCACGAAATATATATATATATATATATATATATATATATATATATATATATATATATATATATATATATATATATATATATACTAGCCGTCCCGACCAGGCCCTGCTCTGGCTTCTGTGAAAAACCTTTCTGTTAAAGACCATTACCTGTGTCTTTAGTAATCATTCTAAACCCGGCATTGCCCACCCGAACCACAACCAACCAAAACCAAAACAACAAAACGCAAACATAACGCTAACACAATTACAAAAACAAACGAAAACAAAAACCTAACAACAAACCCAACCACAAACACCAATACGAACACAAAAAAACAACGAAAAAGCAAAAGAAAACAAACCAAATCCAAACGCAAAACCAACCAAAAACACAAATACAAACCCAAAGAAAAAAACACAAACAAAAACGAAAAAAGAAAGAACAAAAACGAACCAAATCAAAACGCAACCACTAACGCAAACCTACCTAAACACAAAGAAAACACTAACGCGAACATAAACGCCCGGGGCGGGATCACCTGTTTTAGCTTAATGAACGACTATAGTACCCCAACTTATTCATATATATATATATATATATATATATATATATATATATATATATATATATATATATATATATATATATATATATATATATATTGGCCTATCTCTAGTGCACCTAAACTTAGCAATTATTTACACAACAAATAATTCTCGGACAAAGAGACTGACCTAAATGAAATGTAATTAAAATAATTTAATCTTCCACGAGGGTATACTGGTTGTTAAAAGGAATCGATGAAACAATTATTAGAGTTTTAATTAAATCTGCATCGGTACAAGCATATGCAGGTTTTGGAATTAGGGGAAGCGGCGAGTCGATAAGAGGCGCCATTATATATATATATATATATATATATATATATATATATATATATATATATATATATATATATATATATATATATATTATTTATTTATTTATTTATTTATTTATTTATTTATTTATTTATTTATTTATTTATTTATTTATTTATACAAGTTGAATAATATTTCTTTGAAAATTTGTTAATTAGATTACAAAAGTACTTTTAGAAAAACACACACAAAAAAAATACAATTTTATCACACAAAACAGCACAAAATACACCACAAAATATACAGACAGCGCAAACAAAAACAAAAGACAACGAGATAACGCAACAGAACATATTTTGTAATCAATTTTATTTAAAAAAAAAACATTTTATATAGGCCTACTGGAATATCACAATAATATTTTCGTCTTTCTGTCTTTCTATCTATCTGTCTGTATGTCCGGTACGCTCTGAAGAAACCACAAGGAAATCTAAAAGACGCTCAATGAAAGACCGTGACGTTACATGGAACAATTAGGACACTTCAAAACGAAACTAAATATGTTCAGTTCTAATGGCAGAAATTACTTCATTGATTCTAGAGTAACATAGAATTAAAAATCAGTTGCTGAAAACAAAAATAATAATGACGTCAACGTTACTTGATAATAAAGGCAATAACATCACCGCATAATTTATTTATCTAATCTGCATGCAGAGTTTCTTTCATGCACCTATAGGGCTGGTAAGTAGGTCAACAATCAGTTATATGGATCAAGCAGGTTTTATTGAGCCTTAAAACTGGTTGGTGACTTACATACAAGCCCTACAAGTTGTAGTGGGCTTTCTATTAGGGGATGGAGGTTGTGATGAGTATTGTATCAGGATAGGGAGGTTATGGTGTGTCTGGTATTAGGATATGGAGGTTATTGAAGTTATGGTATGAGGGTAGATAGGTTATAGTCGGTTTTTTATGTGCGAATAGAGGAGTGGCGGGCCTTGTGTGGTTTGGGTATGGTTTGATGTTGAATAATGGGAAATAGTTTTGAGTCCTCCTGCCGAGTTAGGAAGCTGAAACTGTAGTGGTAGGCAGAAAATGCTTCGATGGGCCTTGTAGTAAATAGTTTTAGGATGGCGTGGCCTATGTTACATTTTGATTACGAACATACACGATATTCTTTTAATTACTAGTGTTGAATGCTGAATAATTGTATTAATAATTTATATTTTAAATTACAACATAAACTAAATTAAAGTTTTCAATTAGGAGTTAGTGGGGGTATGATATACTTAGAAAAGCACTGCGTAATACCACTAGTCTTTCATTTTGTACAATTTTGGTTTAAAGCTTTATCATGCTGGCAGCTTAATTTGGCTGAGGAAAAATTCGTAGACGCCTACTCATCATTCTTCTTTATTGGCTAACGATATGACACGTGGGGTTTAAAAGAACAGCTTGCTTAGTCTTGTGGTCTTTTCTGTTTCACAATTTGTTTTACCTGGTGAGTATCTCATGTAGAAAAAAATGCACTTGTTTGATTGATTTTTGTATTGATCATGTTTTATCAGTATAGGTATCCTATGTAAAGTTGACAAATATATTATATTTTGGGTGTCTGAATGCCCGATGCTCTTATTCCTCTTCGATCTTAATTCTAGTGTTGAAATCGATTCCCACCGAAATAATTAAGTATTACGTGTCAATTTGTTTTGAGTCATCTAGGCCGCTGACTCCGATTTCAACCTACTTTTCTTTTTCGATTTGCTGCCATATGCCTAAGATTGATTGTTATACAATTTAAAGCTGATTTAATGCTAAAAATGGTTGTGATACTATAACAAGAACAGCTGAAAAGCGATAGTATTTTCTCTATTTATTTTGATTCATATAACGTTAGAATTTATATGGCATGAATATATTGAACTGATGCAATCTGCTCCTTATGGGCCACTCATGAATGTCGTGTCAAAACAATTTGCCGACTACATTTGTTTGATTCAAATAAAAGACATTATATTCAAGTGAAATATTAAAATAAGTACTCCTGTAAATTTGTCAGTGTCGGATTAACGCGAGGACAGACTGGGAAATAGCCCGGGGCCCACTTTTCGTTTGGGGCACCTAAACTGATCAATATAGGTGAACTTTGTCTTCAATCAGTATGTGAACAACACTAACACATTGTGTAAAAGGAGGAGGTGTATAAAATAAAGTTTTAAAAAGATTGAATAATTCAATCGGGAAAACATTACTTAGGAACCATATCGCATATTCGGATTATGCGAGTTCGAATAATGTACGTGTGTTTGCATTAATTTTGACAAAAGTTGCAATGACAATGGAGAGACATGTTTTGGCTTTTGACATATGATAGAATGCATAACTTTACTGTAATTTGGCCGATTCAAATTGTGTCAGTGAATTTTTAAGAGACTGAGTACGATGAGAAGGAATGTACTTTACTATGTTATTGTCTATTTTAAGAGAAAAATATTAACATGGTTTGTGTCTAATTCGTGAGGTTATGTTTGTTTTTAGATTTTAAACACAGAGATGACTCATCTACTACATCTCATTCTGCTATCATCAGCTGTAGGCGTACTCTTTGCACCCAGATGTTTGTACGACGATTTCACATTCTGGTTCAACCGAGATGATGGATTCGAACGATGTACTTTCAGCCAAGCCGCTCGAAAGGTATTTGGTGATCAAGTCAGCAATGTGACGGTTAATCTGTTAGACAAAGCCACATGCGCTGTTCCTCCTTATCCCTGGACTAAGACAAATTTTCTTGATGTTTACGTTGACTGGAGTCGGACTCTAAACTTCACTTCTGGATGGGCTCGATGCCCTACAGGTACATTTTTGACCGCGATATACGGAAAATCTGTTGGTGACTACAAAGATTACAACATTGACCACGTCAGGTGTTCAAGGCCATTGAGATATCCTAACGTCCAAGGGTCGTGCGATTCAGTAGACGTAGTCGGATGTTTGTATAATCACCAAGTCTGTCAATGTAAGAAAGGTTTTTACGCGAAAGGAATCTTTAAAGATGGAGGCAAAGGTCATACGTTTTGTTTGGCGTATATAGAGTGTTGTCAGATGCAAAAAGCGATGGTGGGCTTGAACTCAGTAGACAAGCTGAAATCGTGGATCATGGACCTAACTCTGTCTGATACTGCCAAATTAGCCGATCAGTTAGGTTTCGCTTACTGCAAAGGTTGCCTAGCACATTTTATCGGTGAAGGTTTCAAACGTAGAGGTGAAACTTGGCATGCTGATACCTCTGGAAAATGTGATGGGTACAAGAGCAAACAAAGACTTTCAATCACACTAAACGATTGGGGTTTTATGTTAAAGGACACCATTTTTAAGGAAACTATAAGACGCCCTGTGAAAAGAGAGTATATAAAATCAGGTATTTCTGACAGTCAAGGTGGTAAATATAAATCTGATGTGCAAAGCTATGTAGGTTTAAATTACCTACGGCGTGTAGAGCACACGCCGGGTAAAAAATGGGCAGATTTTGACAGGCTGGGAATCACTATTCGCTACACCCCTCCACCCATTAAAGGCATGAGTAATGCTTCTTACACTTTCAAATACACCAAAACAAAAACCTCTTATGACGAAACAGGCAACGAACACTTTAAGAATATTTCTGTAACGAAAGAGCAAAAATATAATGGAAGAAGTAAAATGATGTACACAGTCTACGCACGATACGAAAAACTCAAAACTTCATACACAGCCAAGGTTCTCCCAACATTTAGTGTTACGTTTAGCGGATTACTTCAACGTGACCTTCCGGACCCCCGGAATAAAACAGATCCCCGTCTTAAAGTTGAACCAAAAACAAAAAGCTGCACAATCGGAAACTCAACAACGCCATTCTACACCGCGCTGAGGCACATGAGAGAGCAGAAGTCCTATCCCTGTTTTTGGAACGAAATGAATGGCCATTGGTATGATGCTGGTAGTGTTCTTGACATTTTGGTTAACGAGGACACGTATGCTTTTGATCTGAAGGGGACGATCGAGGACTATATACCAGATGGGATTGACATTTACTGGGACAGGCCAAGTGACACAATAAAACCGTGACAATGAACTCAATAACACCAGGACAAAGACCACAATAAAACCATGACTTTGAAATTAACATTAGCACGACAATGACCAAACCATAACCGTGACAATGAACAACAATAATTGAATTAAAAAAACAACGTAGACCGCAAGGGTCTTTATTAAAAAGGACACAAACAACATTTGAACCTGAGAGGAAACTACAAAAACAAAACAAAATACAACATAAGAAAACTAGCACTAAAACCAAATGTTATAAAAGACACTTTAATTCTATTTGATTTATTAAAAAAAATTAAACATTGTAAAATGAATACGTTTTGCTTTCATTGTCAGTTATATATATATATATATATATATATATATATATATATATATATATATATATATATATATATATATATATATATATATCAGTAGCGTAGCGAGGGGGGAGCGGGGGGCATATGTCCCCGGGCGCCGAGCTTAGGGGGCGCCAAAATGGGTTGGAAAAATAAATTGAAAGGTTGAGGGGGGTGCAAATTGACAGTTTGAGGGCGGCGGTGCAAATCAAAATCTCGAGGGGGGTGCGAATCGAAAGTTTGAGGGGGGGGGTGCAAATGGAAATCTCGAGGGGGAGGGGTGCAAATCGAAAAGTTTGTCCCCGGGCGCCAGGAACTCAATATTAGCACGACAATTGTCACGATATAACCGTGACAATGAAAAATAATAATAATAAGGTTCTGAATGACAAATTAACACAAACAACATTTTAACCTGAGAAGAAACTATAAAATCAGAACAGAAAACAAGTTAAGAAAAACTAGCACTAACACCACATTTTAAAAACAACACTTTTATCTATTTGATGTCTTAAAAACAAATTAAACAACAAAACAATGAATACATATCGTTTTAATTTTAAGTTATATAAATAAATTTAAATAAACCGGGAGTGATCTCCCCTAAACTTTCTCGCATATTCTAATATAACACTACGTGGGATGTCAACTCGGAATATAGACATGATTTTTGTTTACTTAAACTTTTAAAAATAGAATAAAATCTAGTAGAAACAAAATTGCGCACCAAGCGAGCACCAAAACCAAATGTGCGTAATAGTGCGCAATATTATTAGTACTTTATAAATTTACATGCGTTTTTTGAGAAATCGGAAATAGCGTAAATTAGTACTTCCGGTCAACGGAAATTACTCAAATTTGACAGAAGGTAGAGAATTAGATCTTTTACTTACATGTGAAATTTCATTTATCTATCTGAATTAGTACTCAAGTTATAGGCTTTTGAAAAATTCAAAGTAGAAAAAGTACCCTTTCCGGTTATCGGAAATCGCTCAAAAGTTGATACTGATCTACGATTTTGATATAATAATTATATATGAAATTTCATCAACCTAGCTGTAACGGTACTCAAGTAATCGTGTTTACACACAGACAGACACACAGACACACACACACACACACACACAGACATACGGACAAGATTGCAAAATTATGTTTTTCCGTATCAGTGAGGTGTAAAACGTCGAGATTTGTAAAAATCTCGATTTTTTTTTTGCACGATTACAATACTTTCTCTATACTACGTATATACGAGAAAGTAAAAAAGATATATATATATATATATATATATATATATATATATATATATATATATATATATATATATATATATATATGCTTTGGATTTGCGTGTGCGTATATATCTGTGTGTGTGTGTGTGTGTGTGCTAAAATTGCAAATATTCTAAAGAATAGCATGTACAGTGAAATCTTCACACTCTTTAACTGTTTTACACCAGACCCAGGTCACGCAGATTCAACCTCCACGGTTTCACATTTCTCTATAAAATATTGTTGTTTGAGATAAAGACACATCAGGAGGGAATACTAATTTTCTTTTGTACGCCGAACGTGTTGATTGGAGATTACAGTTAAGCTCTAATTTATATAGTGATTCAATAGGCAATACTGCTACAGCTGTCACATGTGCAATGGATCGCTAACTTAATTTGACAGCAGTAATCAATTACTGCAAGAGTATCATATTAGATCAACCACTCGGTCTGATACAATATGTATCAGCTCTTACCAGCACACATGCACACCAGTATATACTCAATATATATATATATATATATATATATATATATATATATATATATATATATATATATATATATATATATGTTTATATATACACTTGTAGTCCCGATAAGGCCCTGCACTGGCCTTTGTGAAAAAACTATCTGTAAAGGACCATGACGTGTGTTTAGTAATCAGCTAATACCCGGCATTGCGCACCCTAACCACAACCAGACAAAACCAAAACACAAAAAACGCCAAAATAACACAAACGTTAATACAAATACAAACACAAACTAAAACACAAATGTAAATACAAACCCATCCACAAACGCAAAAAACAAATACAAAGAAAACACAAACGCAAACAAAAAACCAAACGAAAACAAATCAAATCCAAAAGCAAACACAAACACAATCCCAACCACAAACGCTAACCCAACCACAATACAAAGAAAACAAACACAAACGCAAACATAAACGCAAAGTGCTCACAGTCACCATGCTGGGGCACTGGCAGAACCGCCTGTTTTAGCTTAGTAAACCACTATAATACTCCAACTTATTCATAGTCTTAAGCACTCACTCAAAAAAAAAAAAACGTAGACGCCATAGCGAACATGGAAAGACCCGGGAAGCCAAATAGCCGGAGGATGCCCGGATTCGATTCACTTCCATAGTCTATCGCACTGTTTATTCAAGACAATAGTAACTTTTATTGTCCATAGTCTATCGCAGTAGCGTAGCGAGGGGGGGGGGGGCGGGGGTGGACATACGTCCCCGGGCGCCAAAATGGGTTGGAAAAATAAATTGAAAGGTTGATGGGGTGTTAATCGAAAGTTTGAGGGGGGGGGGGGGGTGCAAATCGAAAGCTTGAGGGGGGTGCAAATCGAAATCGTGAGGGGGGGTGCAAATCAAAAAGTTTGTCCCCGGGCGCCGGGAAGGGTCGCTAAGCCTCTGTTCTATCGCACTGTTTAAAACGAAATTATACACCATAGCGTTCACAGGATAGCAAAGTGCGCCAAATCGATACCTGTCGCCTTTGTCAATTTAGTGAATAATTATAACGAGCCGGCCCGCGGCATAACATACGCCGCTATTTAGTTGTTGTTTTTTCTACTTTTCAGTAATTCATAATTTGTGAATTCGACAGAACCAACGCTGACACTGAAAATATTTCTTTAAAACACTATAAGTAGCTCGTTAAGGACCATAACCCCCACCCCTTCCTCCCCACCCCTCCACGTTTAAAATCATTTCAAACTAAATTATCTGCCCCTAATAGCCGTCACTAAACCCAACTCCACGAACGTAAACAAAGCGTGAACCACAGCTCACTAAGATCATGTAGGGGTGGGGATGGTAGGGAGCGCGCTTGCAGCTTGTTTTCTAACGGCTCGCAGAAGAGAATTATATATATAGATAGCCAAGCTTATCCGCAAACGGAAAAAAAGTAAACATGGAGGACATTTAAGAGCAGGCTTCTTAACTTGTATTGATTTTTAAATATATATATTAAACAGTATGTTCAGTGTATAAAATAAATAAAAGGCGGTATTTTAAAAAGATCTACACAGCATTGCACTTGATAAACCTACGCTAATTGTGTAAGTATTTTATACCCAAGGGACGTAATGAGTGCTTAAGGACTAAAGGTTAATAATTTTCAGACACAATTAGAATTTTTGTGAAAGGTAATACATTTTTTTTTAAATTTTGTTTGATGGACATGCCGATACTTATCACTATAAGTTTGAAAAATAAAATTGTTTACAACACATTCAATATTAATGTTTTTGAATCATGAATTTAGACGATAAGTATTTAAACGTATAACACTAAGACGATAACAATAAATTGATATCTTATAGGGGTCATCGATAACTGACGTCACGCTTTTTTTCAACATTTTTTACCTCCTCCTCTCAGTCACTCGTCGTCACAAAAGGGAAGACCCCCCCCCCCCTAAAATGACGTCACACTCAGCCAACAATCCCCACCCCCCCTAGTCAAAATTGCAGTTGAATTTTTTTTTAAAACATCGATATTTTTCGAAAATCTTGTATGAACTCTGTAAAAAGAGAGTATTTTAATCAATTCATATTAAAATTTATTAAAACAGTTTTCTAAAACGCGAAAAACATCTAAATTCGTTTTCTAACATCGCTTTTTTATAATGCAAAAGTGTGAAGTCGTACTATCTGAACCCCACTCCCCCTCATCACACACTGTCACAAAATTACGGACCTCCCTCCCCCCTACGAATGTGACGTCATTTGTGGACGACTCCCATATTCCTTTGTTGTCAAGGATCCGCCCGCCACATATCGAATTGAACTTTCTATATTAGATTTATAGCAAATTAGACTGGACGCAAATAAACATTAACCAAACCAGACGGGTGAAAAAAAAATGCACCTATTTTGTCTGTAATTTAATAGAATTATAAAAGAGGTTACACTACTAAAATAGAATAAAAACAGTTCACTAAAGTTAAAAAAAATCCCTTTTCTAATACGTTGCCTTTAAGAAAAAAAACAAAATAACGAACTCACAGGAAGACGTGGAGAAACATATCATAACAGAATGTTGCTGAGGTTCGCAAAACTGGAAATTGCTTTCTAACGTGGCGTCATCATAAACTTAAAATTTTATGTGGTTCGTAAAACTGGAAAGTGCTTTCTAACGCGGCGTCATTTCTCCAATGAGCAGTACTGAACTGTTTAATTATTGGGATAACCACTCCTCCCCCCTTCCCAATCACTGCCTTATATCATAAACTTTAAATTTTATTTTGACAATAAAACAGTAGTTCTTTATCTGGGTAAGAATAAGAGGTTAGGAGGAGGTCAAAATACATAGAAGTTAATTGATTGACAATTGATTGTGTTAGTACGGTCAGTAGAACTATTAATAAGGTTCGGTGAGTTCACATATAAAGACGGTGGCGTTTAGTACTTCCTTGTTGATTAAGAACCACTTTTCTATGTGGCGTGAATAGCACAGCATATGAGGACCGAATGGTTCTAACCTAGTTTCTAAGTTGATTTCCAGAGGAAATGAGGCCAGTACAAAGTTAAAATACGCCTTAAGATATCAGTAAGCTTTGTCAGCCCTCAAGTCACTTTATTGCAGCGGTTCTTAGCCCTTTTGGAGGTACCGAACCCCACCAGTTTCATATTTACATAATAGTTGTAGATATTTAATTAAACACATTTAAATAGATGATGTATATAGATTATATTTATGATACCCACATCCCTTACTTGTTAATGAACTAAAAATCATCCACACTCGTACACCTATTATTACAACCTATTTACTTTGAGGCACCTGATAATTGCTAGTTTCCTACGTTGGTTATGAAACCAATTTAACGTTTGAATTATAAAATTATATATATATTTTTTTTATTTTGAAAGAATATATGGAAATGCAGGTTGTTTGGTAGAAATGCTTTAAGAGTCATTCTTAAACAATATCACATCCTTAAGGGTGAGGGAAGGATCGAATGATGGTGACGTTCTGTAACGAGTGGAAGGTGAGGGGGTGTCAGAAAAATGTGATAAGACAATTCAAAGCATTTTAAAAGTAATGTCAAAGCCAGTAAGTCGGATTTTGTAGCGTCGGGATCTACTTGAGGCTGTTATTATCGTCTCACAAAAAGAGGTATTGGCTGAAATAGAATTTTAGCAGTTACTAGCCGTCCCGGCCAGGCCCTGCACTAGCCTCTGTGAAAAACCTATCTATAAAAGACCATGACATGTGTGTTTAGTAACATACATAATTGAACTTTGTATGTTTGATTTAACTTCGTATAAGTAGTACATGTATTAGAGAACTATCAACGTCTTTAATTAAATTCAGTAATCGATATTTAGAAAAAAAACTAAAACTACATTTATAAATTATTTTTTATTGGAGGTAAAGGACAGTTATTTAGAGTTCTTTTAAGTTAGAGATCCGTTTGTTATTTGTAAAAGTGGGATGGGGGGGGGATAGTGGTAAAAATCGTTTGAAAAATTGTGACAATTGAAATTGAACCCTTTATTTATGTTTTTTTGAAAGAATTTGTTGCATGAGAAAATATGTTAAGAGTCAAATTTTAAATTGGTTGGTGAAAATGTTTGAAATAAATGCTGGAAATAATTATAATGGCTGTGATGGTCATGAAAATACAAACATGTACATCATGTTATATTCACATACAAAATCTTTGCATTTTTAATTGTCAAAACATTATCGTGTGACTACCAAGACAATATCAGATTACAAACTAATCGAATTACATGCGAAATGTTTGATGTTTAACTGTGCAAGCCATGATATCTTCACTAAGATCAGTTCTCTTGTTGCAAACATGATATGAACTATTTTTACTTCCTTGTGACGTAATGTGTTTGATAACGTAAAGCAGAACTCCAGATAAAAAGGGGGAAAAGGAAGATTTAATAAAGATCATCCTCGTCATTCGATGTGATAAAGTCGTGATTTAATGTTATGAAGTCGTGATTCAATGTTATGAAGTCGTGATTTAATCTGATGAAGTTGTGATTAAAATGAACGCCGAAAGTGTGGGTTTCTGTCTAATGTTGTTCTTGTTAGTAGTAAGTATTGCATACGTTTAACACACTTAAATATTACCAGTCTCGAGGTCGGATCACGGTTTCTAGTCAATAGCATATCCGTTAATCCATTCAGCCCTAACAAATACCTGACTCACGTTATGGAACGTCAAGACATCTGGGCATAGTGCTGACCATATTATCCCATCATTAGCAATAGTAAAAAAAAACATGTAATCTCTACTTTATCTGCCTAAACCCACCAGTTTTGAAAAGGTAATTATTTTTCTTCATATATAAACCAATTGCTATCACCTTAACCATTTGGGTTAATGATAGGATTTGGCGCCCGCTGTCATTGTTCTGACAAATGTAATTAGTGAGCAAACATGTAAATCAAACACACATGTTTCTACTTAACATAAACTTTGGAATTAAGTAAACAAACATTGAATATACAATCCATTTAAGAGAATTTAAAACGAGAAAATCAAGTAAACAAGATTGGTTTAAAAAAACGTAACTTGTGCCGTTATAAATGTTCTAATACAAAATGTAACGTGTATTACATAGAGTTTTGGTTTACTAGGTCAAAGTTGAACCTACATCTCCCATTTGCAACAAGAAACCTGTTGATTTGAGCAATCTACACCAATCCTGTGTTAATGGCACCCAATGTGTCACGGGAATTTGCACTAATTCCCAATGTGCATGTGGCGAAGGGACAACATACAACAGCTGTGTGGTCGCATGTGTACCCGGTCAGTTCAGAACAAAATTAATGTTTTTAATGAAATTTTATGGGGTTGACGTGATCGAGTTGGTTAAGCTCATGGCTGCTAAACCGAAAAGACTCGAGTTCGAACCCTCGGGCAGATGAGGCTCGTTAGCTGGGGAAAAACGCTCTTTTATTAGAGTGTGGTAGGGGGGGGGGGGAATTAGCTTGCTTTCACTTATTACTCTATTATTTCTTTCCTTATTAAATACGACGTTTTACCAGTCTCCACACATATAGTTTACTATTGTGATGAGGACGAGACCGTACTTAATTCCGGTCCGTGCACTCAATAAAACTCGAAGATCCGCTTGATACACAACATGTATTATTATACATCTAATGCTTGAATATAATAGGATTTACATTACTACACAATATACACTTGTTGTGTTAATGGCACCCAATGTGTCACGGGAATTTGCACTAATTCCCAATGTGCATGTGGCGAAGGGACAACATACAACAGCTGTGTGGTCGCATGTGTACCCGGTCAGTTCAGAACAAAATTAATGTTTTTAATGAAATTTTATGGGGTTGACGTGATCGAGTTGGTTAAGCTCATGGCTGCTAAACCGAAAAGACTCGAGTTCGAACCCTCGGGCAGATGAGGCTCGTTAGCTGGGGAAAAACGCTCTTTTATTAGAGTGTGGTAGGGGGGGGGGGGGGGGAATTAGCTTGCTTTCACTTATTACTCTATTATTTCTTTCCTTATTAAATACGACGTTTTACCAGTCTCCACACATATAGTTTACTATTGTGATGAGGACGAGACCGTACTTAATTCCGGTCCGTGCACTCAACAAAACTCGAAGATCCGCTTGATACACAACATGTATTATTATACATCTAATGCTTGAATATAATAGGATTTACGTTACTACACAATATACACTTGTTGCCTACCCTACAGGTTAATGTTCTCTACACTATTCTCCCTACACTGTTTCCTAGCTCTACACTTATCTACGTCCTTTCTCTACACCGTCTCAACCCTCGACTGTCCCCAACCCCTAACTGTTCTCACTTCTTTGTCCTCTCATCGCCATCCTGCCTGGCGTCCATGTCCCCGACTTAACCCCTCCCGTACAATAGCGTGGCTTTCTCCACATTTCCCATACCCGGTCAGTTGGGGTAGAACGCCGGTCACGTCCAGGCGACGGGTACTGTCTCCTATTCGGCCACGGTCAGTCCCGGTTCAGGTGAGAGGGGAAATAACTCGCTCGCATCAACAATGACTCAGCAACAACATAGGGGGTCGGCGTGGTCGAGCCGGTAAAGCTCATGGTTGCTAAACCGAAAAGTCGAACCCTCGGGCAGATGAGGCTCGTTAGCTGGGGACAGCCACTCTTCTAGGAGAGACAACTCCAAAATTAAACAACTGCTGCCTTGTAGTTTGTTCTTGGTTTGACAAAGGCTTATGGAAGCAAATCCAAAAAGAAAAGCAGGCTGAAATCGGATTCAATGGCCTGAATGGCGCATAACCAGTTGACACGTAACGCTTAATTGTGTTGGAGGCGTGGTCGAGTCGGCAAAAAAGCTCATGTTTGATAAATTCGAACAAAGTCTCGAGTTCAAACCCACTGGCAGATAAATCTCGATCCCCTTCAACACTAATAGAGTCCTTTCATATGACGTCACGTCCGTTCGTGATACCTACGCTCGCCGACACAGTGGTGTACACCAGACGTAAACACAATCAGCTGTTCGCCAGCGCTGGACGTGTTCACCAGCGCTGGACGCGTTCACTGTATGTAAAGAACCGCACCCGCGGAAAAGGAAAAATATGTAAAAAAAACTTGAACTCTTAGGAATTGAAGATCCTTATACTGTTATTGACAGTTTCGTAGATAATATAAATATGTGGACAAAATTTCTAAATAAAGATACTGTTAGTAATACTGTTTGCGTTTAGAGTTAAAGTAGACGAATCTGATCAAAGGCAGTTCTCGATACTTTGTTTCAGGTAAGGACAGTAAAATAATAAACTTCATTTTAATTATAAAAGATAACTATTAATAAAACAAATATGCTTTACCTTCACAAATACTAATAGTAAAAGACAAAGTCAAAAGTAATAATAAGAATAATAAGATCTAATAGTAGGCCTAATACCTGGCTCCGCTGGGTAGACATAGAATCTAGAATCTACTTCTTTACTTAAATTTAATTACTTTAGATCTACATTCGATTCAAAATACACCCATAATAAATCAAAAGTAGTCATAATAAGCCTAATAAAGCATTTAATTGTCTCTAAGATCTAAAATCTCGCTCTATTATCTAATCATTTTTTTTAGCAAACGAAATTTTCTGAAATTGAAATAGATTGTATGACTAGACTTAGATCTAGAATCTGCTACTTAAATTAAATTGTAAAAACTTTATACAAGCATGTAGTTGATATTATTGTAGTAGAAGGCTTTAATAAATTACTAAGGCCTACCTACTTTGTTGTCTTTTTACAGCAATATGTATCTGATACTGGACTGAGTTTAATTAAATTCAAATTCATATCTAGTAATTGGTCTACTAAGTTTTTGTAGCCTAGTAGTACAATCTAGATCATACCAGCCAACAACAAATAACCACATTATTATTATTTGGTTAATGATTAGGCTAATTTTTTTTAAAATCCACTGTTTATAAAAGAAACAAATCAAGCTAGAAACATTATAAGTGAGATGGTTTAGAATAATAACAATGGACCCAGTCTACAATTGATACAATTGCAGGTCTACATAGGGCCTACAGTCTAGTAGTTTACAGTAGGCACCTAGTGTGTAGCTAGTATACTAGTGTGTAGCTGTCCAGAGTTAAGATTCTTAATGCCTTAACGCTTTCCCCTGATAAGCCATGTGTGCTATAAATGACATAACATGACACCGAGGTGAGAAGTGTTTAGGGGAGAGCAGTGGGACTTTCCCCTTTGTTCTCCCTGCTGGGCGCTGAGGGTCAAAATTATATAAGAAATACTATCTCTGTGGGGCTGGGTATCACGGAGGTGAGACATTTTCAGGGGAGGGCAGGGCAGACTCCTCTTTGGTTTTATTGTGGGCTAGATACAGGTGGCGGCTGGAAATCATGAGGGTTGCACATCAGTATTAATGTGTCTGATCACTTCCCTGCTGGATTATAAGGGTCTTAAATTGTATAACATGCTACGCAGATTGGCTGTGGTTTATTACCCATGGATTATATTAGCCGTTGTAGTGTGGGTTTTGTAGGAGTTAAGTGGTCTCACGTTTGCTACAGTAGATAAACTATAATATATTACTGCATTTGATCAGCTTCGTCTACTTAAACTCTAAACGCAAACGGTATTACTAACAGTATTTTTATTTAGAAATTTTGTCCACATATTTATATTATCTACGAAACTGTCAATAACAGTATAAGGATCTTCAATTCCTAAGAGTTCAAGTTTTTTAACATATTTTTCCTTTTCCGCGGGTGCGGTTCTTTACATACAGTGAACACGTCCAACGCTGGTAAACACGTCCAGCGCTGGCGAACAGCTGATTGTGTTTACGTCTGATGTACACCACTGTGGCGGCGGGCGTAGGTATCACGTGATTTAGGTCACGCGTTTGCAAGGACTCTATAATTAAGAACGAAGAAGAAGAAGAAGAAGCAACAACATATCCCCTTCACCCCTGCCATGATCCGTTTAGTCTCGTCGCATGTGTCGTCAAACCTAACCTGCAATCTACGTTTAATCTATACCATCTCAAAAACCAAACAACTGCTGCCTTGTAGTTAGTTCTTTGTTGGATAAACGGCTAAGGCAGCAAATCCAAAAAGAAAAGCAGACTAAACTCGGAGTCAATGGCCTAAATTGGGCATAAGCAGTTGACACGTATACCTAATTGTGCTGGAGGGGATCCCTTCCAACTCTAAATTTAAGAACGAAGAATAAGAACTAAAAAGTAAGCTACAACAAATAGGTTATTTTTTTTTTACTTTGATTATCAAGTTGTTATGTTATTAAAGACACGGTATTGATTTATTTTAAATTTAGTTGTAGGTAAATACATGCGATTAATAACATGTGCATGTCTGTATTTTCGTTGTCAACTGTATCGGTATTTTTAAGATTGCCATAAAACAGTGAACGCTTCATCAGGAACGATAACCAGTCCAGGTTACCCCTCCACTGCTGCTACAATCAACTGCACGTGGACCATCGTAGCTCCGCCGGGGGACATCATTGTCTTCAAGTACTGTTATACTTTAAATTTTTTACATATTGTATTTCAACAGACTGCATCTAATCCAATATTCCTTCGTATTGGCTTATCATTTCAATGTACAACCTCGTTACCCATGAATTGTTTAAGCTAATTCTAAACGGGATGTTTTTTAAAAATGTATGTAGCGACTATATTTTAATGAGCCCAGCCTACCTTGTTAGACTTATTCTGATGAATTTCCCACCCAGTCTCTCTCTCTCTCTATCTCTCTCTCTATCTATATATATATATATATATATATATATATATATATATATATATATATATATATATATATATATATATAAAATCC
Organism: Physella acuta; assembly: GCF_028476545.2. Classification (NCBI taxonomy): domain Eukaryota; kingdom Metazoa; phylum Mollusca; class Gastropoda; family Physidae; genus Physella; species Physella acuta. The sequence continues at coordinate 1,577,738 of NW_026731931.1, read as the reverse complement.
GAATAATATTTAACCACAGTGAAATGTAAAATCAATCAGAAGTGAGTTAGCAGGTTTTGAAAGTGGACCACTTATACTGAAAACATTTTCAGGAAAAAATATAGTCATTTTATTTTTCATTTCGTGCATAAGGCAGATGGGGCAGATGTTAAAAGGTTCATCTTCTTGAATGGTATATGTTTCCGGTTAAGGGGGCGGAGAGTAGTTGGGAGGGAGTTTGGTCAGCACTATTTCCAGTAGGCTTGGTTACCCAAAGTCAGATACCTACCAGAGCTGGTTGACTTAGGTATGTTATATAGATCCGTGCCAGGGCTTCGAGGTCGGGACATTCGGTATAGCCGTTTAAGCACTACCATCAAACAACCTCCATCGCCACTCCCCCCCAAACTGGATTTAGATAAAAGTATACTATCGTCTTTTACTTTTTTACAACACATGTATACTATTGTCTTTTACTATATTTTTTTTGTTTAGCAAATGTTTATTAATATATTATCGTCTTTTATTTTTTACAACAAATGTATAGGCCTACTATCATCTTTTACTCTTTTTTACTATAACAAATGTACACTATCGTCTTTGACTTTTTAAAAGCAATTATATACTAACGTCTTTAACTATTTTCACAACAAATGTATGCTATCGTCTTTTGCAATTTAAAAAAAAAAATGTAGGACTATATTATCGTCTTTTACTTACACAAATTTTTATCTTTTACTTTTTTTTTACAACAAATGTATACTAACGTCTTTTACTTTGTTTACAACAGCATTCATACGATTGAGCTGGAGGGCGCATTGCCGCAATGTTTAAACAGCTACTTACAAGTTTATGACGGAAATAGCACCTCATCTCCCGCTTACCCCACTTTGTGTGGCAAGAGTGCACCAGATCTTATCGTTTCTACATCAAACTACATGCACATCGTTTTTAGAACAACTGGATCTAATCAGTACAAAGGATTTAACTCAACCTTCTATACACAAGGTACGGCGTCAGTACTTGTATCTGAGAATTGCATGCAAAAAACAAGCTTACATTTGACATATTGAGGGATTTGTTCCGTACTCATTATATATTTGCTCCATAGAGGCAAATATAACATGAGATAAAATTACTGAATAAATGTCATAGTCTTGATGATATATGTATGCCTATATATATATATATATATATATATATATATATATATATATATATATATATACTGAAGTCGTCCTGATGAAGACGCACTTTATCCACACTGTTGAGCGCTGTTTAAGAAAAACATAATGGTCAGATTTAATATCTGGGTGGATATCTGGGAACTCATAGATGACGCAATAGAATTAGGTAGGGTGTCGAATAAGATTTTAAACTTTATTATTATTCAAGATGACTTAAACAATTAAAAGCAACATTTATTTACCTTTGATTAAGTACTAATTTTATTTATCAAAGTGATGAATTAGTTCTATACTAATTGTTATGAAACGTGTCAGTATGGTTGGTATATGATGGTGGTGATGACTGCAGTGAGAGGTTCAAGTAAAACGCAAACACAGTTTCAGCTAGGCAACTTAATGGGTACTACTTTAGTCTTCAATAAACAGGAAATAATGTTGAACATTAATAGTGGCCAGCCCTAGCACACTTTACAAAAACAAAACACGACTACATGCTAGCAAGCCTAAAGTTCAACTCCTATTTTATTCTCCTGGCCCAAGATTCACCCTCAGGTTCCTTAACCCCTGCCTGACCCTGGCAGTCCAACGAAGGAGAGGGTCGGGCGCCCTAACCTGCACATAGCTACGGTGATGCATTGTGTCCCAGTTCAGGTGAGGGACGGGAGGAGGTGGGGAGGGGCGGTAACACGCTGTCCCAGTTCAGGTGTGAGCGGGAGGGGGGGGGTAGATACCAGCTAGCGGTGGGACGAGGTAGGGGTGGACTCAGTTATAACACTAATACTCCAACAATAAACATGTTATAAGGACGAGAACACTCTTATTTCCGACGACATTAATAATACCAACAAGTCCTATCATTAAATACATATCAATCACTAATTACTAGATCTTTAATACAAAATATTTAACCACGTGCTTTTTGTGTGTCCGGTCATAAACCCCCTGGACAAAAACCCCCTACTCTGTCAAATCCACATCTGTCTCTTAGTCTTGTGTCCTACCTCATCGCTAACGTTATCGCGTCACACTCACACTACACATATTCTATTCAACAAATAAAACAAGTACACATACCCCCGAACCAAATCGCCTACAGTCAATACTAGAGTCCTTAGTAACCTCTACTAGGCTAGTCTAATTCTACCTTGATCTATCTACGCCATGACAAGGTCTATATATATATATATATATATATATATATATATATATATATATATATATACATATATATATAAACATATATATATAGATGTTTATATATATATACATATATATATATATACATATATATATATATATATATATATATATATATATATATATATATATATATATATGTTTATACATATATATATATATATATATATATATTATATATATATATATATATATATATATATATATATATATATATATATATATATATATATGTTTATATATATATATATATATATATATATATATATATATATATATAATTTATTTATTTATTTTTATATAATATGTATTCATTAAGCAACGGGCTCTAACATCTTTTCACCTGTTGTGGTTTCGTACAAGATGAGAGGCCTTGTCACAATTTACTTATGATTTCTTTAGCCTGATAAAACTAGAAGTGTAATCAGAACGTTTACTTTCATATAACAATAGTCGATGAAGATTGCTGTAATGTCATTTCCGCTATATTTCAATGCAGATTTTAATATCAATTCTCACGCAGGGTAGCGAAGCTCTATAACTCTGGAAAAATTGCAAGTCCCGGATATCCATTACAGTACTTGAATAATCAGAACTTTACCTGGATACTAACAACAGGCCCTGGAACATATCTAATTTTAAAGTAAGAAATGTAGCATGGGATTGTGCTAAAAACTGTTACAATATTGAACGCTCTAGAGAAAATATAAGCGAAATAAAAACTTTCATATTAAAACGAAACGAAACATGACGTCACAATGAGCATATAGTAGAAAATAATCTCAAGCCGTAGAGTGCACACAGTAATATGACGTCATTAATTTTCGAGTAAACCTTGAATTAAAAAAACAAATTTTGTCTAATCTTAAAAGTGGTTTGCTTGCAGAGTTTCTTTCATGCAATTATTCAGTTAGGGTCGAAGCCCCAGCCCTCCCCCTCCCGAAGAACGTTTAAGCCGCCCCCCCCCCCCCCAACTCTCAAAAGAAACGACGTCATCGATATTCTATAATAAAAACACAGACATTACGGCCTAATTAATGTGTCTAAACTTTAAACTGTTTTGCGTGAAGAGTTTCTTTCATGAATCTCATCGGGTAGGGGCGAAGCCCCTCTTCAGGTAGATCGTCTATGCCGACCCCCCCCCCCCTCAAATAAATGACGTCATTAAGACTCCATAATAAAAATACTGACGCATTACGGACTAAATCATGTGTCTAATGTTGTAAGTGTTTTGCGTGAAGAGTTTCTTTTCTAGTAGGGGCTAAGCCCCTTTACCCCCACCCCCACCCCCTCCCGACAGTAGACCGTCTAATTCCCCCCCCCCTCCAAATAAAAAAGGCATAATATAATTTATAGAGAAAATAAATACTTTTACCAGTGTCGTCCTTCCCCGACACGTCGATATAGATCTATAGATCTACTTATCAAGACGTACGCTTTGAATTGTATGCAGTTTTCTCGACCAAAAGTAATACAAATTACTTTAAAAGCAACATAAATACCAGTGAACAGCCTGAGTTTTAATGGAATATTTTAAGTATCATAATCAGTGTGTGCATTTAATATAGTGTTTTATTGACTAATAATGTAAATGATTTTGTTTTTCTAATAGTTATTGGTAGCCTGTGTTATTATAAAGGTGTGGGATTTTAGCTATTTAGTTATTTCTTTGCTTTGTCACTAATATTGTACAATGTGTAGTAAAGCACATTGCGTTTTGACCAATAACTATTATATAACATATTTTTCTCAAATAGGTATCACATTAAATATATAGGCCTATAATTCACGTGTAACGGGCACCGTGGGCTTGTAAAAATATATTGCTTTAAAGTATTTGTTGAAATTTCAACGGAATACAATGTTTGGTTAAGATAACCTTCTTTAATGGCTGTTTGATTTATCTAAAAATTATTTTTAGTATATCTGATGTGGACACTGATAAATGTACCTCAGACTACATTACGGTGTATGACGGATTAACGACGTCCTTTCGAAATTTTAGCCGTATATGTGGTAGGAACACTTCTATTGTAATTGCCTCGTCAACAAACTATTTGGTAATCAACTTTATAACGGATCGGTCTGGTATGAGTAAAGGATTTTATGCGGAGTTTTACTCACGAGGTAACTATTAATATAACATCAATATAGCCATTACAGTTTTATAATATAGGAATCTAGAAATCAAATTACACAGAGGTATTATAATCTTTAACATTATAAAATACACGGTACTTTTATCACAGGTACTGCAGCAACACTTACAGCAACAACAGGCTATATCATCAGCCCAGGTTTTCCCTTACATTTTTTCATAAATAAGATATATTCATGGACGATTCAAGGCGACGATGACACGTTTGTTGTGCTCAAGTATGTTAAGAAATGTATTTTTATAGCATTTTTAAAACTGTAACATTGGATAAATGAGAGTTTCAGGGGTCATCCATATATGACATCACGTGTGTTTGGTGATAGTTACCCCCCCCCCCCCCTTTCTGTCAAACATCGTCACTAAAAGCCAGATCCCACTTCTAAAAAGACGCCACACCTCAGAAAACATGTTTTTGTTTTTTAATAATATTGATTTCGGCTGACCATGGGTCTGACCATACTAACCCTTTATATGATGAGGTTACATAAACAGATGAGCTCAACTTCACCTGCCCCAAGTCATGCTTAGTCGCGAAAGCAGCGTTTTCATTCACATCTAAACAAAAGGAACACATCAGCTTACACGTGTTTGTCTTTAAAAAAAACATTAATTTCGTTCTATAATGTTTTCTGAGCAAAAAAACTCAGAAGAAAAATAAATGAATAAATCATTAATAATGAATAATAATAAATTAGAACCAATCGCGTATATTGTGATTTCCCACTGTGCACTACCTACGTGGGATTATTCTTTAAAAAAATACATTGACGAACTATCTTTCCTACCAGTACTTACCAAACGGTAACTATTACACTATCATCTCGTCCAATAAGACACATACCGTTAGATTAAAATATACTGGCTCTTTTAACTTTGGCCAACTTAGGAAAATGACGCGAATGTTATGTTAAATTAAATTATATCCTTATTTAGCCAATGCCTAGTTAAAAAAAAGAAAGTTTTAATAAAATGATTGAAATCAGTAAGTTATGACAATTGTCAGTATTTAGGAAGTTGTAAAAAGCACACAAAAATAAGAAAAACCACAACAATCTTTGGAGTTCATGAATATGTCTAAAATTAAATTAATAAGAAATTGCACTTTTAAGGTAAAACAAATAAAAATCAGCATTCAGTGGGGTAAACAGAAAATAAAGTGTATTAAAAGAACGTCATATAATTGTAACCACATTATATATATAAACACAAAAATACAAACATTTTAGACTATAATCATTAGAAAATTTATTTAAAAAATGAATTTTTGACTATTTTTTAAACGTGATACTTAAATTCTGCCTTAAAAATCAAGGGTAGACATTGCATTTTTTTTTTTGTAAAATAATTTTTTAATAATATAGAATAAATTGTAGCCTGCCTTTTTAAAGCAGTTTTTTAAAGCATGGGTACACAATTTTAATGAAATATTTCAAGTAGTTTTTGAGAAAAAGTTTCTAACCTGCCAGTTATAAAAGTTGCATCTGGGTGCTTTTAATTATTTTAAGATTGCTTAATTTTGCTAAATACAGGTGAATTAAGTCACTACTCTAATTAATTAAAATATTTATAAAAAATAATAGCATCATTTAATAAAAAAATATTCTCAGAATTGAATGTAGAACAAAATTAATGAAAAATTGAAATTTCTTATCGAAATGAGTATTATAGGGGGTTTAACTTGGCCTTAAGGCATGAAATTATTTAACTCAATTGTTCGTTGTTTTATTTACCTAGGTTATTTACCTATGTTATTTTTTTCTGTTTGATTTTGGTTTGACCTATCTGTAGAAGGTAGATTTTGGTAAATTTATTGCATACTCAAATTAAAAAGAATTGACCAGCGTATCCTATTGAAATATGATGATCGTTTTAGAACCTAATAAGAAAAGTAAACATATGTATCTTAAAAACTATAGCCGACAGAAAATTTAGCTTTATAATGCGTCAAATTTTAAAATGGGCTTATTACGAACGCTACTCTAACAGTTGCAGAGCTAGCGAACGTACCGGATTCGTTTTGAACGGCTAATAACAGATGACAACAACTAAAGAGTATCAGACACAAAAACCCTACGTGGACTCGTATAAAACTTCTAGGGGAAAGACACGACGAACTCTTGTGACTAACAACAACTTTAATCTATTGATAACCTTTTAAAACGAGTACAAGTATAAAATGTGACCCTAGGTCTGTACAAAATAATATAGATTCTAAGAGTACAAAAGAAACCAAAACCCAACTTACGAGTTGATGAAAAATCACTAGTTTACAAAAATCACAGATATGGAACTAGGAAATGAACACGGCTTTATGAAAATTAACTGAAAGCACTGAATGGTACTAAAATCACAAATAATAGGGGGAAAATGCTGCTTTGAACTATGTAACACAATATGGCATCACACACATTGCAATCTCTCCCAGAATGACTGGTAAGCGGCTGTCCTGAGCCTGCGCGTTCAGGGTTTTTAAATCACATCAGAACCAGGGGAGGTCACTCCAAAGTCATAAGACTATTGGTTGGGAAATCGCCAAAGTTCGAAATAACCAATTAAACTTTATTTGAAAATTTCATCACATAACGTGACCGAAAAAATACTGGCGATTGCACCACAGCTCTCCCAAGGTCGATTACATAAATGAAAAACTAAACTATATAAAAAAAACTAAGACCTAAGTAGGTCACTGGCTCTATGATCTTTCATGGAAGTCGACATGTTTGATATGAATTTTATATATATATAGGGGTATTTCTACAAATGAAATTATCAAAATTATAGTTTTAAAATACATTTCTGAAAAGCATTTAGGGAAAATAAAACACTATTTTCTACATAAATACCGAGTTTACTGTTCTACACATAGTGCTGATGTCCTCATCTAACGGAATAGACAATATATATATATATATATATATATATATAAATATTACATAAACGTGTAAACAAACTCAAGTTTATTATTACCGTAACAGTATTAGCGAAATATGCGTAATCATGTACATTTTCTGAATTCCAACAGCATGCACTTTTCTATATAGACTTCGTATTATATTAATCTCACATAAAATAATTTACAAAATTAAAGAATAAAGCTTTTATTATATTTACAATTGAAAAATGCACTAAAATTTTTAAAAAAGCAGATTTATGTAACCTTACAAAACTTGACGCTTAATGAAAGAAATCAAACGTAAGTCTTTTTCTGTGTTATAGAACGTAGACCTATATTAGAGTGTTAAGATTCCGATGTTCTAGCACTGGAACCCAAGATCTAACGCTGTGCTGAAGTTCAGCTCTTAACGTTTTTTAACGTACCGAACCCAACCAGTTTCATAAGCGCATTAATTGAACCTTTCTTGATGGTTGTACTGTCTGTAATGACAATATCCATCTTGAATCAAATTTGTCATGTGTCTTACCGTCGAACCCCCGAGACTGACTCTCCGAACCGCAGGTTATAAATCACTTAGCTAGGATGTGCATACCTCAATAATATTCTGAAACATCACGAATGAAACAGGCTGGGCGACCGGTATTAGTGGTTTAAAATTAATAACAAAAGATTATAATATAGGCTTCTGTAGTATTGTTTTGAAGAAAACATGATAAGTGCATAAAATATGTATTATAATAATCCTTTAAAAGTGTTTAATTACATTAGCAAATGTACTTAAAATGAGACACAAAAAACCCATTAAGAAACGATAATTTAACTGTATGATGCTTAAATATTACTATTGCTAGAATATAATGAATAACGTGTATATCTACTTTGCTATATTCTATAGCATTACTACATTACTACTAAGCAGCCCTACATCTTCCTGTTCCAACCACCACATCCAAGTCTACGACGGGCAGAGCACCAGTGGTGTATCATTAGGACGGTACTGCTATAGCAGTTCACCAGTGTATGTTGTATCGTCATCCCAGTACATGCATGTCGTGTTTAGAACTTATTACACGACAACTTACCAAGGGTTTTACAGTAACTACTATACACAAGGTACCACTCATAGCCAAAATGACTGTACAGTTTATTTCACTTTTGTAGTAATTAAAAGGTTGTTTATAGGACACACAATTTTGCGAATATAACTGATTAAAAACTATCGCGGTTTTAAGTAAATTTAATGAAACGTAACTCGTAATAAAAAAAAAACCGGGAGTGATCTCACCTAAACTTTCTCAAATATTCTTATATAACACTACCGGGGATGGCTACTCGGGATATAGAAATGATTTTTAATCCATTTTCAATTACTTGAACTTTAAAAAAAAGTAGAATAGAATCTCGTAGAAAAAAGAATTGCGCACCAATTAAACGACAAACAATATGTGTATAATAGTGCGGAATTTATTAGTAGTTGATTAATTCTTATTTGTTTGTTTTTGAGAAATCGGAAAGAGCGTAAATTACTACTTGCGTTGAAAGGAAATTACACATAATTTGGTTTTCATTTTCCAAATAGGTATTGGTAGCATAGGTTATTTTAAATGTGTCAGATTTTTAGCTATTTAGTTATTTCTTTGCTTAGTCACTAATATAGATCAACGTATAGTAAAGAACATTCCAATTTGAAAAATAACTATTTTATAAACCAAATTCTAACACAAGTATAACGTTAAATTTATGTGGGCTTATAATTCACTTTTAACGGGTAAATATGGTTAGTACTTCGTATACGAGAAAGTAAAAATTATAGTATAAGTTAATTGTTTTCTGGTATTTTGGTGTTAAAATAAGTTTTATTTGTTTTAAATTAACTATATCTTTACTTGATCATTTTAAACGCTGTTTATTACAAGCTAGTTTACTGTGTTTTTTCCAAGATTGTTGATAGTAGTTCATGGTGGTAATGTATTGTTATTTGTTAGCTTGCGTGAACAATTTAAACGAGTTATCTGGAGTAATCACTAGCTCTGGTTATCCCTATGGCTACAACAAAAGCTCAACTTGTTCGTGGAGAATCGTAGGGGATCCTGGAACTAGGATATTTTTAAAGTAAGAAACTTCTCAATAAATTCATATTCTAAATAAAAATAGAAATGATAGTATGCCGTTTTCTCAAAGCACACAATGACAACTTTTTGTATGGTCTATTCACACTACGATATAATATACTAGCTGTATCCCGTGCTCCGCCACGGTAAATCGTTTTTAAAAGTACCAACTTGGGAACAGAACAAAACTAAACACAACACAAACGAACGCAAAAAAAAAAACAAAAAAAAACGAAAAAACAAACACAACACTCATAACATAGACACAATTTTAATGCAATCATACAGGCATATTGCTCACAGTCTAGCCCGTAGCGCCAAATCGCGACCTTTCCGGTGATTTGCACCCCCCTCAAACTTTAGATTTGCACCCCTTCCCCCCCTCCCTAAAACTTTCGATTTCCACCAACCCCCCCCCCCCTCGCACATTTTTTCCAACCCACTTTGGCGCCCCCTAAGGTCGGCACCCGGGGACATATGCCCCCCCCCCCCTCGCTACGCCTCTCCTATAAAACCCGAAAGATAGAATAATAATTAGAAAACAGTATAAATAATAGTCAGTATTTAAAATATCCGTGTTTTACCTACAATATTTCACTTTATCCATTCACGCATTTTTTTCCAGTACTTTAAATTTTTAAAATTTACAATAGAGTTTCATAACTAAAACCATTGCGCACCTAATGAACGTGATGCCGCGTCTATAATAGTGCTGAATAGTTGATTAAAAATTATAAGTAATAAACAGTAGGGCCTACATTCAGTGAATAAAATAAATAAAAGATTGCCTTTTATCAATCCATGCTAATTATAATTTTCTAACAATAATTTCCTCTTACACATCCGAATAATTTGCATTCACATTTTGCTAATTATATTATTGCAACACTAATTCCTTCTATGACGAACGTATATTTGCATTCACATTTTTTATTAGCGTGAGTTTAATGTATTTTTAAATTACCTCCTTTGTCAAAATTAAAGAGTTAAATTAATTTCATTTTTTCTACCGTACTGTTATTATGTTATTAAAATGTATCCACTTTTTCTAGGAATATAAACGAAAATGATTTTTGACATTGATCCTTTTAATATGTTTTAGCAATGTGCGTGTATTTAATATTTTCTTTAAGTTATGCAAAAGAGTAAGCACAGTGGAAATTATAAAATAGCTCTATGCCGCTATATAAACAAACCCTACTCTAATACTTATATTAAGACACTGCGGTGCACTGAAAAGCACAGCATGGTGCGAATGATTACTTTTATGGTTCCAAAAGCTATAGCGATGACGGAGGGAAGGAAGGAAGGAAGGACAGACACAGCCCGCTTATATTATAGATTTAAAAAAATATCGTTAAATCAAAATGTGTCATTATATATATATATATATATATATATATATATATATATATATATATATATATATATATATATATGTATGTATATATATATATGCATTTATTAGCGTGATGGACTTTGATGTTTTGCCATGCGAGTCTTCCTTTGTTGTTGCATATGATGGTCTAAATACACGAGATAATCTAAACATTACACGATGTGGACAAGTGTCATTTAATTCAACCGTTTCTTCTAGCAACGGTATTTTCATTGCTTTTATAACATCCGGCCTTAGAAACCCTGTTTCATATAGAGGATTTAGTATTTTCTATACCATAAGAGGTAAGGGATTTAAAGGAACTTAGAGGTAGTTATTTTATATTGAAATGTGTTTGTAATTCGGTATCTCCGAATTTTGCCAAAAACATAACTAAAACACGATTAGACTAATACATAAGCTGGTCGAAATTCATTATTATAAATTCTAATTCTCTTATAAATTGTAGATTGATATAAATAAGGGCAATTTATTTAGACTGATAACACAGTCCTAAACGAGCTCATTTTAGAACAATTTTTTTGTTACTTTCAAATGTTATTAATTTATCAACTTCAGATATATCGTATGGCAGATCATGCTCTCTACCAGGCACGTGCCGATATAACTTGGCTTGTAATGGCTTCTACTGTGCTTGTTCATATGACAAATATTACAACAGTTCGACACTTACCTGTCACAATAGTCCAATGTTTGCACTGTCAAATCACATTATCTCATCAACTGCCGTTTAAATCAGTGGTTCTTAACCTGGGTTCGATCGAAACCCAGGGGTTCGGTGAGTTAGCCTCGGGGTTTCTGCGGAGATCAAGACACATACCTGACTCATATGATTCACGATCGGATTTTGTTAGTTTTAGACGATAGAACTATTAAGAATAGTTAATTATTGAGCAAATTGAATTGGTGGAGTTCGGTACCTCCACAAAGTTTAAGAATCACTGGTTTAAATCTCTGCTGTGTTGTTAGTAGCATTGTTTTGTATTGATGGTCGTGAGGAAGAGCTTACAGAGCTGTTACGCAGAGGCGTCAAGAGGCGGGTATGAAGGGGGTGGGGGTGCAGACTGCACCGGGTGACGTCATTTAGGGGGTGAGACCAAGAGAAAAAACTGCAAGATTTATAGAATAAATATATCTCTTGCCAGTTCAATGAATGGGTAATTAGATTTAAAGTTTAAAAGTATTTTAAATACATGAAGTTATCGACAAGGGAGGGGCTGGGGGAGGTGTGACATCATGACGTAAGCATGCAAACTATAGAGAAAACAATGCTACACTCAACTCTATTGACAACCGACAGTCGATAACTAACCATCATTAGTATTAAATGTGAACACGCTAAAGGTTTTACCAGGGGGCGGGGGGTCAACACCAACTGCAAAATTTACATTAAAAAAAGAGGAGGGAGCGGGTGACACCATGAGATGCTGTACCGGGTGACACCCGACCTAGTGACTATACCGCTGCTACGGCTACATTCAGCTCTGACGAAAAGAAAAATGACGAATAGGTTTAATTTTTTCCAATTCCTCCTGTGGTATACGTGTTACAGTTAGCATCGCTTATATCAGATAAGTAACATTTACTTATAATTACATTTAACGTTACATTATCGACTACACCAGGGGTCGGCAACCTTTTGAGACGGAAGAGCCAGAACTTACAAATTACAAAATTTCCATGTTTTAAAGAGCCAATAACATTATTATTTCAATATTTTACTATTTGACTAGGATTAGGTAAATAAATTTGATTTGTTATTCAAAATAAATAGCTTTAAATATATTAAAAAAATATTCATATACAAAATACACTTGTTTCGCCAGAATAATGAAATTAGTAATCAAAAAATAAAACTACAAGACTATCCCAATCCACTTTAGAAGCAGTTAACTTTTTTTTTCTTACTTCTTAACGGACATCACCGGCTCAGGAGGTGTCTCACATTAGCCAGGCAGGCCTCAACAAGGCCAACTCCGACTAACTGGCTTGGATATGGGTTTGATTACAGTATATCGGTCACTTCTGTCATTTGGTTCTCACCAGGCTTATCCTCCACCCCACAGAGCCCAGGGTAAACTCGTACCCCACCGTCCAGTACCCAGCTCGACCGTAGGAAGCTTATAACTAAAAACTACGTCACTAACGTCAAATTAATGATTACTGACGGACAGAGAAATGAATTCTGAATAAAATAGCATTCCCCTTTTAATGATATTCGAAAAAGTCGGTCCATGGGCAGTGGCAAGCATGGAATCATTTCCACAAGGTTGTCCATAGCACGGCTGTGGGGTAGGGCCTGGTGCCCTTTCGGCTGTCAGCTGTCTGTGTACTCTCTACTCCACCTATTCTATTCTCATTGGTCTCTAATTAGTGGTTTTTTTTTTATTCTGTTTAAAATATGTTTCTTTACAGTATAATTTTAGTTAGGAATTTGGATAATGAAATAATATAACTATTAATATGTGTACAAGGAGCTGGAGAGCCGCATCTTGACAGCAAAAGAGCCGCATGCGGCTCGCGAGCCGCAGTTTTCCGACCCCTGGACTACACGGATTCGTTTTATTTGTTTACCAATGACCGTCTTGCTTGTGGGTATTTATGTTCTACGTTATCTGAACATAATTAAATACATGTGTACACACACGTATAAAGTTCCAATATGTGGAAAAGTAAATGTACTGATCAGTGGTAAGTCGTCTATTTCGTGGCTAGTTGTAACCCCATTAGAATGCAAATTTTAATAATCAGATAGCAAACAATTATTTTCTAAAACAAAAACAAAAAGGTCTTCCGCGTGTTTCCAACATGACTAAAAAAGACTAACAAGGCCTGTTTCAGCTTACAATTGCATTAACAATAAGGGGGAAAAAAAACAACATTTAAATATTTTAAAAAGTATTTCATCTTCGCTCAGTTGAGCAAAAAAAATCAACAGCAAATACATAAAGAAAGTTGTATTCTTCTTACACAGAAGAAAGTTTCAAAGAGAAATGTGAACGAATACAAGAGTGTCCAAATAACTTGCATTGTTTGAAAGGAACGTGTTCTTGTGACGCGGGCTTTTACTACAACCCTAGTGATGTTAGCTGCAATCTTCGTAAGTTTTAAAAGTTTAACGGTGCGTAAGATAGGGGAAAATTTATATATATATATATATATATATATATATATATATATATATATATATATATATATATATATATATATATATATATATATTTATTTATATATATATATATATATATATATATATATATATATATATATATATATACAAACATACAGAGAACTATGATAGATAGATTGATAGGTAGGTATAATATTTAGAACGTGAATGATCCACATTGTTTATTAAAGCATCTATAGTATTGTATGAAATACTGATACAGCCTACATTTTAAGGAGTATTTGAAATTCACCTCTAAAAAAATATACTTATTATCAATAATACATACACGCCCATTTTTTAAACACAATATATTCTTTAATTGTTCAACAGAAACTAATTTAACTTTTTTACTGTTTGAATTATTTTTAAACTGATGTATCAATTACATTCTTCAGCCTTAGATCATTCCTTTAGCTGCAGCAGAAGCATTCCTGGTATGTGTAAAACTTCCAATTTAGACTGTCTACCTGATGTTAATGGAACTTATCGATGCTTGTGTAAAGTTAATTTACATTTCGAGAACAACACGTGCTTTTCTTGTAAGTAAACTAATTTATACATTTTATTATGTTTCTTAAATTCTGAAAAAGGGACAGAGCTCCCTAAAATTTTCTCGTGCAATACGTAACAGTAAGAGATTGGATGGTATTTTCAATGGAATCAGCGTATCTAAAAGGCAGCTAATTTATGTGGCTAAAATCAGGAAATCAGAAATTACTAGAATATACTTTTAATTCCGTTAGTATGTTGCAAAATTATCCAATTGTGATAGTTGTATTTTTGTTTTGAGATAATTGAAACAGTGAAATCGGAAATAGCTCAAAAGCTTATATAAATTTCTTTGTAGTAACAAATACCTATACATCCTGTTTTGTGTTTTTAGAAACTACGATTTATTACTATTTATTACTATCAATTATGGGAAATCAATCAAAATAAACAGAATCCAACATATAAGTTCAAGTACTTATTTATGACATTTCTTTCACTGATTGAAACAGGTCTTATCTTAACGCGTTACTACATAGTAACACACAGACAAACACATCCATGAAATTTTTTACATTAAACCATATAGTTAAAGCGTAAAAAATCATTTGGTTTATATTTTTTAAATAAATCTCAAAAAGTATTAGAGCTTATTTACCTTATTATTCAACGGACATGTCTAAGTGTAAGCCTACTGTGCTTATTTGTTTGCTTTACAACATAAAATCATTAACAAAAATAGCATGCTACTTGCATTGCTGACAGACACACAAAAAACAAGTATGAATATAACTAACAAAACAAATATTATTTTATTTGCTGTGATTTTAAGCTACTGAGTTGATTGTGCGACATTCACAAGCCAAGAACAAGAGCACAACTGGAGTTGAGCTACAATGGGGAGCCACTAAAATTGGACTCAATAGAACGTACGGTGTGTCGTGGGTGTCGGCCAGTGATGAAACAGATAGAGGAACACAAGCCGCCAATGAGAGCGGTGTGACGGTGACTGGTCTAAAACCAGGTACCAGCTACACAATCACAGTCTACACGTTCCTTCAGCAGCAGGCATTTTATACTGCTAGAAACGTTAGCACCATAGTTAATATTGTTACATGTAAGCTGTTTTATTACACATTGTATTTGATTTTTAAAGCTATAATTATTATAAGATTTTATTTTGTTCATGAAGTCGGATTGTTTGTTTGCTTTTCTTTCTTGCTAATCTTAAAAATTAGTTTCGATCAACTTCGAATTGCGAGCATACTTTACAAAATGCATTCGTCGTTGATGAGAATACAACAATAACCAAGTTTAAATATAATAAAACATTACTTACACAAACATGGTCACTTACATTTAATTAAATAACTCTAAATAAAGTAATAAAAGGGGAGATAACTAGAATAAATACTACTAGCGATTGCCCGATTACGAATCTGTCGACAGGGATTTGCTTGTAATAATAATGGTGTCATATTAATCGGTTTATTTATTAATATCCTCTTTCTCTGCGAGTTTTTACAGCATAACAATTGTTGCAATTCATTTAATTTTTACAGTATCTGTTTTAAAAACTGTTTTTTATATTACAAAATTCTATTCTAAAAATACACCACAACTTTAAGTGTAGCGTGGGTAATTTATTTTAAAATATTAATTTATTGTAATTAAATCTCTACGTGTTTGTGTTGAATATCTTGTCTTATGTAAATACTATTTAACTTAGAATTCAAATAAAAATATATTACGTATGCTACATAAGTTAGTGCAATAAAAAGATAGATTTTATCACATTATACTTATATATACTACTAGCCGTCCCGACCAGGCCCTGCTCTGGCTTCTGTGAAAAACCTTTCTGTTAACGACCATTACCTGTGTGTTTAGTAATCATCATAAACCCGGCATTGCCCACCCAAACCACAACCAACCAAAACCAAAACAACAAAACGCAAACATAACGCTAACACAATTACAAATACAAACGAAAACAAAAACCTAACAACAAACCCAACCACAACCACAAACACCAATACAAACACAAAGAAAAAACAAACAAAAAAGCAAACGAAAACAAAAACCTAACAACAAACCCAACCACAAACACCAATACCAACAAAAAAAAACGAATAAGCAAACGAAAACAAACCAAATCCAAACGCAAAACCAACCAAAAACACAAATACAAACCCAAACAAAAAAAACACAAACAAAAACGAAAAAAGAAAGAACAAAAACGAACCAAATCAAAACGCAACCACTAACGCAAACCCACCTAAACACGAAGAAAACACTAACGCGAACATAAACGCCCGGGGCGGAATCACCTGTTTTAGCTTAATGAACGACTATAGTACCCCAACTTATTCATAGTCTTTTGCACTCACTTAAACGAACGCGCCTGTTTCAATTTAATGAACAATTATAATACTCCAAGCTTATCCGTAAAATACCTACAACATTTGCACTTGATCAATCCCCGCTAATTATGTAATTATTTTTTTTCCCAACACCAAAATAAAGTAATTAAAAAGTAAATTCTTTCTCCACAAATGCAATGGTTTTATAAAGGGAAGTAATTGTGTTTTCCCTAATTTATCAAAGGGAAGTAAGTGCTATAGGACTAAATAAAGACATAATTAGAATTGTTATAAAAGATGATATTTTTTTAAAATTTGTGTTCAATAAACATGCCGAAAATTATTACTTTCAGTTTCATAAATGAAAATTATTTCCCAAAACTTTCAATATTAATTTTTAAACTCATAAATGTAGACCGTAAGGACTTTAATTATCTAACACTTAAATCTATCGAAAACCAACGACAAACATATGCGTTACAGAAATGAGCTTTATATATTAGACTAGCCGATTTTTCCAGGACATGGCGAGTTTTTTGTGACAACCCAAGGCCTTCTTCTACCACTTCACAAAATTTCAAGGGTGGTCGTCAGAGGAAAAAATTTTTCGTAATAGAGCTCATATAAAGAGAATTTCTCTCGCGGTCACTTTTTAGCCCTCGTCGAGGGCTTTGAGTGAAACCGACAGTTTTCCCTAAAGGTCAAGCCATTCACCTAAGAGTATGCACAAAATTGGCCAGATATACTGAGTTTAAGTACCCTAAAATCTGCGTTGAAATGACCCTCTGTTTTTCCCATAAAATACAAAGATTATATAGGGAAATACAACTGGTCAGTTTTGACCCCTTTACAAAGTTTTCCCGGATATGCCGAGTTTTTTGTGACACCCCAAGGCGTTCTCCTACCACCTCACAAAATTTCAAGGGGGGTCGTAGGAGGAATTTTTTTTTCGTAATAGAGCTCATATAAAGAAAATTTCACTCGCGGTAACTTTTTAGCACTCGTCAAGGGGTTTGAGTGAGACCGACAGGTTTGCCCTACGGTCAAGCCATTTACCTATAAACATGCCAAAAATTAGCCAGATGTAAAGAGGGTAAGTGCCCTAAAATCCGTTTTGAAATGACCCTCTGTTTTTCCCATAAAATACAAAGATTATATAGCGAAATACGACTGTTCAGTTTTGACCCATTTCCCGATTTTTCCCGGACATGGCGAGTTTTTTGTGACACCCCAAGGCGTTCTCCTACCACCTCACAAAATTTCAAGGGGGGTCGTCGGATGAAATTTTTTTTCGTAATATAGCCCATATAAGGCGCCGGTCAGTCGAGGTCAGTTTTGACCCCCTCCCCGTAGACTTTTCGGCAAACCGTCACCGGCCTCGTGTTCTATCGCCCCAAGGCACCATCGTGCCAAATTTGACGCGCCCTATCGGGCACCTGACCACTTTGCTTTATATATATAGATATATATATATGTATATATAAATAAATAAATAAATATATATATATATATATATATATATATATATATATATATATATATATATATATATATATATATATATGTATATATATATATATTTGTATATATATATATATATATATATATATATATATATATATATATATATATATATATATATTAGAAGAAAGACTCACTAAATTTTAAAATAACTTTTTAAACCTTTTTATAATTTAGTAACTTGCTTCAGTAGCGTAGCGAGGGGGGGGGGGGGGGAGGCGGGAGGGTGGGACATATGTCCCAGGGCGCCGACCTTAGGGGGCGCCAAAATCGGTTGGAAAAATAAATTGAAAGGTTGAGGGGGGTGCAAATCGAAAGTTTGAGGGAGGGGGGTGGGGGTGCAAATCGAAAGTTTTAGGGGGGTGTGCAAATCGAAATCTTGAGGGGTGGGGGGTGCAAATCAAAAAGTTTGTCCCCGGGCGCCTGTAAGGGTCGCTACGCCTCTGATTTGCCTATTCCATCGCAAAGTATATGCATCGTGAGACAACAAATCACGCAAAAACATTTTTTAACTCATTTCGAGCCTTAGCTGCCGAAAAATGTCGAGAAGAGTTACTTCTGTTACGTCAAGCCACTCTATATGAAATGGAGCTTTGATATGTGTTAAGATTTCCTGATTTTGTTTTATTCTTATGTTTTATTTTTGCATAATTTTTTTTTAATACATTCATTATTATAGTTGTGTCATTCGTAATACACAACTCTTAAAATGTGTGGCACCTTTATAAATTATTTAAAGGGGAGAGATAAGTCGCGAAGTGGTTTGAAGGTTTGCTATCTTTTACAGCATAGCTGGTGCATTTTTTTTCTATCAACGCAACAGCATTGCGGTGACTGGTTGTATGGTAATTACAGTCCTTGTTATAGTCACATTTTCTTACGTCGTTTTCCACTTATAGTCATTGTCCTACTTAAAACCTTGAGGTTAGTTTTTGTTTTACGTAAGTGGTTTGTTGAGCTGGTCTGTTCAGTCATGTGTCGTTTAGCTTCTGGAAAGTGGCATTTTAAAAATAATATTTGGGGTTTTGCAGCAGTTTTCACATTGTCTTTTATTAGACATCATTCCTCGTATCGATAACCTTACTATAAACTAGCTAATTGCACACATTTTTTAAAATAATTAAAATGACAAAATAACGACGGGGGTTGTATTAAGGGGACTAAATGTTGCAAAATGATACCAAATTTATGTTTATAGGATAAACGGTTCTCTAGATATGACGGTTTCGGTGTAAAAATTGTTGGGACAACTAAGCCTATGGAAAATGAAAGCAATAAACCGGGAGTGATCTCCCCTAAACTTTCTCGAATATTCTAATATAACACTACCTGGGATGTCAACTCGGAATTTAGACATGATTTTTGTTTACTTAAACTTTTAAAAATAGAATAAAATCTAGTAGAAAAAAAAATTGCGCACCAAGCGAGCACCAAAACCAAATGTGCGTAATAGTGCGCAATATTATTAGTACTTTATAAATTTACATGCGTTTTTTTGAGAAATCGAAAATAGCGTAAATTAGTACTTCCTTTCAACGGAAATTACTCAAAATTTGATAGAAGGTAGAGAATTAGATCTTTTACTTACATTTGAATTTTCATTTATCTATCTGAATAAGTACTCAAGTTATAGGCTTTTGAAAAATTCAAAGTAGAAAAAGTACCACTTCCGGTTATCGGAAATCGCTCAAAAGTTGATACGGATCTACGATTTTGATATAATACTTATATATGAAATTTTATCAACCTAGCTGTAACGGTACTCAAGTAATCGTGTTTACACACAGACAGACAGACACACACACACACACACACACACACACACACACACACAGACATACGGACAAGATTGCAAAATTATGTTTTTCCGTATCAGTGAGGTGTAAAACGTCGAGATTTGTAAAAATATCGATTTTTTTTTGCACGATTACAAGACTTTCTCTATACTTCGTATAATCGAGAAAGTAAAAAGTGGTCACGTCGAGAGCGTAGAAAAAAAGGCGAAAGGGAAATTACTCTGCGTAGGCGCACAATTATAAAATTTTCAAATAAGTATTTTTAAAAGCATTTAAAAAAAATAGCATCTCTACCAGGATATTAATAAATTATATAATTTAAAAGTGGTTTATTAAAAATCATTTAAATAAAAATATACCACTGGATATATTCAATAATTTAACTCAAACGTCATAGTAATAGTAAAAATAAAAGAAGCTGGCTGAGTAATAAAGAATAAACATTTCTAATTCCTAGGTAAACGGTATAATAGAGACAGCTCAGTACAGTGCAACATATATGCGTGTTTTTGACATATTGGAAGCATGTCAGTTAACAGATAATCTTTGGGTTTCGTTAGATAACTGAACATAGCTAGCGCGAAACAAACAGCAACGTTATCAAGAATCGAGCATTTCACACAGCTACGTAGACAGACGCTAGACACGAGGGTTTCTGTCCGGCTTTTGCCTCCAGTTTTAAATACGACATCTTGTCAACTGGTTTTGAACGTGATGGACAGCTTGGTCGTGGGATAACCTACCAATCTATCAGTTTAGTTAGCGGGCGTACTACATACCAGACCACACTGTCCAGTTGTGATAACATTTAACAAAATCTTGGGGATACCGGGTCTGGAAAAACGTCTTACAACAATGATGATATGCTATGGATGGGGGAGGGGATTGTGTGTAAAAAAAAGAGTGCCTTTATTTGTGAAACGGCAGATTCAATTCCGTACCACGTTTAGAAAAGCAAAAGGTACCCCAGTACTACATAGCTAACTTATCAACCATACTTTACATACTTTCGACTTCATTTAAATGTAGTATTCGAAAAAATCAATCACACTAACTTAACAAAAGCAATTCAATTAGCACCCGACTCAAAGGTCTTTAAATCAGAAAGTCTCCCCCCCCCCTCCTCATACAATCGTTATTTAAGTGTGAGTGGGTATCAAGCAAATAAATATAGGCGTTTGTTGTTTACAAGGGTATGTTTTATTCTTTAGCAAGATAAACTAATGGGATATGAAATAAATGAAGTCTATCAGTGTCAGTGGCGGAACTAGAAAAAATGGGCCACCCCGCAAAAAATGTGTTGGGCCCTCCCCCATATATGTATATATATAAATGTATATATATATATGTGTGTATATATATATATATATATATATATATATATATATATATATATATATATATATATATATATATATATATATATATATATAAATATATATATATATATATACTCAATACGAACATAGGGTACTCATTTCTGGCCTGATCGTTTTTGAAAAAAAAATTCAATTAAATCTAATCACAACAACATGTCATGTGTATGAGTGCATTGGTATGTTTTGAAAATCTCTGTTTTCATTTATGTTTGCCTTAATACTCCTAATCATTAAGACAGTCAAAAGTATATAAATCATAAAGCTTTGTATAAGTAGTGGTGTTTCGTGTTATGTTTATTTTTATGGGTTTTTTTTGTATTTATATTGATAGTTTAAACTACATTTCATTATTATACTATACCATTCTTTAGTACCTATTTTTCAAAAAAATAATAGTTAAGATAAGTAATTGCTGCTTAATTTGATTATTACAAATCTATTAAAAGGATCTTATGAGCACCCCTATCTGGGTATTTGAAAAAGGGAAATAATTTATGGAAGTGGTTTGAACGTTTGCCTATCTTTCACACTACAGCTCATGTGTATATTTTAATTTTTTTTTTTGGGCAACAGCATGTCTTAGCTACTGTATAATATAACTACTGTATTATATCTGTTATCTGTTTGTTATTTACAAAACCACTATCAAGGTGCCAGTGACGAAACTAATATATATATATATATATATATATATATATATATATATATATATATATATATATATATATATATATATATATATATATATATATATATGTATATATATATATAACATTCTATCATTCGTGTATTTATTTGAGACGTTTGCCTTGTTTTCTAGAACAGTGGTTATTAAATGTAAACAATGTCGGCACTTTATTTCTTGGATATTAGTTGTTGGAGCGCTAGTTTGTCAACACTACCACTGATTCGAGCCAGCTTTGTTGTTGAGGCGCTATCTATTCGCTTCTTGTAAGGCTAAGAGTGGGAGGGGAGGTCTGAGAAAGGAACTTAAAAGGGACAACAAAGCACCGATGTGCTTTTATCCATCAGTACCAAATTTGGGATGGTCTCAAAAGGCCGTCTTAATATCTAGCGGCCTCTCGCGCAATTGATGTTTTTTCAAAAGATTTTTGCCGACAACAGCGTGTGTTTGATTGTAGGAAAAAGAATCTACAAGAGCGTGGGATGTTGTCTATAGAATAAAGATACTCCAACCGCAGCTACAGTATTCTTTTTTCAAAACAACCATCAGGTCAAAAATGCAAGAAAATTAATTATAACTATTAATTAATTAATTAATTAATTAATTAATTAATTATTACAAATTATTATTACTATTAATTAATTTAACTATAATTTTTTTTTATTATGGGCGGCTTTGGGCCCCCTAAACGGGGTGGCCCCCACCCCCCCGCATTGCGGGGTCTGGCGGCACTGTAGTTCCGCCCCTGATGTCTGAACATGCTTTAATGGGCTTAATGCGCATGAGTAGAAAACTATATATTCGGCTTGTAAATTACATTAAATATACAAACTCAATTCAATATTTGATGAAAATAT
The DNA here is from genome assembly GCF_028476545.2 of Physella acuta. NCBI lineage: Eukaryota > Metazoa > Mollusca > Gastropoda > Physidae > Physella > Physella acuta. The sequence continues at coordinate 1,554,549 of NW_026731931.1, read as the reverse complement.
TTCAGTATAATATGTGGGTATTTCATACAAGCTAAACAAAGTAGATTATGATATGTTTATGTTGGTGGAAAATACATATGGGTTTATTTTTCTGTGTTGAATACATTGGTAAATCCTGTAGTTTTTTCTGTTAACTTGCTACCACGTATACACTAAACACCTATCTAACATACATAACACACATATACAAAATATACCAAGGACCAATTCATAAAATCTCATCAAAACTAACAAAATTTAGTGCAAACTAATCAAGCATACAACACAGCTCAACAACGTGCAGCTCTAAATCACGTATACACAAGTAGATAATCGCACTCCACACACCAATAAAACATTCACAACACCTCTGTAAATCATGCCCCCCACAATGTACTCAATAATCAACGACCAGTCAAGATAATGATCATTGGAATTATTTGAAAATTAATTGTCTTACACCTGTCAGCTAAATGTTATCGTTAGTTTAGTCCTTGTGTGTGAAATTAGGTTTAGGATTCCACACATTTCCCCATCATTTTCGCTTATTTAACCCGAATGTAAATGTCATGATTTGCAGAAAATCGTAATTAAGTAAAAGAATGCATTACTCTATGTATGTATCTAGAGTTTCTAAGCAAAGGAATATTTATAACATAATAAACCTCCACTGTTCTTTACATATCGGCAGATTGCAACTCTATAGTGAGCACATCAAAGGGAACAATAGCCAGCCCTGGGTATCCTTCCACCTCATCCCCTGTAACATGTTACTGGAACATTCAAGCAACTTCAAATTACGTCATAGCCTTCAAGTATTAACTAGTTTATTCTTATTTTTTTCAAGAACATTTTTAAATAGAATAATATAATGTATAAAAATTCTCTCAAAGAAAACACTATAATAGGTCTTTATTATGGAATTAAAGTGTATAAAATTATCATACTAATTAATACATCTCACGGTGCTGCCATCTAAGGCAAAAATGTAACTAACGTTTTCAAATGCTCAATAATGCATCGCCGAATGTTGTCATCTAATTTACTAATCATTATTACCTTTTCCAATTTGTGCCCAACACACATGGGGCAGAAGAAGTAGAGTTCACCTGTTACAAAGATCTCGGCACTCAAGGTATTGGTTGGTCAGCACTTTAGCCAGCCGCTTTTGCTTCCCTAACCTGAGTCAGGTACCCATCATAATCAAGTGGAATCAGGGACTATCTGCTGACTTGATTCAAAGTCGAGACGTTTGAGATAGCAGTCTAGCGCTCTACATCTAAGCCACACGGTCCTATAATTTACTAACATTGTCATTTAACGCTACTTCATGTTTGAGACGCGGTAATAACGTTCGCAGTTTATCAGATTTCACTATAATCTATACCTAAATACCAAATTTTTAGTAGATTAGAACCCGTTTTATGTAAACAATATAAGAGCTTCTATATTTAGATTGTTGTTGTTTGGGCTCGGGTTTGTCTATATTACTGCCCAGATGGATTCCAACAAGATGGTTCATAGCATAGTAGCCTATACATTTGGTGTCACCCACTGAGGTTTTAACGTTATGTTTTTCATAGTAAGCGTTATTTTAACTTTTTCCCAACAGACATAATAACCGTGAACACTTGATAAGCACTCAAGATTGGGTTGTATATATGGCATGTTGATGGGACGGTATGGGAACAATAAAATGTTTATTTTGGTTGTAAATGGCGGGGAATGTTTCTCGTCACGTAGCCTAAGGACACGCAATCTACAGAGTGTAATCACAATTGTAAATGACACATCCGGAACAAATCAGTGGACACCAGTGGCGAATAGTTTTTTACTTTGTACGTTGTATATATATAGCCTACATATAAATACATACACACATACAACACAAATACCACATATATATATATATATATATATATATATATATATATATATATATATATATATATATAATATGTATATAATATGTATATATACATATATATATATATATATATATATATATATATATATATATATATATATATATATATATATATACGTATATATACACAGAGAGAGAAAGAGAGAGAGAGGGGAGAGAGAGAAAATGAGAGACTTCCTATTCATATACTCCTGCCACCATATTTTTCTTTATTACTTTCTCGTATATACGAAGTATAGAGGAAGTATTGTAATCGTGCACAAAAATAACATGAAATTTTGACAGTTTTCACCGTTTTACTCCTCAGTCCTTCATCACATCCGGAGTATAGAGGACTTATTTTAATCAGGCAAAAGTTATAAATACAAATATATAAACGTTTTGGCGTTTTATGCGTTATCGAGTCGTAAAAACTTGACTTTGCAATTCTGTCCGTAGGTCTGTGTGTCTGTGTGTCTGTGTGTCTGTCTGTGTGTAAACACGATAACTTAAGTACCGCAACAGCTAGGTTGATGAAATGTCATATATAAGTATTTTATCAAAATCGTCGATATTGATCAACTTTTTACGATTTCCAATAACCGGAATTGGTACTTTTTCTACTTTGAATTTTTCAAAAGCCTATAAGTTGCGTACTGTTTTAGATAGATGCATGAAATTTCATACTTAAGTAAAAGATCTAACTCGCTACCTTCTGTCAAATTTTGAGTGATTTCCGCCGTTTACCGAAAGTACTAATTTACGCTATTTCCGATTTCTCAAAACACGCATGTAAATATATAAAATACTAATAATATCCCGCACTTTTATACACATTTTATTAGACGTTCACTTGGTGTGGGACGGAGTGGTCTAGCGGTAGAGAGCTGGACTGCTAACCCGTTTGTCTCGAGTTCGAATACGAGTTCAAGTCAGTAGACCGTCCCTGAGTCCACCCAACTCTGATGAGTACCTAACTCCTGTTAGGGAAAGTAAAGGCGGCTGGGCATAGTGCTGACCACACTATCTCTTCATATGCCGAGGTCACAGAAACAAGTGAACTCTACTTCATTTGCCCCATAGACCGTCAGGTTTGAAAGGGAAACTTTTCACTTGGTGTGCAATTCTTTTTTTACGAGATTCTATTCTTTTATAAAAAGTTTAAGTAATTAAAAATGGATAACAAATATTGTCTATGTCCTGAGTTGCCATCCCTCGTAATTTTATATTAGAATATTCGTGAAAGTTTAGGGGAGATCACTCCCGGTTTATTTTATTTTTTAAAAATGCCCCTATTAAGCTAACTGCACTTGTTTCTAAACTTCACATACTATGATGGAATATCGTGGTGAGCACAGATACAGGTCATGTACCCAATAGAGCTGAGAGGACTAAGGGAAGTTCTTAGAACTGGAGCCGGCGAAAGGAGCTCCAGACTTCCAGTCTAGTAATAGTCGAGCTTACGCTTTACCACGTCAGTTTAAGCTGGAATAAAAAAAATTCAAGTTTTGTGGCCAACGTAGAGATCTCCCAGGGGAACAGTCTGTATGGGTATGGGATAGTTTCTGTAAAGGTTGTATAAACAAATTATAAGTTAGGTCGTTTCCATGCCAATGCTATAAACAGTTTATAAAAGGATGCTAAATGTCGATGCTTTAGGAATGGTTCCGATAAATGAAAGGAAGGCGGTCGTAGCTCAACTTTAGACGGTCTTTAAGGGAAATAACTTAAATAAAGTACTATAGACCGTTTGCAGGGGAGGTAATGCAGTAAAAGTTATATAGACAGTCTACAAGGGGGGTAGTGTTAGTTTCAATGCAGTAATATAGACGGTCTATAAGGGAGTTAAGTTTAATAAAACACTATATACAGTTTAAAGGGGAAGTAATTTCAATAACATACTATAGAAGGTTTAAAAGGGAGGCAATTTCAATAAAAGAGCTATAGACAGTCTAACAAAAAAAAGGGGGGGGGGTAGTTTAAATAGAAGTACTATAGCCAGCCTGTAAAGGAAGGGGATAGATTCCTAGACGCACAATAGACATTCTGTTTGGATTGGGGAGAGTGGCTAGTTTACATTATAGTTCTATGTACAGTTTTATGGAAGGGAGGGGTAGTTTTAATCCGAGTAATTTAAACAATACTAATAAATTACTAGCTACTGATGCCTCATGAATGCTTATTGTAATACACATATCATTTGAATGAAAACGATATATGGTACTAGACATAAACCACAACCCTCCCCCCCCTCCCCTCCGAGAGACATACAGCGACCCCGATCCCCCTCTTCAGATGGACATACACCACCCCTCCCCTTCCGACATACAACGACCCCTATAATTTCTTCAGAAGAACATACACCATTCGTCCACTACCTAAGAACATACAGCCCCCCCCCCCCACTTCACACGTACATACACAACCCTCCCCATTCCTACACCACCCATATTGTAAAATGTTGTTGAGTGAACGTTTATTTGTTAAATAATTAAAAGTCTTGTCACATTTTCTTGAATGAAATTGATTTTCTAATCCTTTTCGAGCATCGTCCTTTAATGCCAGAGATGAAAAATGATGAAGTGGTATCAATTTTTTGCACCGCCAAACTGTAAATTTAATCAACGTAGTTAAGAATAAACTCTACACTATCTTATATGCGCAACGTTTCTAAAACAATTTAAAGTAAATAACACTTAATGGAGTTAATTACAATCTAACAACAAGGATGTGCCTCCCCTCCCCACTAGTAAGATTCACATCATGATAAAACACAATCTGTCAAGTAGCACACCGCATTACAGAAGGACGGATATGTATAAGTGTTCAAGTCATCCCGTTAAAACTCTTAATTGGCTTAATTTTAGACAAAACATCCTGGTGAACCATTTTACAATATGATTTGTTTTAAAAAAAACGTTGTAACTAAGAAAGATAACTAGAGCATAATTTTTAACTACGAACTTTTAGACTGGATTCAATGCTATAAGATTTTCTGCTACTACTATCAATGCTGCACATAAGAATGAGAAGACTTTGTTACATTGCTACCAATGTTTCTACAGTACTAGATGCTACTAGACTACCAGTTATCTTTGGATAACTGTGGGTCTCGGGGTCATCCGTAACCGTAACCGTAACCGTAACCGTAACCGTAACCGTAACCGTAACCGTAACCGTAACCGTAACCGTAACCGTAACCGTAACCGTAACCGTAACCGTAACCGTAACCGTAACCGTAACCGTAACCGTAACCGTAACCGTAACCGTAACCGTAACCGTAACCGTAACCGTAACCGTAACCGTAACCGTAACCGTAACCGTAACCGTAACCGTAACCGTAACCGTAACCGTAACCGTAACCGTAACCGTAACCGTAACCGTAACCGTAACCGTAACCGTAACCGTAACCGTAACCGTAACCGTAACCGTAACCGTAACCGTAACCGTAACCGTAACCGTAACCGTAACCGTAACCGTAACCGTAACCGTAACCGTAACCGTAACCGTAACCGTAACCGTAACCGTAACCGTAACCGTAACCGCAACCGTAACCGTAACCGTAACCGTAACCGTAACCGTAACCGTAACCGTAACCGTAACCGTAACCGTAACCGTAACCGTAACCGTAACCGTAACCGTAACCGTAACCGTAACCGTAACCGTAACCGTAAACGTAAACGTAAACGTAACCGTAACCGTAACCGTAACCGTAACCGTAACCGTAACCGTAACCGTAACCGTAACCGTAACCGTAACCGTAACCGTAACCGTAACCGTAACCGTAACCGTAACCGTAACCGTAACCGTAAACGTAAACGTAACCGTAACCGTAACCGTAACCGGAACCGCAACCGCAACCGGAACCGCAACCGCAACCGCAACCGCAACCGCAACCGCGACCGGAACCGGAACCGGAACCGGAACCGTAACCGTAACCGTAACCGTAACCGTAACCGTAACCGTAACCGTAACCTTAGCCGTAGCTAAGCCGTAGCCGTAGCCGTAGCCGTAGCCGTAGCCGTAGCCGTAGCCGTAGCCGTAGCCGTAGGTCCTAGCCCTAGCCCTAGCCCTAGCCCTAGCCCTAGCCCTAGCCCTAGCCCTAGCCCTAGCCCTAGCCCTAGCCCTAGCCCTAGCCCTAGCCCTAGCCCTAGCCCTAGCCCTAGCCCTAGCCCTAGCCCTAGCCCTAGCCCTAGCCCTAGCCCTAGCCCTAGCCCTAGCCCTAGCCCGAGCCCTAGCCCGAGCCCTAGCCCTAGCCCTAGCCCTAGCCCTAGCCCTAGCCCTAGCCCTAGCCCTAGCCCTAGCCCTAGCCCTAGCCCTAGCCCTAGCCCTAGCCCGAGCCCTAGCCCGAGCCCGAGCCCTAGCCCTAGCCCTAGCCCTAGCCCTAGCCCTAGACGTAGACGTAGACGTAGACGTAGACGTAGACGTAGACGTAGACGTAGACGTAGACGTAGACGTAGACGTAGACGTAGACGTAGACGTAGACGTAGACGTAGACGTAGACGTAGACGTAGACGTAGACGTAGACGTAGACGTAGACGTAGACGTAGACGTAGACGTAGCCGTAGCCGTAGCCGTAGCCGTAGCCGTAGCCGTAGCCGTAGCCATAGCCGTAGCCATAGCCATAGCCATAGCCATAGCCATAGCCATAGCCATAGCCATAGCCATAGCCATAGCCATAGCCATAGCCATAGCCATAGCCATAGCCATAGCCATAGCCATAGCCATAGCCATAGCCATAGCCATAGCCATAGCCATAGCCATAGCCATAGCCATAGCCATAGCCATAGCCATAGCCATAGCCATAGCCATAGCCATAGCCATAGCCATAGCCATAGCCATAGCCATAGCCATAGCCATAGCCATAGCCATAGCCATAGCCATAGCCATAGCCATAGCCATAGCCATAGCCATAGCCATAGCCATAGCCATAGCCATAGCCATAGCCATAGCCATAGCCATAGCCATAGCCATAGCCATAGCCATAGCCATAGCCATAGCCATAGCCATAGCCATAGCCATAGCCATAGCCATAGCCATAGCCATAGCCATAGCCATAGCCATAGCCATAGCCATAGCCATAGCCATAGCCATAAGCACAATCACAACCACGAGCACAAGAATCATAATATATAATACATGTAAGCAACAATTTTAGCATATGACCTAATCTGCTTGTAGAATTTTAAAATTTTACACCAGGATAAACAGATATTTTTAAAAAAAGTGGGTTTTCCTTTATATACGTTTAGAGCTTATTAGGGACAAAAGGAAGTTTAAACTAAGCAATATTTTTTCAAGATAAAATATATCCTGATAACGTTATGTGAGTTGTTAAATGAGTGAGTAATGCATGTTTATCGAGTTAATGGCTTGTTAGCCTTACATATTCAACTTTTAGTAAGGTTTGTGTTGAAGGTCATAATTTGAAAATAAAGTTGCATGTTAATTTAAATAACTAAGTTTTAATTTAAAATGAAGGAGAGATCACTGTACGTTTATTTTCTTAAATTCCACTTTGCATAATCCATCAGCTTTTATACTTTAAGTCTACCCCGTTTGGCATCCACTTAAAGTTTGTTCTAACCCAGGGGTCGGCAACCTGCGGCTCGCGAGCCGCATGCGGCTCTTTTGATGTCGAGATGCGGCTCTTCAGCTCCATGCACAAATAATAATAATATTAATAATTATTTTATTTTGTTTTCAAAACTCATAAAAATATTGTTCTGCGACACTCGGTTATGAACGATGAAATAATAAACAATAAACACTCTCTATTCTATTAAAATATTTAGTTACGCCCTATTTCAAAGGACTTCTAATTAGCTTGTCTATCCTAAATTGAAACATTCAGCTTCTTGGTGAAAATCACAAAGAAACTAAACGAGCTAAATGTAAAACTGCATTGAAAGGAAAACCCAGCATATGTCTTGCTTGAAGAAAATTATTGTTTCGAAAAAAAAAATCACTTCATTTTGTTGAAGACACGGAGAGCGGTAAATTACTTTATTTCGAAAAATTAAAAAAAAAAAAAAAAAAAAAAAAAAAAACAATGTCATGATAAAACCAACGCTACATTTAATATGAATCACTTCAGCATTACTATAAACAAAATGAAGGATGTTTTTACTGTGAGATTTGAGCAATTCAAAATAAATGCAAGCACTCTGACGTTCATAGTAGATTCTCTCAAAACAAAAACAAATAAGATTAACTTTGAGCTATTTGGTATTGATGCTGGTTCAAACTAAATTGCTAGATTTGAAAACCAAACATGTGTGGAGCGGTAAGTTCACAGACCTCAAGAGCAAGTTAGATGATTTGGAGGTCCAGTAAAATATGCACGTTTCACTGTACAACTGGACAGATCTAATAGAAATGCTGCGAATTGAGGCCCTACTATGTGACGCATGGAAAATGTCTTGCAGGATGTTATAGTAAGGCGAAGAAGTTGGCATTTGGAGTGCTAACGATCTTCGGATCAGTATATTCATGCGAGCAAGCGTCTTCTTGCATGAATATAATACAAAGTATAGAAGCCAACTAACAAATACAAATCTAGAATCGTGATTGAAACTGAAAACAAGTTATGAGCCAAGTTTAAACAAACTTTCAAAAGGTACGCAAGGCGAAACTGTTGTAAATAGTGGCTCTTTAAAAACTGGGATATTTGGTAAATTATAACTTTTGGCTCTTCCGTCCCGAAAGGTTGCCGACCCCTGGTCTAACCAGTCCTTTCCTTTCTACGCCCCTGACTGAGCGGGATGATGGTGTCTCATTTTAATATGTACTGTTTTTATTCAAACAAAAGTTTTTTTTAAATTTTGTCTAGGAATCATTTCATATTAGGAGTAAAAACTTTGTTTCTTGAATTGATAAAAACTTTTGACATATGCGATTCATAGCGCAGACGAAGAAAGTGTGTCACATTATCTGACAAAAAGGTTTAAAAAATATGCTGTGCTTGATGTGAATTTTAGGCTAGCGCTGTTTGTTTTCTAGACACGAATATGCACCAAAATTTTGTTATTCCCAGAATTGCTACACTTTACAAGTAAGAATAGAATCAATCTATTTGACACAATAAACAAAGCTACACATTACGTTAGTGAATTAAAAGGTTGCTGGGCATAGTGCAGACTACATACTTGAACTTCATCTTGTTTATTTTTTCCTTGGTATAAAATTGGTACTTACTTTAGCATTAAATGTCTGAATTTAAAATAGTAATCACAAAAATAATGTAAATATACGCATCTATATCTATGTAAGCAAAGTGGGGGTTGTTTGTATATATGTTAGTTGGTTTATGTGCTTGTTTCTCACACCAATCAGATCAAGTACTTGCAGGTAAGTTGCAGGGAAATTTGTCTTGACAATGTTTCTTATTCACTCCATTTTTAACGAAAAAATAAGGGTTATTTTAAAAAATGACTAAAAAGTGACCGAAAACGTACCTAGATTCACCGATGCCCAATATAAACTGCAGATTCGACAAAAAGGTAGAATTTTGTAAGGAGATAACTGGTGCCGTAGACACCTGGGGCAGTGCCAAATTCTCCGAAATGTAATACACATGGGTTGCAAATTGAGCTGTTAAATGTAGACGCCATATAGCTCACCTGGAGCCCGGGGTACTGCAGACCAGAACATGCACCTAATTTGATTTTGTGAACAATTATAATAACCCATGGTATCCATAGTATATCGCAGTCTTTGAAAAAACAAACGTAGTTTCAATAGTTCTCCTGAGATAACTCAAGACGCAAAATTGCATCCTCCACGGCTGCAAGAGGACGTATCTGATCCGTTAAGTGAACCGTATTGCGCACGTGCAATAGTCTAACCTGGGGATCCCTAGAGCACCCAGCGGCGTGCCTGATATATGGGCGGTAGCCCAGCTGTGTTGTGTGTTTCCTTAAAAAATGGCTCAACGCTGTCAATAATATTTGTCCAGATTTTCCTTCTCCCACTACCCCAGTGGAAACGCCGCTGAACAAAATGTTTTCCCGCTTGTCTTCGTCCAGAGAGAGCCATCCCCACATACGACCACATATACATCTTACATTTATAAAATCGAAGATAAGTTGGCTACACCGATGACGGAAGGAAGAAATGACTGATATACTAACTAGCGGCTATTAAAACTGATAAACACATACGTATTTTAGCAGCATTTACGTCAAATCGAAGCAGCCTTATGATACAGATCAAATCGAAGCAGCCTTATGATACAGATTCGTCGATGTAAAAGATCCACAACGTCTATAGTCTCAAGGATTATAAATGGTTAAAATAATATTACATAAACAATAATGAAATTAAAATTAAAACATTCGTATACATAACACATAATCATTATACAAAATGGGTATAGTTTCTAAACACTACATTGGGACAAATACAATTTGTTTTAATTTATTTCATCTTAAAGACGTCAACAGCTGAAGCTCTGTTACAGCTAGTACCCGGAAGCCAATTCAGACACGTTCTGCGCGTGTACGTACGCTGATAACAGTGGTATTCGTATGGACATTTCAAGATACAGCAGTGAAGAACAAGACAAGTAAGTTTAAAAGAAGCTATCACGTTTAATTATATTAACAAACTTCGTTGTCCGTTAGTGCTACGTTCAGCCGTCTCTATTGGGCGGTGGGTGTAGGTGGGGGCAAAGCGCCGTACGAAGTACGAAGCTAGTCTATCCTCCTCCCGAAAACAAGATCCTTGAACCATTTTATTCACCCCCCCCCCCCTTTCCCACAATAGAGAAACAAAAATATTCCTAAAGAATTGATCAAGATTCCGCCCCCATCTCCTAAAATGTATGTGCCCCCCCCCCCCCCCCACCTCCCCCGAATATTCAAAAGAGACCAATTGAAGCGTGTCAGAAAGACATTCTACGTTAATTGGGATTTATATTCTTGTACAATTTAAGATCTAAAGACTTTGGAATACTTTTGCCATGTTTGGCACATAAAGGTAAGTATTAAAAAGAAAAAGGTGTTGAAAATAATTTTGGTTTTCATTAAAACCTGAAAAAATCTCCGACTTTTTTATATAGCTGATACTTTTAAAAACTATGTTGTTTTTTGTTTATTTATGCATTTATGTATGTTTTTGCAAGATCTACTGGTCAGTATTCTACAAAGTCTGAAAAATTATACCCTTTTTAGTATGCATAAGTTTCAAATCATGCTTATTATTTACCATTAACTTTTTTTCCAATGAAAGCCATCACAATTTCCGCGTGGCAAAAGTTTTAGTTTTGCATGAAGAAAAATAGTTGGAAATAAAGTGTGCATTGTTTCATGATTTCAGAAGTAGTATACTTATTGGTGGTAAAAAAACTGTGAACTGAGAAAAACAAAAAGTAGGTCACGAAGATATCATATCTGTGTGTATTGTAAAGCCCATTGTAGGCTTTGGGTGTTTCCGAGATTATGGAAACATAATTTTATTCAAATACACAAGAAATCCGGCTTTCTAATGAAGCCAAATACAATCTGATGACTGATATACATCTTTTCGTTGTGAGCTTGTAAGATTGGGGGAGGGGGGATTATTTAGGCGTGTATCCTAATAAAATGGCGCCAACACTCTCACACATATATGTCCAGATTTCCCTTCTCCCATTCCCCCTTGCAACGTGAAACGGCGCCGAACAACTTGTTTCCCTGCGGTTGTCCACGCCAAGAGAGAACCATCCCAACGCACGACCACAGGTTTAAAAACGAAGACAATGTGGCTGTAACAAGGACGGGAAAAAGAAAGGACTGATACACTATCAGGCTGATTATAGTATTGATAAACACATACATATGTTAAAACAATGTACATGGAATCGTAAAAGCAGTAATATATAATGTCGTCGATTGTTAAAAAATTAGAGAAATGTAATTGTAATTTAATTACAAGGTCCTTAGTCGCAACAATTACAAATGGTTACATTAATATTACATACAAATTAATGTAGTCGATTTAAAAAAAAATTAGAGAAATGTAATTTAATTTCAAGGTCCATAGTCGCAACAATTACATATGGGTACATTAATATTACATACAAATTAACGTCTCATTTTAAAAATATTCCTACGTTACGCAATATCATATTCGGGGGAAGGGGGTATTTTTTTTTATTTCGACACCGAGACATACTTAACTTATTCTAATTTAAGACGGCAAAAAATTACAACTCTGTTAAACTTCTTATCTCCAGAGGCCTAAGTAGACAATCCTGGTCGAGTACTTACACTGTTAACACAAGGATCTATCTGGACACCCTAAGATAAGTGGAGAGCGAGAAAAACGAAGTTTAAAACAAACTATAACGTTTTATTAGCAAAAACAAAAGTCGTTGTTCCCTAGTGTGTGTCTCAGCCATCTTTTATGTGGAGAGGGTTGAAAGTGGTCAGATCCCATACAAAGCAAGTCTATCCCCAGAACAAACAACAAAACAGAACCAGTTTCTACTTCCGTCCCTCTCCTCCCCCCCCCCCCCTCCGTGTGAACGAAATACAAAAACAAACAACATAATATTATCCAGGGCATTTTAACTTTCACAAGATTTCGTATCACCTCGTAAAATTTAATTGACTTACTCCCTGGAAATTTTCGAAAGATCCCCACTTCTTAGAAAAATGAACAAAGTCTAAAAGCAACACTAAGCGATTTTAATCAATGTTCAGCTAGTTAAAGGCTTGTTTGATTTACTTGTTCATAAATTGTTAGCAGCGTTTGCGTTAAAGTTTATACATCTTTTAAATTCAGCAATATGTTAAATTAAAGACTTGCCCTTCAATTTTTTAAATGCATATTGCATCTACTTATATATGCGTGTACGAAGCCAAACGAATGAAGCCGAAATTAACTTTGAACTTGGTCAGCGTTCAGGGCTTCGATTGTAAATAAAGATTGCTGTCCAATGTGTCACTTTTTGTCACTTGCAATGTTTAATGCTTTAGAATGCATAATTAGCTCTCAGCTATAGCTTTAATGATATGGTAGTTTGTTGTTTCATATACAAGATCTAATTCGAGAATACAAGCGATAAACAGACCATTTGTTTGTTATGTTTGAGAAAATCGATTCTAGATTTAATATCTAAGCCTATAAAACAAAAGATTTAATTTGAGCTTTAATGTATTATTAGCTTTGGGCTTTAATGATTTTACATTGTGTTAATTATATTAGGTAACAGTGGAATAGGTTAAATTAGAATCTAATTTAATTAAAACAATATTTTACTTTATGGTTATGGAGAGTATGCTAAGTAGTATAAATTATTTTCATCCACTGTATATTAAACTCTAGCTAATATTATAGCACATTAGCTAACTAATCTGGTGGAATAAGTACGTAACCTTAGCAATCATTGCCAGTTTTTTGTTTTGTTTTAATGCTAACACCCAGAAATGGACAAAAGAAATTCTCAAAGCCTCGAATTGCGCTTAATCATAGCTATTTTTGTCGCTTGGTTTAATAATTTATTAATTCATAGAAAACAAGCTTTGCGCTAGAAAGAAATCGCCTCATTATTATTACTCCGATTAGCGAATGCTTTGTTTTGTTACAAAAGTTTGTTTCCCAATCAAAATATTACTAACGGGGTGCGCTGAATGAATATCAACGCCATTTCGACGCATACACAAGGAACATGCTACCGCCACCCGCGTACAGAGCGGGCCCGCTGCTAGATATTACATTAAAGCTTGTTTTTGTTTTTCAGTAACTTAAATGTTTTAACCCAATAAAGTAACATGACTATAAACAATTGCACAACTTACTCCACACAAAATCTTTACATATAATAGCGTGCTAGATAGTAGCCTAAAATTACAAGTTTCAGAGAAATTGGCCGATTAAAGTTGGTCGAAATTTTTATCGATGACGTACAAAGTAAGACAGAAACACTCAGCATTTTAAATAAAATATTGAAATAAATTAAGCCAATGTTCAGAGATAACTGTTATTTTCGATAAACAAATTATTTTGTAAAATTAAAAATTAAAGTTATCTGACTAACAATGCGACAGATAAAGTAGAGTTTATCGGCTTTGTAATCTCGACAAAATATTTGATAGGACAATTTTATAATCAGCTATATTTACTATCCATAATGTTCTTCAAGAACTAAATGTACTTTTATATTAGTTTAAATTATGTTTGTACAATATTTTTACGTGATTTTATTATTTCTATGAATAATATCAATGGCCACTAATTCACATCTTAACAATGTAGACCTTGATCAGATTGATGCGAGTGTAATAGCATCCTTATTCCTTATATCTGTAAAAGCTCAACACACGTGTCTAGAATGAAAAAGGCCATATTACTAAACAAAAATTTCCTTCGTCAAACCTGATGACCACTGGTGACTGTGATATATATATATATATATATATATACATATGTATATATATGTATGTATATACAGAGAGAGAGAGAGGAGAGAAAGAGAGAAAGTGAGAGACTTCCTATTCATATACTCCTGCCACCATATTTTTCTTTATTTTATTTTTAAAAATGCCCCTATTAAGCTAACTGCACTTGTTTCTAAACTTCACATACTATGATGGAATATCGTGGTTAGCACTGACACAGGTCATGTACCCATTAGAGCTGAGAGGACTAAGGGAAGTTCTTAGAACTGGAGCCGGCGAAACGAACTCCAGACTTCCAGTCTAGTAATAGTCGAGCTTACGCTTGACCACGTCAGTTTAAGCTCATCTAATATATGTGCTGTAATAAAAAAACTCAAGTTTTGTGGCCAATGTAGAGATCTCCCAGGGGAACAGTCTGTATGGGTATGTGATACTTTCTGTAAAGGTAGTATAAACAAATTATAAGTTAGGTAATTTCAATGGCAATGCTATAAACAGTTTATAAAAGGATACTAACTACCAATGCTTAAAGAATGCTTCGGATAACTGAAAGGAAGGCGGTTGTTGCTCAACTTTAGACGGTCTTTAAGGGAAATAACTTTAATAAAGTACTATAGACCGTTTGCAGGGGAGGTAATGCAGTAACATTTATATAGACAGTCTACAAGGGGTTAGAGTTAGTTTCAATGTAGTAATATAGACGGTCTATAAGGGAGTTAATTTTAATAAAATACTATAGACAGTTTAAATGGGAAGTAATTTCAATGAAAGAGCTATATACAGTCTAACATAAAAGGGGGGGGGGGGTTGGTAGTTTAAATAGAGGTACTATAGCCATCATGTAAAGCAGGGGTCTCCAAACTTTTCAGTCCGAGGGCCGCATTAACTATCAAATTTCAGTTCGGGGGCCAGTTTCTTGTAGGCATGTCTTTAATTTTTCTGGACAAAGTTCCTCAGCCATCACCAACAAACGTTTTTTTTCCGTGGAAAAAAGATCTCCGCGGGCCGGATGAGAGGACATCGCGGGCCGCATCCGGCATGCGTGCCGTAGTTTGGAGACCCTTGCTGTAAAGAAAGGAGATAGATTCCTAGACGCACAATAGACATTGTGTTAGGATTGGGGAGAGTGGGTGGTTTACTAACAAGCTCTATGGACAGTCTTATGGAGGTGAGGGGTAGTTTTAATTCGAGTAATATAAACAATACTAATAAAGTACTAACTACTGAAGCCTTAAAAATGCTCATTGAAATACAAAGATCATTTAAATGAAAACTATATATGGTACTGGACATAAACCAACCCCCCCCTCCCCTCCGAGAGACATACAGCGACCCAAATCCCCCTCTTCAGCTGGACATAAACAACTCGTCCACTCTGTAGAACATACAGCCCCCCCCCCTTCTTCAGACGTACATACACAACCCTCCCAGAGCCTACACCACCCATAGCCATAGCCATAGCCATAGCCATAGCCGTAGCCATAGCCATAGCCATAGCCATAGCCATAGCCATAGCCATAGCCATAGCCATAGCCATAGCCATAGCCATAGCCATAGCCATAGCCATAGCCATAGCCATAGCCATAGCCATAGCCATAGCCATAGCCATAGCCATAGCCATAGCCATAGCCATAGCCATAGCCATAGCCATAGCCATAGCCATAGCCATAGCCATAGCCATAGCCATAGCCATAGCCATAGCCATAGCCATAGCCATAGCCATAGCCATAGCCATAGCCATAGCCATAGCCATAGCCATAGCCATAGCCATAGCCATAGCCATAGCCATAGCCATAGCCATAGCCATAGCCATAGCCATAGCCATAGCCATAGCCATAGCCATAGCCATAGCCATAGCCATAGCCATAGCCATAGCCATAGCCATAGCCATAGCCATAGCCATAGCCATAGCCATAGCCATAGCCATAGCCATAGCCATAGCCATAGCCATAGCCATAGCCATAGCCATAGCCATAGCCATAGCCATAGCCATAGCCATAGCCATAGCCATAGCCATAGCCATAGCCATAGCCATAGCCATAGCCATAGCCATAGCCATAGCCATAGCCATAGCCATAGCCATAGCCATAGCCATAGCCATAGCCATAGCCATAGCCATAGCCATAGCCATAGCCATAGCCATAGCCATAGCCATAGCCATAGCCATAGCCATAGCCATAGCCATAGCCATAGCCATAGCCATAGCCATAGCCATAGCCATAGCCATAGCCATAGCCATAGCCATAGCCATAGCCATAGCCATAGCCATAGCCATAGCCATAGCCATAGCCATAGCCATAGCCATAGCCATAGCCATAGCCATAGCCATAGCCATAGCCATAGCCATAGCCATAGCCATAGCCATAGCCATAGCCATAGCCATAGCCATAGCCATAGCCATAGCCATAGCCATAGCCATAGCTCTAGCCATAAGCACAATCACAACTACGAGCATAAGAATCATAATACATGTAAGCAACAATTTTAGCATATGACCTAATCTGCCTGTAGAATTTTAAAAAATTTACACCAGGATATACAGATATTTTTTATAAAAGTGGGTTTTCCATTATAAATGTTTTGAGCTAATTAGGGAAAAAAGGAAGTTTAAACTAAACAATATTTTTTCAAGATAAAAGATATCCTGATAAAGTTATGTGAGTTGTTAAATGAGTGAGTAATGCATTTTTATCGAGTTAATGGCTTGTTAGCCGTACATATTCAACTTTTAGTAAGGTTCATGTTGAAGGTCATACATTGAAAAAAAACTTGGTTATTTCCAGAATTGCTACACTTTGCAAGTAAGAATAGAATAAATCTGTTTGACACAGTAAAACAAAGCTACACATTACGTTAGTGAATTAAAAGGTTGCTGGGCATAGTGCTAACAACATACTTGAACTTTATCTTGTTTATTTTTTCCTAGGTATAACAGTGGTACTTACTTTGGCATCAAATGTCTGAATTTAGAATAGTAATCACAAAAATAATGTAAATATATGCATCTATATATATATATGTGAGCAAAGTGGGGGTTGTTTGTATATATGTTTGTTGGTTTATGTGCTTGTTTCTCACACCAATCAGATCGAGTACTTGCAGGTAAGTTGCAGGGAAATTGGTCTTGACAATGTTTCTTATTCACTCCAATTGTAACGGAAAAAATAAGGGTTATTTTTTTAAAAATGACTAAAAAGTGGCCGAAAACGTACCTAGATTCAACGATGCCCAATATAAACTACAGAATAAGATCAACCACTTTCAGATTAGACAAAAAGGTAGTATTTTGTAAGGAGATAACCGGAGCAGTGCCAAATTCTCAGAAATGTAATACACATGGGTTGCAAATTGAGCTGTTAAATGTAGGCACCATATAGCTCACCTGAAGCCCGTGGTACTGCAGACCAATAGACCATCGGTGCACCTGGACATGCACCTAATTTGATTTTGTAAACAATTATAGTAACCCATGGTATCCATAGTATATCGCAATCTTGAAAAAAAAAACTAGTTTCAATAGTTCTCCCCAGATAACCCAAGACGTAAAATTTTCATCCTCCACGGCTGCAAGAGGACGTATCTGATCAGTTAAGTGAACCGTATTGCGCCCGTGCAATAGTCTAACCTGGGGATCTTTAGATAACCCAGCGGCGTGCATGATACATGGGCGGTAGCCGAGGTGTGTGGTGTGTTTCCTTATAAAATGGCGCAACGCTGTAAATAATATTTGTCCAGATTTCCCTTCTACCATTACCCCAGTTAAGAGCCATCCCCACATACGACCACATATACATATACATTTATACAATCAAAGATTAGTTGACTACGCCGATGACGGAAGGAAGAAATGACTGGCATACTAACTAGCGGCTTTTAAAATAGATAAACACATAAGTATTTTAGCAGCATTTACGTCAAAACGAAGCAGCCGTAAGGTACAGAGTCGTCGATTTTAAAAGAAATGCTGAAATGCAAAAGATCCACAAGGTATATAGTCGCAACGATTATAAATAAATTGTTAAAATAATATTACATAAACATTAATGAAATTAAAATTACAATATTCCTATACATTACGCATAATCATTATTAAAATTGTGTATAGTTTCTAAATACTACACTGGGACATACACAATTTGTTCTAACTTATTTTTATCTTAAAAGACGTCAACAGCTGAAGCTCTGTTAAAGTGCTAGTCCACGGAAGCCAATGTAGACAAGCCCTGGTAGTGTACGTACACTGATAACACAAGTATCCATCTGGACATTTCAAGATAAAGCAGTGAAGAGCGAGACAAGGAAGTTGATTAGAAGCTATCACGTTTAATTATATTATCAAACCCCAGGACGAAGCAAGTCTATCCCCCTCCCAAAAACAAAATAGAATTTATACTTGAATCATTTTATTCGCCCCCCCCCCCCTCGAAAAATAGATATACACAAAATATTCCTAAAATATAGACTTATCAAGTTTCCCCCTCCCCCCCCCCCCCCCCCCACCTCCCCAAATATTCAATAGAGAACAATTGAAACGTCCAACGTCCAAGAAATATATTCTACGGTAATTGGGTTTAATTCTATTATTTTACAATTTAAGATCTACAGTCTTTTGATTACTTTTGCCATGTTTATCACATAAAAGTAAGTATTTAAAAAAAACTTGTTGAAAACAATTTTGGTTTTTATGGAAACCTGAAAAAATCTCTGCCATTTTGATATTGTTTGTACTTTTTAAAAATCTAAGGCTTTTAAAAATGTACACACATACAGCAATCACATTTAAAAAGGCTTATAATTCAGTATATGTTAAAACTTTTGTCACAACTTTTTGAAATAACTAATGGTCAGTATTCTACAAAGTCGGAAAAATCGTACCCTTTTTAGTATGCTAAATTCCCTGGCGACAAAAGTTTTATTTTTGCAAGAAGAATAATTACTGGGAATAAATTGGGCATCGTTTCATAACTGAGAACTGTAGAAAACAGCAAAAAAGTAGATCACGAAATATTAAACCTGTGTAAATTGTAAAGCCCATTGTAGGCTTTCGGTGTTTCCGAGATTATGGAAAATATTTTATTCAAATACACATGAAATTCGGCTTTCTAATGAAGCCGAAAATAATTTGATGACTGATATACATCTTTTCTTTGTGAGCTTGTAAGATTGGGAGTGAAAATATTATTTAGGTTTGTTTCCTTATAAAGTGCCGCCAACACTCTCACAAATGTCTGTACAGATTTTCCTTTTACCTTTTTCTGCTGTTGCAACGTGAAACGGCGCCGGACATCTTGTTTCACTGGGGTTGTCCACGCCCAGAGAGAGCCATCCCAACGCACGACCCCATTCTCCAGGTTTAAAAACGAAGACAATGTGGCTATACAAGGACGGACAGAAGAAAGGACAGATATAACACATGGCTGCTTATAGTATAGATAAACATATACATATGTTAAATAATTTACATGGACTCGTAGAAGCAGTAATATATAAGGTCCTCGATTGTTAAAAAAATAGTGAAACGTAATTAAATTATAAGGTCTTTAGTCGCAGCAATTACATATTTTTACATTAATATTACATACACAAATGTTACATTTTTAAAATATTCGTATATTACGCATAATCATAATCGAATAGGGGGGGGGGGATTTTTTTAAAATTCGACACCGAGACATATTTAATTTCTTCTAATTAATTTTATCGTAAAACAAAAACAAAAATTACAACTCTGTTAGACTTCTTATCTCCAGAGGCCTAAGCAGACACACTTACCCTGTTAGCACAATGATCTATCTGGACACTTTAAGATAAGTGGAGAGCGAGAAAAGGAAGTTGTAAAGAAACTATCACGTCTTATTACAAAAAACAAAAGCCATTGTCCGTTAGTGTTTATCTCAGCCGTCTGTTACGAAGAGAAGGGGGGGGGGGTGGAAGTGGTCAGATCCCGTACAAAGCAAGTCTATCTCCATCCCCAGTCGCAGCAATTACATATTTTTACAGTAATATTTCATACACATTAATGTTACATTTTAAAAATATTCCTATATTAGGCATAATCATAGTTTAATATTTTTCTTAACAGAATCGAATTCCCAACCGCTGACTATCTAAAGTAAATGCAAAATTTTCCTTTCAAACTGACGGTCTATGGGCCAAGTGAAGTAGAGTTCACTTGTTTCTGTTCTGTAATTAGGTTTTTCGACTCAGGATTTGCAAAAATCTCGATTTTTTTGTGTGCACAATTACAAGACTTTCTCTATACTTCGTACATACCAGAAAGTAAAAAAAAAATAAAAATAGCAATACCGATGTGACGAGCAGATCATTATAATATTCTGACACATAACATAAAGTAGTAAAAATCAGTTTTAAGATTTTAACAAGAAACTGTGCTAGGACGACAAGGTGGGTTCTATTGTGAGAAACTGAAACCGTGGTATGTGATGACGGAGTTCGCATTTTTAACGTTCCGCTTGAGTGAACTTTGGACTTCCTATTTAAAAAAAAGAAGCGTTCCCACCTGTCCACAACTCTAATCTCTTCTACATACCGATATATGGACTTATCGGAGGGGGTGGGAGCGTTAAGGGAGGAGGTAGAGGGTAGACGTTTTAGCGTTTCGCTGACATCGATTGTGTATTGATAAAATGGGTTACAGTAGGCCCTCGATCCCAGCTTTCACCTTTCCAATGCAGTCCACCACCTCTTCCACGAAGATTGAGGTAAACATGGACTTTTCTGAAAAAAAACACACATTCTAAACTGTTTTAATGCTCTTAAAATATGCACATATGTAACCCTAACTAAGTGGGGATGCTTTTACCCACTGAGGTGTTGTGGTTAAGACGGGCTGACCCTGAGATTTAGGACGAATTGAAGCGACGCTGTTGTCCACTAAATGACTTTATTCAACAGTACAGCGAGCCATGTCGGCGATGTAGAACAACAGTAGTCCGACGATTAGAGATGAATAATGAAACAAAACAAAGCCCTTTATTAGGTCTACATTGTTATGTCTACCCCTAGGTACCGTCACCCTCAGTGTCCAAAGACATCAGCCTTGCGTGTGACTGACACGGCTAGGCGCGAAACTAGACAGGTAAAATCGCTCACAGAAGAGCATGAAAACAAACTACATCAACAGTGGTGCGATCCCACAGGGGCCGCAACCTAATGAATTAAAACTTTATTCGTATCTCCCTTTGGCTGGTAACCATATGTGTTACACGTACATCAAATTAATGGAAATATAGCTCTTAAAAAGATCTCAGGACAAATTATCTCAAGGACAAAAGATGTCATGGTTACACATTCGTTTTACTATCAACAAAAAAAAACGGTTTGATAACTCCTACCCCCTCCATCCCATCCCTAAGCAATACTGCGATATGCGATAAAATAACTAACCAAAAACCTATATCGACATGTGTGTTATGTTATGAGAATAGACTATATAAACTAAAATTACCGAAACGGCTTTATTCTGCTTTATCCGCATAAAGTAATACAACCCAATTTTATGATTAAAAAATAATATATAAAAGATTCCATTTTGAAATCAAACGGTGTTTTACAGGAGGGGAAGGGGAAACTTTTTAGCGTTCCGCTGCTGATAAAAATATAGGATAGTAAAATCTAGCAGTGGTTAATACTTGACACTTACTGACGTATATATTGGCCTCCATCCAACTCAACTTAAACTCAGCACACTTTATTATTATAAATCATCTGTACTTGCCTCAAACACAACCCCCCCCTCCCTTCCCCCAATCTCACTCTCATCAGTTTTTATGATTTATTTTGTTTGAAACAAACTCAGACATTGTTTATTTAAGGGAAAAGGGAGCGAGGAGGCTCTAATCTTTTTATATGATCTATACTTATCTTTATAAAACAGACTGTACGTTGTTGCGTTTTAATATTTATTCTAGGACATGGGTTCACAAGGGGTCGCGAAGGGCTTTCTGGGGAGGGGGGGGGGGTTGCCAACGTGTACACTAAACACTAGCAATGACAAAATAAACATAACTATTTAGAAGAATATCTGAAATCCATTTTTACTAACATCAATGAAAAATGAATAGAGAAGAAAGAATTCAAACAGTGTAAAGTTTTTCTCAGTCATGAGTATAGTATGAAACCTTCAAAACTAAAACGTCATTTTGAGACGAGTAAATCGGAACACACGAAAAAGGTATTCAGTTTTACGTCGGCACGAAGCTAGCTACAAACATTAGACAATTGATCGAACAAGAAGTTTTCACCAAAGAAACAGACATACACATACACATATACACATACACATTCACATAATGGACAAATTTGAAAAACTATGTTTTTCCAACTCAAGGAATGTAAAACGTCGAGATTTGTTACAAAGCAATTTCGAATGTTTTCACAATTATAATACTTTGTCTATATTTCGTAAACGAGGAAATAAAAAAAAAATAATAATCACAATAAAAAATATCAATCACCATCACTAAAATAACGACAATTACAATCACGATGACAATCGCGATGACAATCACGATCACGATCACGATCACGATCACGATCACGATCACGATCACGATCACGATCACGATCACGATCAAGATCAAGATCAAGATCAAGATCAAGATCAAGATCAAGATCAAGATCAAGATCACAATCACAATCACAATCACAATCACAATCACAATCACAATCACAATCACAACCACAATCGTAATCGTAATCGTAATCGTAATCGTAATCGTAATCGTAATCGTAATCGTAATCGTAATCGTAATCGTAATCGTAATCGTAATCGTAATCGTAATCGTAATCGTAATCGTAATCGTAATCGTAAACGTAATCGTAATCGTAATCGTAATCGTAATCGTAATCGTAATCGTAATCGTAATCGTAATCGTAATCGTAATCGTAATCGTAATCGTAATCGTAATCGTAATCGTAATCGTAATCGTAATCGTAATCGTAATCGTAATCGTAATCGTAATCGTAATCGTAATCGTTATCGTTATCGTAATCGTTATCGCAAGCGTAAGCGTAAGCGTAAGCGTAAGCGTAAGCGTAAGCGTAAGCGTAAGCGTAAGCGTAAGCGTAAGCGTAAGCGTAAGCGTAAGCAAACGCACAATTATAATAACAACCAAAATTGCAAGCACAATCAACGGCACAATACAATCATCGTCTCAAGGACAAGCATAAGCATATTCACTGCATTCGAGCGCAGCTATCAATATGTTTGTTTCTGTTTTTTTAAACAGTGACCTAAATTAATCTGTGTACAATCAAAATCTTGGAGCGATTGTTCCTTTTTAATAAAGTCGATACATTTCGAAATATTTGGGTGACAACATCTCATATTCGACTGGAAACCTCTGTGCCAGCCTTCCAGCCTTCAACTGAGTTGTTTGTTTTTGGCATATGGTGTTCTGCATATGGTGTGTATGTTCCTCATATCAAGTGGAAACATAAGTTGTCTCCGACCTCGACGTTGTGGTCTGCCAATATAGTAGTCCTTGAAATAGTCTGCAATTGGCATTGCTTCTTGGGGTAAAATTTCTGATAATTTATCAATGTGTTCAGTGGGCACTTGAGAGCAAATTCAACTTGGTAACGATGTTGAAGGCCAGTCTTATATTTTTCTGTATATGTTTTGGCTAAGATGGAAAAAAGCATCCTTTTACCTCACACTCTGCAAATACCCTTTCAACCTATTTATCACAGCTATTTCAAAGTCAATCATAAGAGAAAATGGTTGCAGGTTTGTTAGTTGCTGTAAGAGTGCCGTGTATGTTTCATGTGTTTTGTTTTGAAGTAAAGCATAAACACATGGAACAGTCAGTCCATGGACCAATACATAGACTTGTACATTTGTGAATTTCGTTTTTCTTGGTTCTCATCATCATTATTATTTTCTTATGTAAACCTCGGTCGGGGGGGTTTATATCGCGGGGGTATTTGTCCAGGGGGTTCATGCCGCGGGCGATTAATGTCCAGGGGGGTTATGTCCATGGGGTTTATGTCCAGGGGTTTATTGACCGGGAGCCATTAAAAATATTCCTACATTACATATAATCATTATTAAAATTGGGTATAGTTTCGAAATACTACACTGGAACATTTACAATTTGTTCTAATTTATTTTTTCTTAAATACGTCAACAGCTGAAGCTCTGTTAAACTGCTAGCCACCGGAGGCCTATTCAGACACGCCCTGGTAGTGTACGTACACTGATAACACAAGTAGCCATCTGGACATATCCAGATAAAGCAGTGTAGAGCGAGAAAAGGAAGTTTATAAGAAGCTATCACGTTTAACTATATTAACAAACTTCGTTCAACCGTCTCTATGTGGTGGTGGATGTAGGTGAGGGCAAACCCCCCTACGAAGCAAGTCTATCCCCATCCCAAAAACAAGATAGAAATTATACTTGAACCATTTTATAACCATTTTATTCGCCCCCCCCCCTCCACTTTCCCACTATAGATATACAAAAAAAGTAGTTTGCGCCCCCCCCCCATTTCCCCAAAAAATTCAAAAGAGAACAAATGAAATATGTCAGAAAGATAGTCTACATTAATTGGGTTTAATTCTATTGTTTTACAATCAATTTAATAGCTAAAGCCTTTGGAATACTTTTGCCATTTTTGGCACATAAAAGTAAGCATTAAAAAGCAAAAAGAAGTTGAAAACAATTTTGGTTTTCATGGAGACCTGAAAAAACCTCCCACATTTCGATATAGCTGATACTTTTAAAAACCCTATGGCTTTTTTGTTTATTTATGCATTTATAGCAATCCAATCTAAACGGCCTATATTTCAGTACATTATGCAAACGCGTAGCGAGGGGGGGAGGGGGTACGGACCGCACCGGGTGACACCATTTAGGGGGGTGACACCAAAGCAAAAAATAGCAAAATATATAGAGAAAACTTGAGGGGGGTGCAAATAAAAAGTTTGAGGGGGGGGGGGGGGGGTACAAATCGAAAACTTGAAGCTTGTCCCCAGGAAGGGTCGCTATGCCTCTGCGGGGTGACACCATAAAGGGCCGCACCGGGTGACACCCGACCTCACTACGCCACTAATATAATGTTAAAACTTTTGTTACCAGTTTTTGAAAGATTTACTGCTCAGTAATCTACAAAGTCTGGAAAAATTGTACCCTTTTTATTATACAAAAGTTTCAAAATGTGCTTAGTATTTACCATAAAATGTTTTTTCTTTGAAAGCCATCACAATTCCCTCGTGAGAAAAGGTTTAGTCTTGCATTAAGAAAAATTACTGGAAATAAAGTTGCCATTGTTTTATAATTTTAGAAGTAGTATACATTTTAGTTGTAAAACACTGCGAACTGAGAAAAACAACAAAAAGTAGATAACGACGATATCATATCAGTGTTATTTGTAAAGCCCATTTTAGGCTTTGAGTGTTTCCGAGATTGTAGAAAAAAAAACATTATCAAATACACAAGAATTCCAGCTTTCCAAAGATGCCAAATACAATTTGATGACTGATTTACATCTGTTGCTAGTGAGATTGTAAGTTTGGATGAAAATTTTTTTTTTTTTATTAATAGAGTGATAAAAATGGTATTGTAAACACACACAATTAATTTATCATTACGATCTAGTAGGATGTGATTGAGCACTATTTCGACTACTTTCGTTTTAAGAGATCCAAGCACTTTAAATGCTTGGCTAATATAAACTATAATCGTTGGCAAAATCGTACAGTTGGTTCATTAGCGCACTACATAAAGGACACGACGATGGGCCACTACATTCGATGACACCCTTGCGGTAGTCTAGCCTGTGGTTTCCTAGAGCACCCAGCGACGTGTCTGACGTCTGATACTTGGGCGGTAGCCGAGGTGTGTTGTGTGTTTCCTTATATAAAATACTTAAAAAAAACTTTTTAAAAAACCACGTTTTTCTTGTGGACTAAAAAGTAGAAAATAAATTTTCATACATTTGATGACAAAAAACGTGGGTACGTTCACCATCAAATTTCCCGACCCATCTGCCCGACCCACGTTTTTTGTCATCAAATGTATGAAAATTTATTTTCTACTTTTTAGTCCACAAGAAAAACGTGGTTTTTTAAAAAGTTTTTTTTAAGTATTTTATTTTCTCCTTTTTAGTCCGTTGCTACACATGAAAAACGTGGTTTTTAAAAAGTTTTTTATATAGTTTATTTTCTACTTTATCTAATCACTTGATTAAGTATGACTTGACTAAGTGTTTTTAAATACACGGACTAAAAAATCTTGAGCGACCGATACGCTTTAAACAGAGAAAGGGTGTAATTTACGTTGCTGGCGTGGAGATCTACTCACGAATCACGTGATCAAATCTCCCATAAACAAACAAATAAACGCGAAGCTGAGTTAAGGAAAAACGTGTTTATGTGTATTTTAGCATGCCCAGCGTACCAACCGTGTCACCGTTAACAATGTGTTATCGTGTCCGTTCTCCTTTTTAGTCCGTTGCTACACATAAAAAACGTGGTTTTTAAAAAAGTTTTTTTAAGTATTTTATTTTCTCCTTTTTAGTCCGTTGCTACACATGAAAAACGTGGTTTTTAAAAAGTGTTTATAAATACACGGACTAAAAATCTTGAGCGACCAGGATTCGAACCTGGGTTGTCGCGGCCACAACGCGAAGTACTAACCACTATACGATCACGGCCAGCGCGCTCACATCGATTGGGGCCGAAGTAACTGTGTCAATAGGCCTCAAGTCTTGTCGGTATCTTTAGAAATCATGTCCTCAATTTTATGGTCCTTGGGGCGTAATTAAATTAAGCTAATTACGGTCACTAATTGCTAGTTTTTATGATTGCATCTGAAATTGTTAGGCGAAAGTAGCATGCATGCCAAATTTCAGGTCTCTAGAGCAATCAGAAGTGGGCTAATTTTCGATGTCAATTTTAACAACAAACATCCAAACAAACAAACGCGAAGCTGAGTTAAGAAAAACGTTTTAAAAATAGCTCAACGCTCTCATGAATATCTTCTCCCATTCCCCTCTTGCAACGTGAATCACCGCCAAACAACATGCTTTCCCGGTTGTCCGCGCCCAGAGAAAGCTATTCCAACGTACAACCACATTCTCCGGGTTTAAAAACGAAGAAAATATGGCTAACAAGGACGGAAAGAAGAAAAGACTGATGTACTACCTGGCTGTTTATAGTATAGATAAACACATACGTATTTTAAAATAATTTACATAGAATCTTAGAAGCAGTAAGATATAAGGTGGCCATTTTTTTTTAAATTAGGGAAATCTACATGGTCCATAGTCGTCACAGTTGCATATTAATATTCAATAAACGTTAATATCTTATTTTAAAATATGTTTCATTACGCATAATCATAATCGAGGCAAACAATTACAGCTCCGTTAAACTTCTTATCCGGGCCTAAGCTGACAAACTCTTGGCATATACGTATACTGATCCATCTGGACACTTTAAGATAAATGAGTGGACAGCGAGAAAAGGAAGTTGAAAGAAACTTGCACGTCTTATTTACAAAAACAAAAACATTCGTTGTCGTTTGTTCGTGAAATCATTTGTCCTTGAGATCATTTGTCCTTGAGATCATTTGTCCATGAGATCATTTGTCATTGAGATATTTTGTCTGAGATCATTTGTCCTAAGATCATTTGTCCTGTCACCATATATATATATATATATATATATATATATATATATATATATATATATATATATATATATATATATATATATATATATATATATATATATATATATATATATATATATGCCTTTATATATTCGAAAATGAAGAAGGAACTAAAGAAACAGGATTTCAAGAAATATGTCAAGTTTGTTTGGTGTTAGTTTATGTGATCCGTCAACTTAACACATGCAGATCTGACTATGTAGGTTAGGGCTAGTCTTCTGTAATGTACGTTCTGGTTGCCTTTGATAAGCTAGATCATTCAAAAACTAATTATTTTTAGTCCGGCGTTACACAATTTATTATTAATAAAACAGCTCTCTTTAATAAACATTGTCTTACGGTATTTGCGTTTGTGTCTGTCTAAAGGAGAAACGTATGTTTTCATTGGAGAATAAATGTCAAATGTATGTGTTTGTAAAAAAAATAAACTTATGGTTTGAATATTAAAACATTTACTTCGATAGTAAAAACAAAAATCGTCAGAAAAATCGACGAATCGTGTTTAAAAAGTGAAAATTTGGGAGTCCCTAAAATTTCGTAACAAGCCAAAGCCTCACGACTTCAATTTCGGTAATCTTGAGATAAACCCTTGTTGCTAACATTTGTCTAGATTTAGTTTTAATT
This sequence comes from Physella acuta, assembly GCF_028476545.2. Taxonomy (NCBI): domain Eukaryota; kingdom Metazoa; phylum Mollusca; class Gastropoda; family Physidae; genus Physella; species Physella acuta. Next base: position 1,525,961 of record NW_026731931.1, on the reverse strand, counting down.
ATTTTTAAATTGGCACACACAACATCGTTACTATCCGATCTGTCAATTCCAATAACATAGACTCAAAACACAATCATTACCTCACAAAATCGTTGTATTTTCAAACGGTGTAGACAGCCGATCAGTAGGTCTATACGATTTCCCATTTTCTTGGGGCTATAGCGCTAAAGGTTACGTCCTATCACCAGCTGGTCATTTCTTGATGAGATTCAGTTTATTTTATGACACAGGCTGATGAACCCATTTATGTGCCAGAAAAAGTATTTCTTTTATGTAAGATGAGTTGCTTTAGGTAAACAGTTTCCGTGGGGAAAGCGATGACAGCTGTTGTAAACACTGGAAAGGGGGAGGGGGGGGCGTTTTAATTGGGATTTGTGTATGGCTTTTTGTTTGTTTATAAATAGCTTGTAATTTAGACATTACAAAAATAAATTAACTAGCAGAAATAAACGTCTGTAGAAATAAAAAAAATGAGTTATTGGTTGTGAATTGGGGGCTCCTTAAAATGATGCTTGTATGAATACTTGGGAGTGAGATTTAATAAACACTTTAGACAATTTACCTAACATTCGTGCTTTGTTTTGTTTTTTTTGACTACCCCCTTATTACACAAACTGGCGTTATCTGACGAAATGACTTTCAAACTCCTATCTTACTATTTAAAAGAGGGTCATTCATAGGACATGAATTTTTTGATCTGAATTCTGCTGTTGCTTGTGATATATTTTAAAAACTCATTTATTGACATTAGCGAACGCTAGTCCGGACGATGTTATTTTATGTATCATCATGTTATTGTAAACAACAATTGAGTAGGAGGTGATGACAGCTGGTATTTATACTAAAGTGTGTGCGCACGTGTTTGATATTTTGAAAAAAAAATGAAAAAGGAAATTGAGATTTATGCATTAAAACATTGATTTTTAGTATAAAAAAACAACAATTAAGTTGTAAAGTGAAGTTTACTATGGTTTGTAAGTGAAAATTCGGGGGCCGCTAAAAAGTCCTCTCAACCCCCCCCCCCCCCCCACTGACATACAGTAAAACCAAACAGCGGCTTTGTATTTTGTTTTAATTTTACTTCCTTGTCTTACTCGCAGCTGCGCACATATTTAAGATGTCAACTGATAGACTGATAGCATCAAGCAGTGACAACTCAAGTTAATCATCGACTGAAGGATTGTCTCAGTTATCTCCGGGTTCAGCACAATGCAAATGAGTTGAAAATGGACGACAAGTTTATCACGACTTTGTATTTAACCTTCCTTTGGAGTACTTTATTGGTGAGTATCGTTCTCGTTAATTTGATATTTTAAGAATACTCACACGTTCTTATTACATTCGTATAAGTCCACAAGAAAAAGCTGCCAGGTACCATATAGTTATCTTTACCCTTAGCATTGGCGGAAATAGAAAAAAAAGGCAGCCCCATCAAAACAAACAATGATCGTCCTCCATATATATATATATATATATATATATATATATATATATATATATATATATATATATATATATATATCGATGGTCTCGGTCGCAAACCGTCTAACTCCGAAAATGTAAATTTTACAGGAGAGAAAAAAAAAAACTGATTATTTCCTTCTCGATCGCTCTAATACAATCTTTTTTAATGATATCTCCGAAGAAACTCTCTACCGACTATACTGTAGCGTTTTAAAATGAGTTTTGTTAATATTTACAAAATTATAGCAGGTTTAAAAAGATAGACGGTTTGTTCGGTCTAAAATTCTCGGTGCAAACCGTCTATCTGTGCGCGCGCAGACTTAGCTGTTTTGAGCCGAGAATTTCGGTCTCAGTCGCGTTCGTTCGTTTTGTCCAATGAACGTGATTTAGTTATGTTTATGCTTTTAAGTTATAATTAACACTTCATAATATTTAGATTATAGTTTTGGGCTCATATTTTAATTATTTGAGTTTATTATACATTATGGGGTCAGTTTAATTTTTAGTAGAGATGTTTTAGTATGGCTTTATCGCTTTCGACTGTATTCATTATGTCAGTATTTAGCACTAGACTTGTTAACTGTTGAAGGTTATGCTTTATTTATTACATCTTTCTATTCTCACAGTTTATTTTACTAAATCTGGTGGTACCTGGGTTTGTAGAATGATAATAGTAAAAACAGAAACCGTATTGTAAGATATATTATGAATGAGACATAACACACTAGTAACATTAATACTGACTTAATGTTTACTTATTTTACAAAAATGTAACACAAAAAATGTGTTTGTTTTTAAAATTTATTCTTTGAATAAACCTCACATAAAGAAACATCAAAATAGCAACATATTTTTAAAATCAGGGAAATCATCATAAAAATGTGTCTTTATGACTTGCTTTTAGGTGCTCACATATGACAGCTTTTATCTTTTTTCTGCTCTTGTACAACTTGACAGGGGCTTAAGATGAGATCGTAATCTTACGACCCTAGCTTAGCAATTGCCAGCTATCTGCTAATTCACTTTGAAGTGGACAGTAGCATCAGGCTTGTACTGCAGTGCACGAATATCTGTCACTTTGAATTCTTGATAGGTCTGACTGGTCTTTTGAGATCGGCTGGTCTCTTGTATGGTAAGGCTGGTCTTTTTGAGAGAGGTTGGTTATGTGAAGCTGGTCTATTGTAAAATACGACTGGTCTGTTGAGAAAGGCTGGTGTCTTGTATGGTAGGACTGGTGTGTTGAGAGAGGCTTGTCTATTGTAGGATAAGACTAATCTTTTGAGAGAGGCTGGTCTCTTGTATGGTAAGAATGGTCTGTTGAGAGAGGCTGGTATCTTGGAGGGTAAGATTGATCATTTAAGAGGGTTTGGTCTTTTGTATGTTACGACTGGTCTGTTGTGAAAGGCTGGTCTGTTGAGAGACGCAGGTCTGTTGTGTGATAGGACTAGTGTCTTGAGAGAGGCTGGTGCCTTTACGATTTGTCAGTTGACAGATGTATGGTAAGACTGGTCTTTTGAGAGAGACTGATATGTTGAAAGGCTGGTATGTTGAGAGAGGCTGGTCTGTTGAAAGAGGCTGATCTGTTGAGAGAGGCTGGTCTTTTGAGAGAGGCTGGTCTGTTGATAGAGGCTGATATGTTGAGAGAGGCTAGTCTTTTGAGAGAGTCTAATCTGTTGAGAGAGGCTGGTATGTTGAGAGAGGCTGGTCTGTTAAGAGAGGCTGGTCTGTTGAGAGAAGCTGGAATGTTGAGAGAGGCTGGTCTGTTAAGTGAGGCTGGTCTGTTAAGAGAGGCTGGTCTGTTGAGAGAGGCTGGTCTGTCGAGAGAGACTGATCTGTTAAGAGAGGCTGGTCTGTCGAGAGAGGCTGATCTGTTAAGAGAGGCTGGTCTGTTGAGAGAGGCTGGCCTGTTGAGAGAGGCTGGTCTGTTGAGAGAGGCTGGTCTGTTGAGAGAGGCTGGTCTGTTATGTGGTAAGTCTGGTCTGTTGAGACAGGCTGGTCTGTTGTGAGAGGCTGATATGTTGAGAGAGGCTGGTGTGTTGAGATTGGCTTGTCTGTTGAAAAATTAATCATAAAAGCATTTACTAAAGACAACTGAACATGTACGCCAAACCTATCATATAAACATTTCTAAACACGTTTCTAAACTCTCAATCTAAAGCTTGTAGTGAATTAACAATAGTTAAATTTATTGCACATTCTTGTGGAAATATAATTCGAATAATATTGTTTTGATTGATATTTAGATTCTATAATGAAGATCTAGTTTCAAAGCATTGTGTTAGCCTAAAAAATTGTAAACAAATCAGTTTGGTTATTGAAAATCTGGAAATAGGCTATATTAAACAAATACTATTTGTTTATTATTCTTTAAAATGATAAAATGTAATAGAATGGTAGAAAATAATTAATCCAATATCCTTACCTATAAGTACTGTGACTGCTGTGCTGTAAAATTGTGTGATTACGGCTTGCGAATGCGTTCCCGATCAAAAGTATACTGACAAATATAGCGATATTCGTTTTGCACCGAGATTTTTAGCGCTAGAAATAATAGGCGGTTTGTTCAAATGATTATATCTTAATAATCATTCTATATATTTCTCTAATATTTTCAGGCATTATGGGGAATCATATTGGCTTTTGATTTATGTAAAAAAAAGAAAATCGATTTTTTTTAGTTAGACGGTTTGCGACCGAGACCATCGATATATATATATATATATATATGTATATATATATATATATATATATATATATATATATATATATATATATATATATATATATATATATATATATATATATATATATAAAGCAAAGTGGTCAAGTGCCCGAAAGGGCACTTCCCGGCGCCGCAGGCGCGTCAAATTTGGCACGATAGTGCCTTGGGGCGATAAAACACGAGGGCCGGTGACGGTTTGCCGAAAAGTCTACGGAGAGGGGGTCAAAACTGACCTTGACTGACCGGCGCCTTATATGGGCTATATTACGAAAAAAAAATCCTCCGTAGACCCCCCCTTGATATTTTGTGAGGTGGTAGGAGAACGCCTTGGGGTGTCACAAAAAACTCGGCTGATCTGGGAAAACTTCGTAAAGGGGTCAAAACTGACCATTCGTATTTCCCTATATAATCTTTGTATTTTATGGGAAAAACAGAGGGTCATTTCAAAACGGATTTTATGGCACTTACCCTCTTTACATCTGGCTAATTTTTGGCATGTTTATAGGTAAATGGCTTGACCTTTAGGGAAAACTGTCGCTTTGACTCAAAGCCCTCGACGAGGGCTAAAAAGTGACCGCCAGTGAAATTCTCTTTATATGAGCTCTATTAAGAAAAAAAAATTCCTCCGACGACCCACCTTGATATTTTGTGAGGTGGTACTAGAACGCCTTGGGGTGTCACAAAAAACTCGCAATGTCCTGGAAAAATCGGGAAACGGGTCAAAACTGACCAGTCGTATTTCCCTATATAATCTTTGTGTTTTGTGTCAAAAACAGGGAAATTTTAACACAATTTTTAGGTTACTTAACGTCTGTACATCATGCTAAGTTTTTGCATACACTACTATAGATGACTAGGCCGTATGGAAAAACTGTTGGTCAGACTTAAAGCCCTTGACGAGGGCTAAAAGATGATCGTGAGTGAAATTCTCCTTATATGATATATATATATATATATATATATATATATATATATATATATATATATATATATATATATATATATATATATATATATATATATATATATATATATATATAAATACATTGACGAACGATCCCCTTAATATTATATGACGTCGTAGATAGACCCTGGACGGTAACAAAAAAACTTTATTCCCGTCGGAAACAGCCATTATAGTCGTTAAATATGTTCATATACCGTAATTTCTTATATAAGCATAGCAACTGTTTGTAAAAAAAAAGTAAACAAAGACATACGTCATATGTTCAGTTTTCTGGAGTGATAACGTTTTGAAAATTATTATTTTTCAAATAATTGTATACTATTTTAAACAGAAACAGAAAATGACGAAGTATAGCATTTGTTTTAGTACAAAATTAAGTTGTTAATTCATTTACGTATCCTAATTAAATAAATAAATAAATAAATAAATTTCAAAAGGCAATGTAATATAAACTATGAGATATACTGTTTATGGAACCTGTGTTGTTCTAATTCCATTTTAGTTATACATTGCGTACTTTCCAATGTTTCTCTGAGAACGGAATTTAAAAGACAAACAAAAACATTTTTTCTAAAGTTAGCATTTCTGTTTAAATTAAAGCACTCCACACCAAATCCATCGCTGAATTAAGTATTCAAATTCTCAAATGTTTTTTAAAAACCTAAGCGAAGCTAGGCAGTATGCCTAGTATATATATATATATATATATATATATATATATATATATATATATATATATATATATATATATATATATATATATATATATATATATAAATAAATAAATATATATATATATATATATATATATATATATATATATATATATATATATATATATATATATATATATATATATTTATATATTTATATATTTATATATATATATATATATATATATATATATATATATATATATATATATATATATATATATATATATATATATATATATATATATATGTATTTCTTACGTAATTTTAAATTAATTGTTTTAACCTCTAGCTTATTTAGTGATTTAACATATTTCATTGCAAACTATTTCCATCTTGAGACAACAAAAAAATCACAGAAAAATATGGTTCAACTCAATTCTGACCTGATAGTAGGCCTAATTACTGACAAAAATTTCGATTTAGTTATAAAACAGTCTTTTTATGATCCGCGCTAATCGTTCTACGAGCTAAGGAATTTCAAGGGGACATCGAAGTAGATTTTAGCGCAATTTCCACTCTGGAGAATTGCGTTTATTAACTCGACAAATTCCCGCGTTTCCTTCCTGGATTTCCCGGAAAAGCCAAAAAACCTCGAAAAAATGCAGTTTTTGGCCCATAATCTCGTCAACCAGACCACTTAGCGACTTGAAACATTTACATTTACCAATCGATTCCTGGTACAATTTAGAACAATATTGCCGAAGAAAGTTTTCAAAAATATCCTTTCGTTCGGTCACAATTTTTTTTTTTAAAATTACATTATACATAATACATTATAGTACTATATAGCAAAATCGGCAGTGGAAGGCGAAGGAGGACGAGGGTAAATCATGTGACCTGCTTTGCAGCGAACTGCGCGAGACGCGGGCGAAGGAGGAGGATTCATGTGACCTGGCTTTGTCCCTGTGTGTGCTTTACGCTACGACAGAGCTATTTTTAGATAACATAAGGAAATTGCGCTTAAATTGTCACTAGACTTTTTAATAACTTGTTTAATTTAAGTTGTTTTTTTTTCGTAAAGCGTGTTGTGTTTAAATATTTTGAAAAATTGCTTCTAGTCAGTTATAACGGTCTACCGGGATTTTTTCCCCGAAGGTAGAACCGCTTATTTGTGAGATCACCGCAGATATTTCTACTATTTCTGGAGTTATCAGTGGTTTTGTACGTATGAAAATGCTTATATTGTATAGCTTATTTAAGGCGCTGGTCAGTCGAGGTTAATTTTTTACCGCCTTATCGTTGACTTAGTGGCCGATCGGTATTCATTCCCGTTTCTTACCAGCAAGTGTATTTAATGAAATTATCCATGACAGAGTCGATGATAACTAACGCTCTCTCTTGGATATTTTTCATTAACCGACTACTTATATTTAGATTAAAAATGTTAATCCTTTCTTTGTTAGAATTGTTTCAATATTTACAACTAAATATTTAAATATTTTTAAGTACTGAAAAATACCATAGCTCACAATGGTCTAACTACACGTTTGAAATTGGTCGGCTTTATCAAATGGTAGAGTGCTTGACTGCTAAACCGAAAGTCTCGAGCCTTTATAATAGGCTCGAGTCCCAATAACATCTATGTTACTTCCGATTGGTACCCGATTCACGTTTGGGAAGTAAAAGCGGTGGGTAATAGTGCTGATCCCATTTTCATATGCCAAAGTCTTAAAAACCCACATTATATCTACCCAGATCACCTGAACATTGGGGTAAATTAAGACGTTGAAAGGTTGATTCCTATCCAGTGGCGTAGCGAGGTCGGGTGTCACCCGGTGCGGCACTTAATGGTGTCACCCCCCCCCCCCCGAGGCATAGAGAACCTTCCCAGGGACAAACTTTCAAATTTTCGATTTGCACCCCCCCTCAAACTTTCGATTTGCACCCCCCCCCCTCAAGTTTTCCATTTGCACCCCCCTCAAACTTTCGATTTGCACCCCCCCTTCGAGCTTTTCTCTATATATTTTGCTATTTTTTGCCTTGGTGTCACCCCCCTAAATGGTGTCACCCGGTGCGGTCCGCACCCCCCCGCCCCCCCCTCGCTACGCCCCTGTTCCTATCAATATAGCCACTACAAATATTACAACATATTATATAGTTTATGTATATATTTACGAATCACAAATAGGACATGTTAGCTAAAACTGTTTTATGTTAGATCGCAGTTGAAGGAGAGCCTGCCTTCTGTAACACACAACCACCTGGTTTAACTGGCTACAACCAATCCTGCAGTTATAGCAGCCAGTGCGTTACAGGAAAATGCAAGAATTCAAAATGTGTATGTGATGTTGGGACAACGTTCAGTACTTGCGCTGTTGCGTGTGTTCCCGGTGAGTTCAAGTCATTATTTATGCAATTCATTGAATTTTAGAAACGTTTAACATAGTTTTGATATTGTAATACTGATAATCATAATTTTGCGAGAACGCTTTGGTTTTTCGTTAGTTATTTAATTTTTTTCCAAAACTACACATGAATGCTTTTTGAGTATACAGAGATTAAAGTTTCAGAATAAAATCAATTATTATTATCTATAGTATAAAGCTCATATTATATTTTCTGTCTATCTGCGAATTGTATGTTTGTGATAAACATGCATATAGGAAAAACTGCACTTATCACTGTGCAATATTCTTATGGCGTCAACTTTTGTATTAATATATAAATTGATCAAATAAATTGTATTCTAAAAAAATTATAAATATCATTTTCCTTGATTGAGATAAAAGACTCAAACATATAAAAAAACAACAAAAAAAAAACAGAAAACATTTCTTACTTTTGGAGCTAGTTTTGATGCTGGAGATAAACTTTAGCATTTTTATGCATTAATAAATTGCAGTGTAGTATGTAAAATAAATTTAATTTTAATAATAACTTCATTTATTTTATGCTCTAAATATATCTTTAACAAATTATTGTTTTTATCCATAATTCTTTAAAAGCCGTTACTAAAATGTCTCAGTCTGTTTTTCTTTTCTTTTTTTGTTTGCTTCAGCATTATTATTTGCATTGTTTCCATTGATTTTTCCCTTTGCTTTATTGTTTTCATTATTTTTGCGTTTGAGTTTGTACTTATGTTCCCGTTTATGTTTCGTTTGCATCATTTGTATGTTTGTATTAATCTTTTTGTTTATGTTTTGCGTGTATATTTATGTCTTCGTTTATGTTTGCGTGTAAGTTTATTTACGTTTATGTTTAAGTTTATGTTAAATCGCAGTTCAAATCCTTGGCGATTTTTTTTTTCATATTTTTATTAATAATATAAATTGATAGGTACCTAAATAACGTTGGTAAATGAGACAGTTATATTATTGACCACTCCATACCTACTATGCCTAAGTTACCGAAACAACTGATCTTTATTTCATCAACCCGATAGGTTAAACATGGGCTAGATATTAAATTCGTAAAAGCTCCGTAGAGGCACTTCAGCGTGAATAAAGTAGAACTTTCACCAACACATCTTATAACAGTGGACTGCAGCGTATAAACGGACAATGACAAATGACCCCTCTATAAAAGTCCCGTTAAATCGATCCACCAAAATGAGCCAGTGCATTTTTATTCTCTACCTGTGGCTGTAGGTTTATTTAAACATCACACCGAAATTAAAATTATGTACAGTGCTCTTTTCCACCCTTTTTTCAAGTCTTCTCAATGTAGCTTTTTATTTACTTAAAATTCAACATACCCTAAGTTTCGCAAACCCATTAGTATACATCGAAGCTTTTCACCCGCATAATACATTACACCATTCACATGTCTTCACATGTTAGTTTATTGCAATACTATAGGAAATATGAATGTAATGTAATATCATCCTTTTTTTCATAATTTTACGTATAAAAATCGTAGAGATGTATAAATTGGTTCGGGAAATCTTAATTTATTTTCACAATTTGATCATTTTTATGACATTTATAGAAATATGAAATTTATTTCGAATTTCACAACTTCGTACAGTTTTTATAGCTAAAGGCGATTTTGTTCTTTCTTCAACCTCGGTTATCCGTTTTACCCGTCTAAGAAAGCTGATCAACAGTGTTTAATTTAAATTTCTAGTAATCCTTTAGGTGACGGGATGAATTATCTCATACAAATTATCTTAGACAAAATATCTCACGGACAAATGATCTCATATAAAATATCTCAGAAAAATATCTCACTGACAAATTATCTTAAGACAAATGTCTAAGATATTTTGAAAGAGATCATTTGTCCTGAGATCGATTGTCATGGAGCAATTCTTTAAATGATTTAACATGATTCATTTAGCATCGACACGCAAAAATAAAGAACCATTTGAAAGTTGTCTTCGGAGACGAATTTACCTGGGAAGTTTGAACTAAATTAGTCCGAATTGTGGACTTAGCAATCGTTAAGGGACAGTAACTGCTAAAATGGGGTTGGGGGTACTTTTTAGTCATTTAAAATAGCTTTATATATAAAAGGGGGGGGGGTGCGCATAACTGGTATTTCCCTCATGCCAGAATGGATTGCTACGCCTCTGATTGCATTTGGTTAGTGCTGGACTGTTTAGACAATGCACCAAGTATCCAGTGTCAAAATTTCAATGTTGGAGATGGATATTTACACATGGTATAAAGCTTCCATAGATTTGAATCAAAAGCTCTTTAGTTTATCGGATGATGGTAAACTTGGGTTGATGGGATGGTGTTTGCTACCACAAGTCCCAGCGGTGTATCAACCTGATGGGACGGTGTTTGCTCCCAGTCTCAGTGGTGTATCAACCACTGGGACAATGTAGACCTCTACTGGCTGTAGCAACAGCAACTACAGCATTAGACTTGTTTGCCTGCCATTACTGGCTTGTGTTTGTTTAAAGAATAAATGGACTTGTAGTAAAAGCTTCGGAGGTGGTGTTTGAACAGTTTGATGTCTTTTTAAATCAAAAAACAACAATTCAAAGCATATATTAATTGGTATTAGTAGGCATATTTTAATATAAAGTATAAGGATAGAGTGATCTGAAAATACTAATAAATTACCTGATCTGAAAATACTAATAAACATGTTCAAGTGCTATTTGTTCTTTTGTCCTTAAGTCTAGGCAAAGCCCCCCGAAAATTTTTTACCGCCCCCCCCCCCCGAACGAAATGAAATTTATATAATTTATATAGAAAATATATACTTTTAACAGTGTCCGCCCCCCCCCCCCCGAAGAAAGTTTACCGCCCCCCCCCCCGAAGATTTCAAGTGCCCCCCCCCCCCCCCCCGGAGAATAAAGTCTGGAAGAAACACTGGTGGTGATAGTATCTCTTCTGCCCCCCCCCCCCTATTGCCATAAACATCGACCAGCTAACTCAATTATTTTATGGTACCTGTTACCGAGGTTATCTCCCTTTAGCTTGACAGTGTAGATTAAACAGAGCAAATATAATTTTCTTTTACCTTGAATTTTGATAAAAATACTATCCAACAAGAAAGTTAACTGTTGCTAACTGCAATTTAATTCACAAACGTGTTTTTCGCGAACAATAACGAAACGTTATTTGTATACTTTAATTCTTTAATTTAAATCAATTCTCCTCAACCTAATTTTTAAAAAATGTTTAGTATAAGTTAACAGACGCTGGGCAAAAAGACTAAGTCGAACTACACAACCAAAAACTCAAATGTTTGGGCCCCATATATATATATATATATATATATATATATATATTCCAAAATAGGATACTCATTTCTGACCTGATCGGGTTTTGAAAAATAATGTCTTTTTTTAAAAATTAAAAGCAATTTATAAGAACATGTCATGTGTGTGAGCGCATTAGTCTAATTTAAAAAACCTCCTTTTAAGTTTACGTCTGCCGTAATATTTCCCATTACTGAGCCGGTCAAAAGAATATAAAACGTGAAAGTTTTGTATGTGTAATGTTTTTCGTGTTATGTTTATATATTTTTCGTATTTATTTTATTATTTTTAAATTTATTTCCTTTTTTTGTACTATGTTATTCTTTAGTGTGTATTTTTAGAAAAAGTAATAATTAAAAAAAGTAATTGCTGTTTAATTTGTTTAGTACAAATATATTAAAATGAGCATGCTTATGAGCATCCTATTTTTCAATTTCAAAAGGAAATAAGTAATAGAAGTGGTCTTGGCGTAATGAATTTTTTTTTTCAACATTTTTTTGCCGACAACAGCGTATGTTTGATTGTAGAAGGAGGAGTCGGCTTTCACAATGGTTTAAAAACAAAGGGATAAAGAATACACAAGAGCGTAGGATAGTGTCTAAATATAACCCAACTGCAGCTGCGGTATTCTTTTTTTACAAACATCCATCGAGTCAAAAATGCATGAAAGATATTTTTTTAACTATTAAAAAAATTGTTTATATCGGCCGTGGGCCCTCTAAACGCGTGCCCCCCACCCCCCACCGCATTGCGTGGTCTGGCGGCACTGTAGTCCCGCCGCTGAGTATAATGCAACCATGGTTAATTTTATGCAGTTAATACAACATTGTTTTTATAGATTGTAATAGTACAGTGACGACCACAACAGGAACGATAACCAGCCCAAGTTATCCCTCGAGTCTTGCAGCTTACTGTACATGGACAATTCGAGGATTACACGGGACAGTCATATCCTTCGAGTAATGTTTTACATTATATCCTTTTCATTAAACTACTATACTTTTTTTTATTTTTCCCACGTTTTCTTTAACTTGCTTTCTCTGTGTCTGTGTTTGTCTTTCCAATCCAATCTTGCGATCGAAATTTCTGGCACTTCCCAGTTAGCTAGCGCGCTGAAATTTTCAGAGAAGCTTTCTTTTGGATGACCATAGAATATGCAATTGTTATTATTACTAAATTGATCAATGGAAACATTTTATTGAGCATTTTAGACCGCTATATAATCTATATATATAATTCTCCTCTGCGAGCCATTAGAAAAAAAACCAGCGACGCGTACCTCGCGCGCAGTGAAGCGAACGATCCCACGTTGCCACAGGCTTAGGGGCAGATAATTTACTTTGAACCGAGTTTAAACTTACAGGATGTAGGCCAGTTTGGGGGAGACGATATGGTCGAGTGGTTGGGCACACGATTGCTATCCCACTCGACACGGGTTCAAATCTATGTGTTCTAGTCAGTAACGTATTCACACAACGATTTTTTTTCGAGTTGTCTTTTTTACGAGTTGTCTTTTTACGAGTTGTCTTCGTTTACCCAAAAAAAAAGTGAAAAGATAAAATCGATAGCAAGATTTTAATGCAAACAAACAGACAAAGACTAAAAAGTAGAAAATAATAATCATTAAAAAAGTTTTAAAAAACCCACGTTTTCTGATTGAACTAAAAAGTAGAAAATAAATACTATACATCACAATAATGCAAGCGATCACTCTACTATAAGCGATCAAAAACGTGGGGCGCCGTGATTTTCTTACAGTTTCTAATACTGTTGACTCTCTACAAGCTCCCTAATAAAAGTCAATAGTATTATCTAATCAATAGTAATATAACTTTTACTTCGGCGCCCCACGTTTTTCATCGCTTATAGTAGAGTGATCGCTTGCATTATTGTGATGTATAGTATTTATTTTCTACTTTTTAGTTCAATCAGAAAACGTGGGTTTTTTAAAACTTTTTTAATGATTATTATTTTAATCAAATCTGCTCCGTTTTACAACACATTCAAATTGTATATATTTTTTATGTCAATACCATTTCAGATTATTTGTTGTAGTTGACGATTTATAAGGGTATGGGTTGGGGGAAATGAGGGTGGGAGGGGTGGGGGGGTTATCGTCTTTAAAGACCAACTGATAGTATATTAAAGCAAATATTTTCAGTGGCAGCACTGGCACTGTCGAATTCACAAAGTATGAATTACTGAAAAGTGGAAAATAAAACAACTAAATAGCGGCGTATGATACGCCGCGGGTCGGCTCATTTTATATAACCGTGCATTGTCAGTGAGTCTTGACCTACTTGAAAAGAAATCGTCAGGTAGAATTGGTTACAATAGGTAGGAAAAGTCTATGTAATCATACTAAATTTTTTAAAAATTATTTTAAAAAATATAGAAAGCGATAAAATTATAGCTACATTTTCAAAAATTAAAGCCGTTTGGGAACCATCGATTACACTCATTTTCATATTTTTGTATTGAACATAAGCCGTTGAAAATGATTTTGAATTCTTGTATAAATTTAAATATTTAATAATACCGCCCTCAACCCCACCTTGAACTGAACTGAAGTGGCCAGGGAGAGTAAAAAGATTAAAGTCATAACATTTTTTGTCCGTGATAAATACGAACAAGGTGATTCAAGAAAACAAAATGGCGAACAAGGGAATATTTTCAGTTCGATTCAGGCTTTTAAAATTCGTTTGTATCCCTTTTCATTAAAGTTGGCTTATTTTTTTATGACTGTTATGCTCAGATTACTAATATCTAACATTATTCTTATTAATTGTTACCAATGTTTTTGTAGAATGTTTTTAACGCATGTTTCATTATTTTTGTTAGGCCTGTGACTACTCACTGTAAGTTCTGTGAGTGCTCTAAGCTAGAGATCTAGAATCAAGCCATAGGCCTACGTTTCTAGTTTCTAGATCTAGATCTAGATTTCTAGATCTAATCTAGATTATCTAGACTAAAATAGATTTATATCGAGAATCTAGTACTAGATTCTAGGAGGAGTACTCTAGACGAGAGTCGAGAGATCTATTCTAGATCTAGAAATCTAGATATCTAGATCTAGAATCTATTAACTTTAATTTAATTATTATCTAAATCTAGTCTTGAATCTAGATTCTAGATCTAGATTTCTAGATCTAGAATCTAGATCTAGTCTAGTAGTAGATCTAGTTCTAGATCTAGTATGTTACGGCTTTTTAATATGTTTAATTATAATTATTTAATATAAAAACACTAGATCTAGATTCTAGATCTATTCTAATTTATAAACTTAATACTCAATAATACTTTATAATACTAATAACTAATACTAACTAGATCTATAGATCTTATAGTTAGTTAAGTAACTTTATATTGTACGACAGTAGATCTATTAAGTATTTGTCAAGTAGTAGAGAATAAGAGATCTACTCTAGTCTAGATCTAGAAGTTATATATTAATTATATAATATATATTTATAAAAATCTATATTAAATAATTCAATAAGTATATAGTAGTATTTTAAGTTAATAGTAATAATAAATAAGTTAAATAAATTAGGCCCATAGTTTATATTATAAATGTGTAGCTGGTATAAACTAGTTTTATAGACTAGTCATATAGTAAATAGTTAATCTTAGTCCTTAGTAATTAGTTAGTAGGGCACTACATATATACGCCTAGTCTAATAAATGATTAGTCTAATTTGTTAGAGCCTACTTGTTAAAATATATTTACTATAGTAGTAGTATTCTATGGTACAGATGACAGTCCTAATACTTACTTTGTTAATATGATTAGGGCCTAGTTAGAGGTAATTACTAATTAGACTTATGATGACTTATGTTAGTCTAATAACTAATAGATTCATATTTAATAGCAGTAGGTCTATAGGCTTAAAATAGTATTGTAAAAAAAATAAAGTATGCTTAATTTTTACAGTTGTCATATTACTTTTAGTTCAGTAGGCCTATCTACCTAGACTGTAGATTTAGATGTAGTAGCTTAGTAGTAGTCTAGTAGGCCTGTGATTGGGTAGGTATTTAGTATTTGTATGTAAGTTAAGCAAAGTTAACTAGGCTTAATAAGGCTACAATTTTAAACTTGTAAAAATTACATGTAGCCTAAATAAAAGGTTACAGACTAGTACATTAAATAATATCCAAAATTTAAGTTTAATCTAGATTAGTAGTCTAACAGTAATTTTAGGCCTCTAATAATAATAGTAAAAATTACTGAATAGAAGAGTAGGCTTATTAGTAAAGAGCTGTCTTATTTCAGTTCTACTTAATTAACTTAATATATGACTTAGTCTACTCTTAGTATTATATAGTGATCTTTAGAATTTAAAATGCAGAATAGTTGATAAAGCCAAAAGGTGTCAATTGTCATAGATGGATTAACTTACTAATCAAATTAATATAATTATCCTAATATTTATTCTAGTATGTGTATGAATTAATGATAGTTATAGTATCCTAGTTAGAATATCAATTTTCAACTAATTCCTGAGGTGGCTAAACATAAGTAGTAGATCTTTATTGATACCTTTTTCTTTTTTTTAATGATATATACATGACTTTTGGACTCTTTTGAAGGCCTATTGTATTTTATGACAAACTCCTTACACTAAAATATTAAAAGTAAACTATTAGACCTATATTTTTAATGAATGGTAATGGTTAGATAGCCCATACAATCAAATACATAAATACACATCATTGCTTTATGATCTTTATAAGACAGACAAATATTTTTATTTATAACATTAAGAGTTGAAAGTATGTAAACATAATGAGTTTAATATAACAGTTTATGAAATTCATTTGTTTTTTTTTTAGATACTGTGGATTATACAACTGCATACAAAGAAGACAAAAGTCAAGATGAAGCTCAATTTAAAAACTGATCCAAGGATACATGTTGGACCCAAGAAAACTTGTTCATATTGAACAATTATTTTTTTAATATTCTGAATGAATATGGTAATTAAAAAAAGAAAATATAAACTTTGTTATGTTTTTTTTCAGCACTGGTTGTGAGTGCTGGTGTATGCGTAAACTAATTATTGCTACCTTTATTCAATAATTAACTTAAACTGGCGAACTATAAATAGTTTTTAAGAATATGGTGCTGAATTAGATTTCACCTAGTTTTGTTACCCTTTCATATTAATAAATTGTATGGTCAGCAAAATGTCAAACAGCTTTTACTGTCCATAACCAGTCAGGTACAAGTTAAAGCTGCTTTGAATTTGAATCAGAGACAACCTAAAGGATTAAAATTTCAACTCAAGATTGTTTGCTTTAGCAAATGTGTTCACAAATATGTAGTCCCACTATAAGTCTTACATTTGCATATATCTATCATAGCTGTAAAACATAATGATAAGGGAAGAATCAAGAATATGGGTTTTTCTCAATTCTAGCCATACCACAAATACCAGCATATAAATGTAGACCAAGCTTAGAGAAATATGGCTGATAACTAACCATCAACCACAAATACAGCAAACTATAATCACTGCCTGTTTCCTGGTAATGTGTTGTTATTGGCTGTGCAAGTTTATGAACATGTAATTGTTTATATATTACAAAAGAAAAAGACTTTCTGATCAGATGCATTCCAGATATTTGAGGAAAAGATGTTTTCTATAAAGGATAGGCAGCTGTAGCAAATGAGGTTAGGGGAAATGTTGAGTTAAGATAAACTATTTAATAATTGTAATGGCAGAGATACCATCAAAACAACAAATGTAATTAGGTTTGTATGACTAATTAATGAATATCCTATAAATTATAGCAAAATGTTGTAGTGGTCTCGGACTTTGAGGTGGTGGGGGAGATTTGGACCTTTGTGTCAAGGGCAGTAGCATAGCGGGGGTGGGGGGGGGACGACGACGACATATGACCCCGGGCGCCGACCTTAGGGGGCGCCAAAATGGGTTGGAAAAATAAATTGAAAAGGTTGAGAGGGGTGCAAATCGAAATCTTGAGGGGGGTGCAAATCTAAAGGTTTGGCGCCGGCAAGGGTCGCTACGCCTCTGGTCAAGCGGGAGGGGGTTCAGAAAGTAAGATGACACTTTTCCATGTTCAACAAACACTCATGTTAAGAAACTGAATTTAAGCTCTTATTTGCATTATTAAAAGTTGTTTTATAAATTGTTATAAAATAATTCATCAATAGGCCTACATTGAATGTTGGAAAGCACATAGGTCTAAATATTTTATGAAAATCGCTGCTTTAAAAACAAAATAGCGGGGGGGGGGGGGGGGTTGGCTTAGGTTTACTTTTTTGGGGAAGGGGGAGGTCTGGCATCGTTGTGACATCGTTAATAGATGACCCCATAGTCAGAGGTCGATCTAGATTGATTAGGCCTATATTAAATGTTGATATTAATTACGCTTTACTTATTATTACAATGGAATATAGCCTAGTAGTTTATTTATATTAAATAATATAACATCCCCTTGTACCACAACACCCTGACTATACTAATCCAAATAAAAATAAAAATGTTTGGTAAATTACTATTATACTATTAGTAATTTTGTGTTTAAATATGTCTAGCCTTAGTAAAACCGGAAGTGACTTTGTACTTATTAAAAGTTATTTCACAAATGTTATAAAATATTCAATTTTGGTTCGAAAATATGCTTTCTGGCAACACAAAGTGGAACCACTTTTGGAACCACTTTTCCTACCTATTGTGCGTGTATATCTTCGCTCATGACGGCGGTAAAAAGAGAAATGAAGGTAAATAACTTCCTGTAGTGATTTACATAAATCGTATATAACGTCAAGTACTTTTTTCAGTCACTCACAATTAGAGAGAAACAAGTGGATATAATATAATATGTAAATGCATGAGATTTCGTCTAACTAGGTTAAAAGGGTACTCAAGTTATATTTCGTAAACGCGGAAGTAAACAGTGAGTAAATTGGAACATTTTTTTTAAACGCTTTTAAAAATACCACTAGAATAACAATTATATCTTGATTATGTACTGATAAAAGAGGTACAGGGTTCCATTTCGGCGCTGGGTGCGAACTATTGATCTTATGATACTCTGATGATTGATTTAAAGATATTTACGTAGGTAAAAAGGGCGAAAGTGCATCACGCCTTGATATTGAAACGATGGCGTTTTTTTTCACCCTCAGTCGTTTAGAAGTTGAGTATTGGTGTTACACAATGAATAAAAAAAATGTTAAGGTGGAAGTATCGCCCTGACAACGGAAAATTTCCAAAAAATTCGATAAATCCGCACATTCATTTTTACTTACTCGTATACGAAATATAGAGGAAGTATTGTGATAGTGCAAACAATAAATTCGAGATTTTCACAAATCTCGATGTCTTACACCACTCTGAGGCAAAAACAAAAATAGTTTTGCAATTTTGTCCGTATGTCTGTGTGTATGTATGTGTGTATGCGTGTGTATGTCTGTGAACACTATAACTTGAGTACCGTTACAGTAAGGTTGATGAAATTTCATATATAAGTATGATATCAAATTTGTAGTTCTGTACCAACCTTTCAGCGATTTCCGATAAACCGGATGTGGAATGTATTTATTTTTGTTTGTTCAAAAGCCTACAACTTGTGTACTGTTTCGGATAAATAAATGTATTTTTAAAGGTTTCGTTTGGATTCAAGCAAATGAAGAAAAAAATCATTCAATCTTTATGTAAAGCAAAGTTTCAATCTAGTTTCTTAACTTCGTCTGTGTGTAAAGGATTATTCATCGTTTAAATTCTGCTTTTTTCAGTTTTGCGCATATAGAGCGACGAACGGGAAGGCCGCCTCGTTAGCCTTTCTCTAACTAGACCTCTGATAGTTTATATTAAGTCTTTGATCTGTAAAATGGATGTAAATTATGTTGTGTAATATGTTTATTGCGCTGCGCTACGCTAACGAAATAAAAATCGGGTTTTGTAGCTGTACTTAGAAAATATTTAAATGCATTAAAATAAAAAAACTTGTTTCCATTGAATTATTAAAAAACTTTTACAGCTTTTAAATCTTTTTTTTTCATGTTGTAGTTTAAAATACATGAACACAAGTGCAGGCAACGACTGCTCATCAGACTACCTGCAGATTTATAACGGTCCATCGCAGTTTTATACGTCGTATAACACAAAGTGTACAACATGGCAGCCACTCACAGTGTCGACAGGAAATAATATGCACATAGTGTTTAGGACAACAGGAAGATTACAATTTATAGCCACCTTCAACATATATGGTATTATTTATTCACATATAATCATATTTATAAGGAATTATTCAGGTTACATATATATCAATTATCCCATTATGTTACGATACGTTGTGTTAAGTCACGACATTAATTGTTAGGTAAAGCTACGTAGTACTTGTAGAGTGATGACACGTTAAGATGATTTATGACAAGCGTAAAGGAAATTTTACATCTAAAAACATGACATTACACGTTCCCTAATAAGAAAATGTACGCAGCAAGACAAAACATTGTTCTTCGATTGGTGTAGAATGAGGTCGTAGCGATAAAACCTTCTAGATACGATACCATTTTATTTTTTTTTTAATTAGCTTCAACATATAACAGCACGCACAGCTGACAAGTATATATCAAAGTATTATTTTTCATGTTTTTTTTTTATTTGTTCTTTAAAATACTATTTTAAGTTGTCATTTTTTTTTTTCATTTCGATATAACCAATCTGTGTGCATAGTTTACGTTACATAACATGAATTGACGTCAGAATAAAATAGCTTAAAATATACACGTTTGCCAAATACAATATAGTGGATAGCCAAAAAATTACTGTTAGACTAAATATAAACTCTGCACAATCTGGGGTATCCAACTATGGGAAAGTTATGTAATTTATGTTAGATCATACAAAATATGTACAGCCATTAAAAGCATAGCCAATGAGCATTGTATTCAGATTTTATTTTTGTCTTGTTATTAAACTGATTTAATTCCATCAAATAAAACAGGCAGACACTCTACACTATATGAGGTAGGCAAGTTGGCAAGTCCTGGATATCCCTTACGATATTTAGACAATCAGGAATTTACATGGAATCTATCGGCACGTGCTGATACCCGTCTCATTTTAAAGTAGGTCAATATCTCATTGACCATACATTAACGTGGAATTAAAAATGTAAGTGACATTGTAAAAAAAGCCTTAGTACTAATTAACAATTATTTTTCTTATAGTCTATCCTTTGTGGAAACAGATTATTGTGACAAAGACTATATCATCGTGTACGACGGAGCTACTAAAGATGCTCAAAGTTCTAAGAAAGTCTGTGGTAGGGGAGTCTCAGATGTGATTGTATCGACAACAAACAACCTTTTTATCACTTTTAAAACAGATAGCAGTTATACATACAGAGGATTTTATGGAGAGTTCTATTCACAAGGTATTTTTTTTTATTTCTACATACACTTGTTATAGATTTAAAAAATTGCTTGTTATAGACGACCTATAGACAAGTAATTAGTATGGAAAACTATGAAGCACTTTAGAATCCCCTACACATTTATTTCTTTGTTCTCCAAACTATACCACAACACCAACAATCCAAGTGATAACCAAAGACAAACAATAAAAAACAGTAATAAAAAATTGGGTTTAGTAAGGGTATTTGATTTAGCATTTAATATTATTACTTTTCCCTGACTCGATACTGGAAAATAACGAACCGGAGCACACATGATAAAATCAAATTACCTGAATACTTTTATTTCACAGATGATACCCTTATTCTCTAGCATATTTAAAATAAATGCCCTTTATTTACTACTAATTGTGTTACCGACCAAGAATGTTGATATTCAAGGAACAAATAATGTTAACGAACTAAAGTGCATGCGGAATTATTACAAAAAGCAACAATAATCAAGGCACACATATAACACTTGAAACAATATTTGACAAGTTTAAACTTCACTAATGAGGATATACAAAAAATAACATCGGAGAAGATATCTAAAGCTAAGTAAAAGGGGTTCAGTTAGACACATCGTCAAAAGCAGTGTTTCTTCCAGACTTTTTTTCTCCGGGGGGGGGGGGGGCACTTGAAATTTTCGGGAGGGCGGTAGACTTTCTTTGGGGGGGGGGGACACTGTTAAAAGTATATATTTTCTATATAAATTATATAAATTTCATTTCGTTCGGGGGGGGGGGGGGGCGGTAAAAAAAGGTTATATCCACGGGTTGAAATGACTTCTTTTTCGTTGTAGATTCTAGTATTGGGAGGGATTTCCTCAAACACAATTAAGTATTACGTGTCAATTTGGTATGTGTCATATAGGTCATTGACTTTGATTTCAGCCTGCTTTTCTTTTTTGATTTGCTCCCAGTCTTTGTCCATCTAAGAACAAACTACAAAATACCAGATGTTTGATTTTTTATTTGTCTCTTCTAGTCAGGTAGCTGTCCCCAATTTTAACTAGTCTCATCTGCTTGGGGTTAGAACTCTGGTCTTTTGGTTATACAGCCATGAGCTTAACCGACACGAATAAATAAGAAACAACTCCTATTTAAACAATTCGATTAGTGTTGTCAAAAAGTGTCGCTCTTTTACCTCACCACCTCCACCCCCAGGGTCGGCGCTCGAATGTGTACCGCCTTCCATCACCCGAATGCACCTCACAAAATATTGCTTGTATAAACGTTGCCTTTGAGGACCAAGGGATCGGCGTGGTCGAGTCGGTAAAGCTCATGGTTGCTAAACCGAAAACTCTCGAGTTCGAACCCTCGGGCAGATCAGGCTCATAAGCTGGGGACAGCCACTCTTCTAGGAGAAACAACTCCAAAATTAAACAACTGCTGCCTTGTAGTTTGTTCTTGGTTGGACAAAGGCTATGGAAGCAAATCCAAAAAGAAAAGCAGGCTGAAATCGGAGTCAATTGCCTCAATGGCGCATAACCAGTACGTAATGCTTAATTGTGTTGGAGGCGTGGTCGAGTCGGCAAAAAGCTCATGGTTGATAAATTCGAACAAATTCTCGAGTTCAAACCCACTGGCAGATAAATCTCGATCCCCTTCAACACTTATAATTAAGAACGAAGAAGAAGAAGAAGAAGGAGGACCAAGTGACATATTTGTCCCAAAAATTCAGATACGAAATTAAAATAACCTAGATCAATTAAATATTCTTTAAATCATTTATTATAGAATAGGTTTTATAGAAGTAACTCTTTGTTTCTTAATATATATATATATATATATATATATATATATATATATATATATATATATAGAGAGAGAGAGAGAGAGAGAGAGAGAGAGAGGAACTTTCGATGTAGTAGTTATATATATATATATATATATATATATATATATATATATATATATATATATATATATATATATATATATATATATATATATGGAAACTTTCGATGTAGTAGTTTTGAACCTGTCGAGCAGTCATTTGTAAAATACATATTAACTTTTATAAGACTTCAAAAAACACAGCACACATAAAAATAAACGTTCTACACAAGCTTCATGAACGCAATCATGTGTACAAAGAAATAACCCAGCGTTAACACAGACAAATAATAGGAGGAGCTCTTATTAAAATATTACACAAAGGAAGGAATACCATTACACATGTTCGGTGCAACAAGACGTTCTCTTTAACCCCACAACCTGAACACAATTTGATAAATCAAAAGAAAGAAAAAGGCATGAGGTGTGCGCAAATTACGAGATAAGAGAATGAGAACAGAACGGACAATAAATGTGATGTCTGATACGTTCATATATGTTACTTAACATCATAGAACTGCTTCCAGAAGCTCCATTTTTAGAGCAACCATTAGCCATTTTGAAATAAAAAATATTGATATAATTCATAACACAGCCTGTTATCGATATTTGTTCCCTTCCAGAAAATAGGGACACATTTGTCCCATACTGTACCTAAAAAACTTTTAACGATATCTTCAAAACGCTAACAATTTTAAATTCTACGTGTCATTTTACTACGAAAAGTGTGCTGAGATATTTAAAATGATGCGTGCAATCCTAATGGTTAATAAGGGGTTAAGAGATTAGTTATTATCAAAAGGCGTATGATATGCTATTGAACGACTTTAAATAGCCAAGTAAAAATACCGATTTTGATTTCAACAATATGAGTAGTATTTCATTTTGATTTCGTTTTTTATACAAAAAAATATAAAGTGTTGCAACTAAGTATAATAGAGTTTATAGGTTTATTATTCAGAGTCTGTGCATTCTTATGTTGGTTTAAAATTATACAACAGAATTTTTTTTATGAAATATAATGTTTATTATCGTTTTAAAATTATTAGATTCAGTTTTAGACCATTTTAAACTAAGCTGAAAGAAACATGTCTGTTAGTTTGAAGGATGGACAAATGTACACCCTCTTCTTTCACCTGCTCGTTGAAAGACCGGCGGTCGGTTTATATTTATGTTATTTTAAGCTAGTACAGTATATAATTTCGATTTTTCTCTAACTTAATAGTTGCAAATACAATTAAAAATTTTTAAAATCCTGTAATGATTTCAAACATTGTCTATTGGAATTACATGTCAACGACAAATTTTATTAATATTAAAACTGGCATTAATTAATAAAATGTTACAACAGCAGCTCGCAATATTCGCAATATCATACTGAACGAGTCTCAATGTAACATCGCAAGCACTGCATATCCTTTTGACAACCTGGACAACGTGATCTACACCTGGACTATACAGGTGCAAGCTGACAGCTATATCCTCCTAACGTAAGTTGACAATGTGAAAAGGTATGTCTTCTATATACAGACTGGACATCGGTACCCGTTACACGTGAATTATAGGCCTATACATTTAAACTGTTTACTTATTTGAGAAATATATTTTATTAAAAGATATTTTTCAAAACGAAATGTGCTTTACTACACACCGAACGACATTATTTAATATTATACTTATTTGAGATATATATTGTTTACACAGTTATTTTTCAAAACGCAATTTGCTTTACCACATATTGAACGACATTATAGAAAAAAAATATAATTAAATAAATAAAAAATTGACACATTTAATACTACATTGAATACCAATACTCATTACAAAAATTAAAACTAAATATATAAATAAAATAAAACTTACAAGTAACACAAAAACACTGGCAAAATAACGTCAATTGAGAGAAATCATCTTTGGTGCTGATTTTGATGTTATTTTGAGTTCTTCTTTCGTAAAATACAGTTAAGAAAGTGCTGTTTGATTTCACAAATTAATTACAATAGTAAAATCCACAAAGAATATAGTTCATTCAGTAATGAAACATCCACCGTTCGTTATAGCATTTATACATCAAGTGCGTGAATACACAAGATAGAATCACAGGAATAGCACTTGATACATTTCAAGTTCCAACCGTCAACACACATAGCTTCCCTTGCATTCATCTAGGTGGTCCCCTTAACGTTTAAATTACCCTAATTATATAGCCCTACCTTTACTCCCAGCAGTCAGTGGGCTATCTCCAAAAAGCATGCAGTGATTGATTGCTCAGGCATTTACTTCCAATGGCCAGGTATTCAACTATAATAAACGTTTCATTCCAAATACAATATACCAAATACAGTCTGTTACATGAAACAAAATTAATATAAAGTTTAATTCTCGAAAAGTAAACAACATCAACAGTGTCATTAAATGCATGAATAAAAATAGAATTTAAAACAAAAGTTCATAAAAAAACGTTTTAATAACAGGCTTTATTGTAATAATGCACTACCCCACATTTCCCAATTTTAGAATATAAATAAACGAATTATTGCATTCAAATTTCAATTTCTCGGTAAAAAAAGGTCATTTATATAGTATGTTTATAGTATGGTTTAGCTTTTCTTTTTAGATATTGGCAGCCTATGTTTATTAAATGTGTATATCATGTTTTCTGATCAATGAGTTGCACAAATATGTAACCAAACAAAATAGATACAAACTTGTAAGCAAAGAAGAGTTTAGTATTATATTGGTGTCACATGTCTAAAATGCGTATTGGTAAAGTATTGATCAAATCTTCTTACTTTAAATAACGTCTAGAAAACGAGATCACGTTTGTAAAAATACAATATGGGTAACACATCGTTGACATCATTTATAAATATAATTTTCTTCATGGAGTAACCATGCGGGACAAGACGTAGCCGCACGACGAACCTCCACCTCTCTTGCTCTTTAGGCATGCTCTTCATGCATGCTCTACAGACCATATCACTACCACCCTCATCCCATCAGTCTGGTAATGTGTTTACAAGCGTTGAGCCTAGTCGAATAAGTGACATATATTAATGGCGAATAATTTAGTTTTTAAACGGTTTGAAACTAAGGGGAAGTAATGATAAGTTTTACTTGATTGTCGTTTTTAAAATGTCGTCACGGACAGTTGTAGATCAAAATGTTTTCAGTCGCAGCATTTATAGTGTCGAATTCACAAGTGATGAATTACTGAAAATAAAAGAACTAAATAGCGGCGTATGTTACGTCGCGGGTTAGCTTGTTGTAACCTATTTCGTTATCTTGCAGCCAGTCAGGCATCTGGTACGGTTATATGGTTCTATGACAAATGATCTCAGACAATATATCTCAGACAAAATATCTCACGGACAAATGATCTCAGACTAAATATCTCAGACAAAATATCTCACAGCGAAATTTTAATAGTATGTACGAGGATTTTGGTTGATTTGAACTTTTTTTAAATTGACTGTTAGTATGTTTTTGTTTACTTTTTACGCATAAAAATTGTGAATAAAATGAATGTATTAAACCTAACAAAACATCAAAAGATTTATTACATTTTCTAGTAGCATTTGATTCGAAAGAGATAAAATTATAGCAAACTTACTCCTTTAGCCTGAAAGGTATAATACATTAAAATGTATAAAACAAATAAAGAAACGGTAGTTATACAACATTAAGGTTCAAAATACGCGAAATATTTTTCAAAAATGTGAATTGGTCTTCAGGTTCGTAACGTTAAACTATTGTTTTTATTGCATTATCAACACAAACATAACGTTTACGTTTCTTTGCTGGCAGGTACATCAATATGATCACACCTTTCCAATACTATGTGATCTTCTATTGTGTGAACTCTTGCTCGACATCTCCTAATTTCACATTTCCAAATCTCTTTGTCTGCTTATGGCAAACATAAATTCACCAGAAACTAATGTCCTAAAACGTTTCTGCGAGGTAAAAAGAGACCATAGCTGAGTAATCACCACTAATACTGCTTTGTTTGATGAACACTACGACAAACTTGGCTCCGCGATGACCGTTGTTAGTTTAAATAAGCATTTTTCACATGATCACTAAGGTCGGACCTACGCATAACAATAGACTTTAGATGCTATTTGGATTGTCCATGGAGGGTGGATGTCTTTCCTTTAAGGCATGTTTCAGCAATCGAAGCGGGGGCTACCTTGACACGAAGATGTGCCTTTATTGTTATTTCATCCTCTTTGATCTAGTTTCGTCCCCCTAACATGGTAGGATTGTCTCATGTTTGGCAAGCCCACCTACGCTGTATATCGAAAAAAATTCTTTTATCTTCCTATACTATATTACTAATACTAACTTTAAAATGTTTAGTGCAATATGACAAATGTATACGTCAAACATTTCTCACAACTATTACATAGGCCCATAAACAATATTAAACATAGAAAACAAAGCCATATGACAATCAATAAAAAAAAAACCTTCAGATAAACTAAAATCATGAACTACACTATTAAAATTTAGGTGTGAGATATTTTGTTTGAGATATTTTGTCTGAGATCAATTGTCCGTGTTATCATTCGTCCTGATATATTTTGTCCTTTAATTCTTTTTCCGTGAGTTCATTTGTCCTTGAGATCATTTGTCCAGAGATCATTTGTCCAGAGATCATTTGTCCTCAGATCATTTGCCCTGTCACCGATTATGTATATATATATATATATATATATATATATATATATATATATATATATATATATATATATATATATATATATATATATATATATATATATTTAAATTTAAAGGGGATCTGAAAAAAAATATCGGGGGAAGAGCTTTTTGTTACTTACACCACTAAACTAAAACCAATAATGTAAACCTGGTTCAAATATTTGTAACTTTAAGTTCCGCCACCATGTGATCTTGCCAAAAATACTAAACGTTATCTCTGTTACAGTATTCCTGACTTTGAATTACGGGATATCAGGCAGAACGACTTCCTAGGTATATATGACGGACCCACAACATTTTCACCGACGTTTAGAAGTCTGCCAGTAAAACCTGGTTTAATGGCATCAACAGGAAACTCAATGTTCATTTTGTTAAAAGATCCCACACAACGCTTTAATGGAACTTATGAGATAAGAGGTAATTTTTTAATATATATTACAATGAGAATTATCGACTCAACATTTTGTTATGAATAGCTCTATGCAGGCTTAAAACAATGCAAGTTATTTATATATATATATATATATATATATATATATATATATATATATATATATATATATATATATATATATATATATGTCAGACAAAATATCCCAGACAAAATATCCATTACAAAATAACTCTGGGGCAAATTATCTCAGGACACTTTATGTCAGACAAAATATCCCAGACAAAATATCACAGACAAAATATCCATTACAAAATAACTCTGGGACAAATTATCTCATGACAATTTATGTCAGACAAAATATCTCAGACAAAATATCCATTACATAATAACTCAGGGACAAATTATCTCAGAACTTAATATTTAAGTACAAATGATCTCACGGACAAAAGACATATGTATACAAGATACACCAGGACAAATGATTTCATAGTCAATCGAACTCAGAAAAAATATCTCATGGCAAAATATGTATTTGAAAATAGTATTTGAGATTTTTATAGTCGATTTAAAAAATTTAAAAAATGTATTAGCTTTCAATTAATTTTTTTTACACAATATTGTGTGCATCATTTGTTTTTGTTTTTTATTTAAAAACTATTATGTGCCATTTAAAAAAAAACAAGATCAATATATTTTACATAATTTCTAATATCAATAAAAACGAAAGATTCTAAACAAGTATATGGTGAACATTGATATGTCGTAAATGTGGTGATACAAATTGAAAGGGAAAAACCGAAATAGGGGTTAAGGTATATGAAAGTGTTGCAATCCTGGGTGTGCAGTCGGAATGAACTCGTCAAACAGCGAAAGGGTTACTTATATATATATATATATATATATATATATATATATATATATATATATATATATATATATATATATATATATATATATATATATATATATAAGTGGAAGGGGAAAACGAGGAAAAAAAGGTGAGGTGTTGGGTCATTGGGACAGAGTTGATCAAAAGGAGTTGGGGTTAAAGCATGTTATTTTAAATAAAATGAGAGTGCGTGTTATTGTCTGGGTTTTAAAAATTTAGAAATAAGGGATTGTTGAGACGTATTTTAGTAAATACATCAAACATATGATAAACCTAATTCTTTATTTGTATTGGTAATAACTCATCTTCAGTATATAATATAGTATTGCAACACAAGTCATTGCAAACGTAGTAATCTTATGGTTGTATTCAGGTTAGGTATTTAAAGCTAAATTTTAGATGGGGAATGAACATTTTGTTTTCGGTAAGAAGTGCCAGGCTTCGGACTCAATTATGCGTGTCCTAACTATAGTAGTGTTCTATTTATAGCGTGTGAGTTGGTTTGTTGCAGGTTTCGAGTCGTCAAAAACCCGGTTCGACACTTGTAAAGGGGTGATTGGTGTTGTAATGAGATCGTCGGAGCAGGGAAAGGGAAATGGGGGTTTAAGGGATGCAGGTCATGGGGGTCATGGGGCAGAGGTGGTGGGTCATGATGGTTGGTGATTCATAAAGGGAGTGAATGTGTCGGTTTGAGGCGAGCCAGTCGTCAAGTGCAGTGCCATGTGATCAATATGCTGAGGTGTTACTATGTATAGTCTGTGTATTAATGTGTTGTATTTGTCAAGTCGCCTGTTATAAAATCAAATATAGTATCTGCCCAGTGAACTGGGTATTGTCATATTTGGCTCAATTTCTACGTGTCCAAATAATTTGTCTTCTAAATCCTTCCTGTATCATTGTTCGGTAAATGCAATTAATGTCATAGCTATTTCAACGTTTTACGGATCTTTTTCTCAAACATTGTGGTTATTTACTTAGCATTGGGTGTGATGGTTTTACGGTGAAGGTTGCTGAAGATGTCAGTTGTGTATCTTAGAGCATATTTCCCACACCACCTGTATCAGATACATATTACTGTAATTAGACACATAGTAGGTAGGCCTAAGTAATTTATAAACGTCTTCTACAACAAAAATATCAACTGCTTGAAAGAATAAACTTTTAAAATCTAACTTTAGCAGCAGATTCTCGATACGAGTCTAGTCGTACATTCTGTTTCAATTTCAGACATTTTCTTTTGCTAAATAAAATGATTACAATCTAGATCTACATTCTAGATCTTAGAGGCAATTACATATTTTATTATGAGGCCTATTTTTATTTATTATTTTGTATTTTGAATCTAATATAGAACTATATTGTGTAATTAAACTTAATTAAAGACAGTCACTCTTAACTAAAACCAAACTAATTTTGATTACAACATGATTAGATTTAGAGCTAGATTCTAGATCTAATTAATAAATAAATATTACAATTAAATGTTATTATTACTTTTGAATTTGGTATATTGCTGTTAGTATTTGTCGCATTTTATTTGTCATTTGCCTCTGCTTTACTCACACTGTTTCGATAAATATTGACTAAAAATTGACAGCGTGTACGTTCTGTTGACTGCCGATCTCTATCACTTTAGTTTAATATAACCCTTGCCAGTCGAAATAAAGGAATTCCTCTAGATCTGCAACTTCGATCCATTCGGGTATTCGGCAAACAGCATCCGGGCAAGTGTATTTCAGGTTTTTGTCGTAGACCAATTCATTATAGCTTACCTGGCAACAATTGTTGTTGAGCTAAATTTGTAGAGTGCTATGGTATATTTTATTTTGATGGAGACTTGTTTCCGTTCGTCATCGTTAGTGTCCTTTGGGTTGTTCTAGTTTGTTATGCGTCAACTTTTAATTTGTTTGTACCTTTCAGATTTAGTAGGTAATGCTTTTTGTTGGTCCATCGTCCAAATTCCATTATGTAGGTTTTCTTTTGGTTAAATTTTGCCCCGCTGGTCAATGAAAGTGTCTGTTATTAGAGTAATTTCTTTTTAGTTTGGAGGGTAAATGCGAGCGTTAGATTTTTTTATATTTTTTATTTAGTAGGTTGATTCCTCTGATATTTCTAATGTGTCTAATGCATTCTAATAGAGGTTCAAGTATTATAATATAAAGGATTGGAGATGTGGGTGGGGGGGGGGGGGAGGGAAACATGTCTTACTGGCTGTTTAAAACTAATGTAAGCACCTGGGGGCGGACTAAAATTTCCGGGGGAGGACAATGTTAAAAGTACATATTTTCAAAATAAATTCCATTTCGTTTTGGGAGGGGGCGGTGAACTTCCTTATTACTGGCTCAGCCCCCCCCCCCCCGTATCGAAGAGATGCCTTAAAGAAACAACTACAGTTACAACAATCAAAAGGGTTTTTCTTTAACACGTAGAAAATAAACTGGGAGTGACCTTCTCTAAGTTTTCTGGTATAATCTTATAAAATATATTGCAATAATCTTGTGGTCTAGGCTCTAAAAGAAATATAAACTTCTGTGATAAATCTGTTGTTTTTATTTTAAAGAAAACACTTTATCTAAGCGAAAAGTTCTCAAACCATGCTGCTTTAATTAGTATGATTTAAAATTATCACAAGCAGGCAGAAAAACACATACACACACAAAGAGATACATACACAATTGAAAAACTAAGTTCTTTTGACTCACTGAGGCGTTATCGAGAAAATTCATAATTCGTTTCACGTATTCTTTATTCTTCAATGGGAACGTTGTTGAGATTGACAACCGCTGGGGAAAGGTACAGAAGGTCTGCGACTGAGTCAGTTCGTGGTAGCATGGCCATGAAGTGATTCACCTGATGAAGAATGTATATGGGCTTTCACCTGTTTCTTTTGGATTAATCTGTTTCCACCACTTCTGAGCTTCTCCAGGTGGCTTGAGAGAGCCACTGTAATAACTATTTTGGAGATAAATGTTGGATTTCTGTGAACTGGATGAAATGCTGGTCAAGACCGCCTATCCTAATAATGGATCGGTCAAAAACTAAGGAAGAAGCATATGCTTGGACGTCGCCGGCCCAGATGTAGTTCTTAAAGCACACATAAAAATAATCCAACCTTTCAAAGAATTCTCCGTGAGTCATCTGGATAAACTTTTCATGTACTGTCGGATTAAGCAGCAGGTATGATGCTATGAGCAAGCGAATGTTCTGTGGCTGTGTGTGATGACTCAATATTACGTCCGTCAGGTCAAGTAGATAGAGGTTAGAAGAAACAGACTATAGCGAATTGGTCAGAAGGACCAATTAAAGTACAGGAGCTGACCGGTCACGTTGGACGGTCAGCAGACCATTGAAGCGTGGGCTGCTTTTAGACCAGGAGTTTGTAGGTAGCTAGCGAGGAAAGCAGAAGGTGTTAGGTATCGGTTAGAGACGGTCGCAATTATGTAGAGCCAGGGAACAGTTAGGTAGTGTGGTAGGATTGGTTATGGGAGTGTGTAGTTATTAGTACAGTGAACAGTTAAATAGAAGTGATAGTAGTACAGTGTAGATTAGTAGGTAGGAAGTTGATTCGGTACAAATTTGAATAAAGAACTTTTTATTTTGAACTTGTGTGTTCGATCTATTCATCTTCCCCACCCCCACTCTCACATTTGGTGGTGGTTTCTATTTATCCCCCCTCACAACTTGTGGCGAGAAGATCCATCCAATTCACCCGTACCCTCACACTGTGCTTTCGATTAAAACATGCAGAGAGACAACGCGTTAATAAAACAGTTACCGTCGGCTCGTGTATCACATACGAAGAAATGAGATAAAAAAAAACATGGCATATTCCTTTCCTGTAGTATCCCTTAACTTCATCTGCTGCCAGTGATGGATCATATTCTGCTGTAGCGTGAGTACTTAGGCGAATGATTTCAAGCTGGATATGTACCTTGCAAGGACATATTACACTAAATAAGTTTTTCAATGTTTCATTTTTAATATCAGCACTAGCCATATGGAGATCAGTCTCAGATGTGCTACCTCTCTTGCTATCAAAATAGTTGAGAATCTTTTGTACCTGAATAAACAGACCTTGAAAGTTCGATACGCATGTCGGAGCTTGAACACCATTTGCCGATAGAAATATATTTAGTTTAGAAGCTGATGGGGCACACATTTCTCTTGATTTAAGGCCTTTGCAGGTATTAATAATGTATTTATCAGAAAATGTGTGGAATGGTGGTCTTATTTCATTTTCAATTCGCCTTACTGTTTTTGGGAGAGCAACCATGGTGATAGAGTCCGTTATTTTCTTTTGGTAAGAAAGCTTATTGTCTTTGAATATAAAATATACAGGCTTATGGTCATTCTACAGATAGTAACCGCAAATAATTCTACATGATAGTTTGTGCCAGTTTCAATACTGTATTTATGACATCACTTACACCGCAAAGACTGTTTTGTTAAACAAATGATACCTCTAGTACCACAGTGCGGATCAATTCTTAAATAATACTTTATAGTTATCAAGGACAAATTCTTCGTTTACAGATGCCAAAGTTTAGTAAGTCGCTTTAAAAATACCAATTGTTACCTTTAATGTATTGCAATTTATTCGCTAAAAAGCATACATTCTGAAATGCTGCTTTGAATTTTGTCTTTAAAAATACGGTGTGGCAAATTTAAAGTCTTAGCTGTCCTTAATCATGGAGGTAGATGGTTTAAATCACAGTTTAGCAAAACTGATATCCCTCCAAAGGAACTGATGAGGTGGAAGACGAAGTGCTTCTGCCCCTCGTTAAGATGGGAAAACAAACAAAAATGTCTTCCTGTGGCACTCTATTCGGAACACTGTATCGATTTTGATTCTTATTAAGTTCCAGAATGTCAACATTATGTTCTGGTAAAAGTTTTTCGTTCATAAATTCGTGGGTTTCCTCTTCCTCTATATCTGCAACCTGTTGTTTGGCATTTTCGAAAGCATAATCTAAAGTTTCGTTTGCAATTGCTGAAAATATTTTCCTATTTTCCTCTATCTTTATCATACTATCGTTGTACAGCTCCTTACAGTTGACTCGTTCTATGTCTTCCAACCCATTGCGCCAAGGCAGAAAGAGCAGTAATTGCTCTCGGAAGTAATTTGATTTGTACTGCTGAAGTTTGTACCGCCTGCACCTTATCACGGCTGTTTTCTTCTTACGACTGTAATCCTTTGATTGCTTCAAGTATATTTTGTCTTCTTCCAATTCTGCTTCTCTCCTCAACAGTACATACTCGGGCAAGTGGAAATCGGGCATTTGTCGCATTCGGGCAAGTGTCCATTCGGACATTTGTCGCATTCGGGCAAGTGTCCATTCGGGCATTAGTCGCATTCGGGCAAGTGTCAATTCGGACATTTGTCGCATTCGGGCAAGTGTCCATTCGGGAATTGGTCGTAGACCCGCAAACGTAGTAATCTTATGGTTGTATTCAGGTTAGGTATTTGAAGCTAAATTTTAGATGGTGATTGAACATTTTGTTTTCAGTAAGGCGTGCCAGGCATCGGACTCAATGATGCGTGTCCTAACCATTGTAGTGTTCTATTTATAGCGTGTGAGTTGGTGTAATGCACGTTTTAAGTCGTAAAAAACTGGATTCGACAGTAGTAATGGGGTGATTGGGGTTTTAATGAGATCGTTGGAGCAGGGAAAGGGTCATGTGGGTTTAGGGGATAAGGGTCATAGGGCAGAGGTGTTGGGTTATAATGGTTGGTGAGGCTTGAAGGGAGAGAATGCGTGGGTTTCAGGCGAGTTAGTCGTCAAGAGCAGTGCCATGTGCTCTATATGCTGAGGTGTTACTATGTATAGCGTGTGTATTAAAGTGTTGTATTTGTCATGTCGACTGCTATAAATTAAATCTAGTATCTGCTCTGTGAACTGTGTATTGTCTTATCTGGCTCGGTTTTTACGTGTCCAATAGTTTGTCTACAAAAAGCTATCGTTCTTGCAAGACCCACAATTTATCTTTGATCTGTGTAGAATGAAGTCTTAGCGATTGGACTTCTATATACGAAACCATTTTATGTTTATAATTAGCTTCAACAAGTGACAGCATGCACAGCTGAAAGTATTTTTTTCAATTCTTGTTTTTCATGTTTTACGTATTTACATCTTAAAGTACTTTTTAAAATTATCATGTCTTTTCCTTTCGATATAACCGATCGTTGTGCATAGTTTACGTTACATAGCATGAATTGATGTCATAATAAAATAGCTATAAAATGTACGTTGCCAAATGTTTTATAATC
Source organism: Physella acuta (assembly GCF_028476545.2). Lineage (NCBI taxonomy): Eukaryota > Metazoa > Mollusca > Gastropoda > Physidae > Physella > Physella acuta. The sequence goes on along the minus strand of NW_026731931.1, from coordinate 1,490,887 downwards.
TTCTGTTAGACTAAATATAATTTCTGTACACTCAAGGGTATCCAATTAGGAGGAAAGTTATTATTCCAAATATGTAGAAACATTACAAGCAAAGTTAATATGCATTGTATTCATATTTTATTTTTGTCTTGTTATTAAATTGATTTTATTCCATCGAATAAAACAGGCAAACACTCTTCACTATATGAAGTAGGCAAGTTGGCAAGTCCAGGATATCCCTTACGATATTTGAATAATCAGGAATTTACATGGAATCTATCAACACGTGCTGATACCCGTCTCATTTTAAAGTAGGTTCATATCTCATTGACTATACATTAACCTGGAATTAAAAGTGTAAGTGGCATTGTAGAAAAACCTTAGTACTAATTAACACTTATTTTTCTTATAGTCTATCGTTTGTGGAATCACAGCCTTGCTACACAGACTTTATCACCGTGTACGACGGAGCTACTAAAAATGCTCCAAGTTTTAACAAAATTTGTGGTAGGGGAGTCTCAGGACTTATTGTATCGACAACAAACAACCTTTTTGTCACCTTTAAAACAGACCACGCTGAAACGTACAGGGGATTTTATGGAGAGTTCTATTCACACGGTAATTTTTTTTTTTTATTTCTACATGCACTTGTTATAGATTTTTAAAAAATTGCTTGTCACAGCAGGCCTATAGACAGGTCATTATTATGGAAAACTATGAAGCACTTTAGATTCCCCTACACATTTATTTCTCTGATCGCCAAACTATACCACAACTCCAAGAGATAACCAAAGAAAAACAATAAAAAAACATTAATAATACATTAGGTTTAGTAAGGGTATTTGATTTTACATTTAATATTATTACTTCTCCCTGACTCGATACTGGAAAATAACAGATTGGAACAATATATAAACTCAAATTACCTGAATACTTTAATTTCGGAGATGATACCTTCATTATATTTACTAATAATGGTGTTACCGACCAAGAATGTAGATATTCAAGGAAGAAATTATGTTAACGTATTGAAGCCAATGCTGAATTATTACAAAAAGCAACTAATAATCATGGCACACATATAAAACTTTAAACAATAGTTGACATGTTTAAACTTCACCCATGAGGATATAAAATAATAACATCGGAGAAGAAAACTAAAGCTGGGAAACAGGTTCAGTTAGAGATACCCTCAGAAAGACAGTTAATAATACCAATACACAGACTCTGGTAGAGAAACCCTCAGAAAGACAGTTAATAATACCAATAGACAGACTCTGGTAGAGATACCATCAGAAAGACAGTTAATAATACCAATAGACTGACTCTGGTAGAGATACCCTCAGAAAGACAGTTAATAATACCAATAGACAGACTCTGGTAGAGATACCGTCAGAAAGACTGTTAATAATACCAATAGACAGACTCTGGTAGAGATACCGTCAGAAAGACTGTTAATAATACCAATAGACAGACTCTGGTAGAGATACCCTCAGAAATACTGTTAATAATACCAATAGACAGACTCTGGTAGAGATACCCTCAGAAATACTGTTAATAATACCAATAGACAGACTCTGGTAGAGATACCGTCAGAAAGACTGTTAATAATACCAATAGACAGACTCTGGTAGAGATACCCTCAGAAAGACTGTTAATAATACCAATAGACAGACTCTGGTAGAGATACCCTCAGAAAGACTGTTAATAATACCAATAGACAGACTCTGGTAGAGATACCCTCAGAAAGACTGTTAATAATACCAATAGACAGACTCTGGTAGAGATACCATCAGAAAGACAGTTAATAATACCAATAGACAGACTCTGGTGTGGGTATTAGTGTAATTTAAGACAAAATACGTCATGAGTGAGATCGCCCTAACGAGAAATTAAGAAGGTTGTCGTGGCCTGAGCGTAAAAAATAATCTAAAATTATTTAGTACATTGAAATATAAATCCTGGTTTTAACAATATCCACTCAAATAGCTATCCCAGTGGGTAATAACATGTTACTTTGCTAGTATCAATTCTAACTTAGGGTATTTATTTCTTTTTAATACAATGAAGCAGACTATGGATATTGCATGGTAGTAAAAGACGGTATCTACCTTATTTAAATACATACTTTTTTTACAAGCTATTGTATTTCTTAACAATAAAATTGTTGATGAAATGTAATTTTATATGTTGATATGTTTACATGTGTAAATTTTTTTTTCTCTTTCAAATGGTTATAAGATTTATTAAGAAGCGTCTTCATTTTCGTTGTAGATTCTAGTATTAGGTGGGATTCTCTCCAACACAATTAAGTACGTGTCGATTTGCTGTGCTTCATATAGGCCATTGACTTTGATTTCAGCCTTCTTTTGTTTTTGTATTTGCTTCCATAGCCTTTGTCCATCTAAGAACAAACTAAAAGGCAGCAGAAGTTTGATTTTTTAGTTGTTTTTTTCTAAATGAGTGGCTGTCCCCATTTATCGAGCCTCATCTGCCCAGGGTTTGAACTCTGGACTTATCTTTGAACAGTCATGAGTTTAACCGACTCCAACAATTAAGAAACAAATCCTATAAAATCACTTCGATTAGTATTGTCGAAAAACACCGCTCCTTTGGCTCACCCTCACCCCCCCCCCCCCCACCCACAAGGTCAGAGTTCGGATGTGTACCGCCTTCCATCCCCTTAATTCACCTCACGAAATATTGCTTGTAAAAACGTTGCTAAAACCCTTTAGGGACCAAGGTGTTTTAGTGACATGTATTTCCGAAAAAAATAAATGTGTTGCTTTAGATATTATTTACATATGGTCCATATGGTCCTATAAGGAACTAATTTTTTAATAGGTATTGCTAATGTAAATGTTTTTAAAAGAAGTAGTCGCAGAGCTTTTATCATTGAAAAATAAATTACAATGATAACAATTTGTTCTTAACGAAGAGTTTTAAAGATAATAAACCGGGAGTGATCCCACCTAAATTTTCTCGAATATTCTCGAATAAACAGGGGATGGGAACTCGGGAATTTAAATCCATTTTAAATACTTAAACTTTTAAAAATAGAATAAAATCTCGTAGAAAAAATAATTGCCCACCAGTGAACGCCAAATAAAATGTGCATAATAGTGCGGAATATTATTAGTACTTTATAAATTTACATTAGTTTTTTTTAAAATCGGAAATAGCGTAAATTACTATTTCCCGTCAACGAAATTTACTCAAAATTTGATAGAAGGTTGAGAATTAGATCTTTTACTTACATGTGAAATTTCATGTATCTGTCTCAAACAGTACTCAAGTTATAGGCTTTTGAAAAATTCAAAGTAGAAAAAGTACCACTTCCGGTTATCGGAAATTGCTCAAACGTTAATAGTGATCTACGATTTTAATAAAATACTTATATGTTTCATCATCCTAGCTGTAACGGTACTCAAGTTATCGTGCTTACTGATACACACACAGACATACAGACAGACATACGGACAAGATTGCAAAATTATAATTTTCCGTATCAGTGAGGCGTAAAACGTCAAGATTAGTTTAGCATACATCTCATAAATCAATGTTCCTTTTGGGCTGCGCGGTAATTTTGAACCTGTCGCTCCGTAGTTTTGAGCTTGCCGTGCAGTCCTTTTGTAAAATACACATAACCTTGTATAAAACTTTTAAACCCCAGCGCGCATAAAATACACGACGCACACTATCTTTCCCCCTTATAGGTAGCGATTATAAACGATTTTAAAACTCTCATACAGAGGATGCTGACAGCTATCTATAACATCAGTACACCTGAATTTGCCCAAACCACGACCAAACAAACGTCCTCGTGAGGTTTGAAAAAGGAGACTAGAGCAAGTTATTGTTTTCGAGTGGAGACATCGGAAAACATGTGTCTACAATTTTTGGGAAGATATGTAAATTGACATTGAGTTTTCAAAGCTTTTAAAGAATATTAAATCAAATATCTTGAGAACTTAGTATCTCAGATTGTCGACCATATGAACTTTAAAAAAAACTAAGAAAATACCCCTATAAACTGATTTATAAGAAATATGAATTTTTAGGAATAAAATTATAATGGTTATCATACACTTCCAACATTGATTCTACAATGTCACTGAACCTGATCTCAAGGTGTCTTAACTTGCTAATGCGATGCCAAGATAAATTTACTTGAAATCTAAATGGCATTTATACATAAGTAGAGACATGAACGCTATCTTTCGTTCAATGAAATAACCCAGCGTAAACACAGACAAATGATAGCACAAGCTCTCATTTATGGATTACATAAAGGAAGGATCACCTCTAGACCTGTTAAATGCGAAAAGAACACACAATCTGAATGTAACATGATAACTCAAAAAAAACCACACATGAGGTGTGCGCAATGTGCAAGAGAGAAGAATGGTCTGACACGTTCATGTATGTTATAGAACATCATATAACTGCTTCGAGAAGCTCAATTCTTAGATGCCTATACACTCATAAGGAACATAAGTGTGTTCTCATTACTTAAATGTTTCATTTCTAATTAAACAGAGCAACCAGAAACCATTTTTGAATAAAAATATTGATATTATTCATATCCCAGCCTATTATCGACAGTTGTTCCCTTCTGGAAAATAGGGACACATTTGTCCCATGCTGTATCTAAAAAAATTACGTTATCCAGAAATCTAATGTTGATTATCATTTGAAAAGTATTGGATTCAATTTTAAACGAAAATGAAGAACAATGTCTGTTAGTTTTAAGGATCGACGAATGTACAACCTCTTCTTTCACCTGATCGCTGGAAAACTGACAGCCAGTTAATAATTTTATAATTTCAAGTTATTTCATTTTATAATTTTCTATTTGGCTCTAAATTAATAGCTGTAAAGGAAATTTGAAATTAAATATTTATTCCTGTTTTAATTTTTAACATTATTTATTGGAATTACATATCAAACCTGGCATTAATAAATGGCATTAATTAATAAAATATGACATAAAATCGCTTTGAACTAGATGATTTCTTTGGATGCTGTATCGTTTTTGCTTTATTGTGTTTTGAATATGATTTTTATTTTAAATATAGTTTTAGACGATTTTAATATATATTTAATTTACATTTTTACTACATCAAAATTATGAAATATTATTTATTGGAATTTCATCCAATGATACGTCTTTAAAATTGTTCGAATAACTGACATAAGTTAAATGTGACCACCACAGATAGCATCATCACACTGAACGAGTCTCAAGGTAACATCTCCAGTCCTGGATATCCATTTGGCAAACTTGACAACATGATGTACACCTGGAACATACAGGGAAGAGATGACAGTTATATCGTCCTTAAGTAAGTTGCCTTTTTTTTTAAATTTACATTTTTTAAATTAAAGCCCTGTATTCTAGTATGCGTCAAATATTTGATAATACTATAATTTGCAACAGTAAGTTTCATCACAGTGAAATCAAGTTTAAAATAAAATTAGGTACGGCTTTCCCAGTATTTCAGACTTAGGAGAAGACTGCCAGTATGACTATCTAAGAATCTATGGCGGACCCACACCATTTGGAAATTTCTGCTCGTCAACACCACCAGGGTTAATGGCTTCAACAGGAAACGCCATGTTGGTTGTGTTAAAAACGAACAGGTCAAACACATATAAAGGCTTTTATGGAAATTATGAGATACGAGGTAATTGTTCAATACTACAATATTTGATAATGATTAATTATATGCAGAATGAGGTAAAACATTTAAAATTTAAGATATAGCCTGTAATATTATATACCTATTATGCATTTTATTTTAAATTACACATAATGCTATTTCCAGCTTAGAGTTTCCTCGCATATTCATTACATATATTAACAAAAGTTACTTTGTTATCATTGTATTCATATACAGTTAATTGCATTATTATGAATTTTGATTGAACGAAAACTTTGTACTTTATTAAAAAAATTATTTATCTTTTTTATTTTAATTCAATATATAATTACGTCGAATTTTTGTCACAGTACGTTGTCATCGACACTTGATCTGCGTAAAAAAAATTGAAGAAATATGTCCGGTGGAAGTAATCTGTTTTTCAGAAATTGTTAATACCATTAAGTAATACTTTTGCTCACCGGAAATCGTTTAAATTTTGATAGAATGAAGGGAATAAACTCTTATACCTATATTTCAATTTTCGTTAACCTAATTAAAAAGGCACTAACCTATCAGTATCTTAGAATTAAGACATAATGTACAACTTCAATTTTTTGAGGTCACTAAACATTTGCCAGTAATTCCAATATAAGATCATGTATTTATATACGAAATTTATTCTAACTACCTGAACGTGCTCGTGTCGTAGCCTTCACATAAAAATAAGCCCATATATACTCCGTATATGATGAACAGCTGAGGTGAAAATGGTATCAAATGTCATGTGATTTTTGTGCATGATAACAATACTTCCTCTAAACTCTGTATATGTGAATGTAAAAATACACCTTTTATTTACTGTTAACAAATACTGTAAATTGCATCTCTATTTTGTATAGCAGAAGCGTAGCGAGAAGGGGAGGTGCGGACCGCACCGGGTGACACCATTTAGGGGGGGGGGGGTGGGTGAAACCAAGGCAAACAATAGAAAAATATATATAGAAAACTGATAATTCCACTTAATTAAGTGATTAATTAGAGTGTTAAATAGTCTTTTAAGAGGTGTAAATTGAAAATTGGAGAGGAGGGATGCAAATCGAAAATTGAAAGTTTGTCCCCGGGAAAGGTTACTACGCCTCTGGGGGGTGACACCATTAAGTGCCGCACCGGTTTACACCCGACCTCGCTACGCCACTGTTGTGTAGTACTTTTTATAAAACTTAAAACAGACAGAAGATGTACACTTTATGGGTCGGGCAAGTTGGCAAGTCCTGGATATCCCTTACGATATTTGAATGATCAAAAATATACATGGACTCTATCAACTCGAGCTAAAGCTAATATAATTTTAAAGTAGGTATTTATAACACTTACATTACTAAAACGTTGTACCTTTTACGTAGGTGACATTGTACTAAACTACTTTGTTCTTAAAACATATTTTTTGTAGCATATCGTTTGTGGAAACAGAGTCTTGTCAATACGACTATATCACCGTGTACGACGGAGCTTCTGTAAATGCTCGAAGTTTTAGAACAATTTGTGGTATGAAAGACTCAGCTGTGATTGTATCGACAACAAACAACTTATTGGTCACTTTTAAAACAGATGGTTCCAATACATACAAAGGATTTTATGGGGAGTTTTATTCACTAAGTAAGTAATCAAAATTTTGGAGCAGATGTATTGCATATCAGACAAAAACTTGTGCGAACACTTGAAACACTAAAGTGTTAAGAACCATGCACTAACAGAATAGCATCATATAATACACACACATTTAAGAAATATAATTGACGTATTACTTTGTTCATAAATGCTACGAATATTCGACCCAACTAGCCAAACATTGCTACAAAACAATAGTCCGATCATTTTAAAAAAATCTTTAGCTATATTTTCTCACGTTGTAATTTATTATATTTTATTTCTATCATAAAAATTTCACACCGTAGCAGAGGCGATTGTATAAAGTGCTGACCACCAAGGTCTTTGAAACAGATGAACACTACTTTTTCTACCTCACATGTCTTGGGTTAAAACGGGAAGAGGCTACAAAATAAAAATATGCTTATATTACACATAACATAAATATAGCAACATCGGCTGAAAACTCAGTGTGCTTTGATTATCAATATCGGCACTCATTTATTTTCTTAAATGACAGTTTGCATGATCTGACCTATGCAGATACCCACACCATACTGAATGAACCTAAAGGTGTCATCTCTAGTCCTGGATATCCAATTGGTTGCCTGGGGAACATGTTTTACACCTGGACTATACAAGGCAACGCATATACTTACATTGTTCTCAAGTACGTTGGTTTTTGTGTAATAGAATGCACCAAAAATAATATTAAACCTATTTCATGTTTCGCTGTAAGATGTTATCAATAAAAATGAATACTAATAATTAGGAAACATTTTTTGTGTTTAATCATACATACAAAATAAATAACATTGTAATAAATGATATCGAATACAGTGTTTCGGATTTTAATTTGGGAGATGATTGTGACAATGAAAACCTTACAATACACGACGGTTCATCGAATGATTCAACATTGATTTGGAGTTTCTGTTCATCAAAACCTTGGACAATAGAATCAACCCGTAACTATTTGTATCTGGATTTCAAAGCAAATGGATTGAACACACATAAAGGATTTTATGCAAATTATGAAATCAAAGGTAAATATGTTTTATATAATATCACGTGATTTAAAGCTGATCCTCTCGACTAATCAAATGACATTTAAAACAGTATAATTGTATTCTACTTGTATAATGGTGTGTTTACCCAGTTTAGTGTTTCAAACATGGCTTCATCGCATCCTTACCCACAAAACCTTGTAGCGAATCCGTTGCCGAATTGTATTCCCTCAATTTCTTAATGGCAGAAAACGTGTGGCATTATACTTGTAACCATCGTTTTGAAGTTGTTTCATGCTATTCTTCTTATTTGGAAATCAGCGAGAACCTAGTTTACGAAAAGAAGACAACTTTACCAAATATATTAAACAACACTATAATGGGGAAGGTTAGTCAAAAAAATTGTTTTACAATCAATACATTTCTAGAAATATTGTTCAATCAGTTAATTTTATAAAAGTTTTTACAAAAAGTTAAACTGAATAAATGTCATTACATCTAATATAAAGATCAAAAAGTAAAAAAAAAAACTATCATAGTGTTACACGTAGAGAAGATTAAAAAAAAAAAGTAATTATATATTGCTTTGTCGCTCGGTAGATAATAACGATAGCTGCTATTTGGCTGAGTTGGGAAACTTGAATGGTGCCCGATAATCAACTTCTAAGACGTATTACAATATTGCGGATAACAAGGACTGCTTTTGTAGTTGTAGGCAATTGTTGTGTAGGCACACCCCTCACACCAAACTTAACTTAACTTAGTCCTCTTTGCTCCTTATGGAGCATAGGGCCTCCACCATTTCCTTCCGTTTCTTCCTATCCTCGGCTATTAATTTTGACATCTCCCAAGACATCCCTATTGCCTTCAGTTCTTCAAGAAGACTCCGCCTTCAGGTCTGTCTTGGGCGCCCTCTCTTCCGCTTTCCCTGGGGGTTTCACTCAAGCGCTTGGCGTGTATCACTGCTTTATCACTCACACCAAACGCTTTCTTTTATATTTTTTTAATAATCCCAAATTGTTTCAGCTGCATAACAGCGCAAAATGTTATTGCGACTAACAACAAATGTGTAAGTATGTGATATAAAATAAACAATGTATATAGAATCTGCTAATTTCATAAGTTATATATATATATATATATATATATATATATATATATATATATATATATATATATATATATATATATATATATATATATATATATATTATATATATATATATATATATATATATATATATATATATATATATATAGTTGAATTAAATTTGTAAAATTTTACAAAACAATAATATTTTAAAACGTAAAGCCACAATAGCAACTGTGTTGTTATATCGTTCCTCTGAACAAGTCTCCTTCTGGAAATCATGCATTTGCATATTAGCACTATGCAATTTTAATAAGGGGACGGTTGCATATAAACTATATATATATATATATATATATATATATATATATATATATATATATATATATATATATCATTACAATCGATTGAAAGTATTTTCTTGCTTTTTAAAAGGAACAGGAACGTGGTATCTTAGACGTTAAAAAAAAATGGAATGCGATCATAAAAATCATATCGTTTTATATTAATGATTAAAATTATTGTTTTAAAAAATTGGTCTTATATATTTTATTGTTATATATTCTAGATTGTGTTAAATACTAATAAAACTATTGTTATTAATGTTTATTAAAATAATTTTAAATGTCATATTAAAGAGTTGAATTACATTAATGTAATTGATTTCATTTTATTAGAGATAGTATGGACATATGACTTGAACATGTTGTATGTTTTACATTTTATAATATAATATAATTAATATGTTGTTAATTTCTTTTTTTTAATATAAATATGGCAAATTCTGTGTTGTAACCAGCGCTTACAGGCCTACACCTACACGTACACGTACACGTACACGTACACGTACACGTACACGTACACGTACACGTACACGTACACGTACACGTACACGTACACGTACACGTACACGTACACGTACACACATACATTGGCCTACACATTCATTATAGATTTTATTACAATAAACTGCGTTTTTATTTTTAAAATTATGATGATGAGTTATTAAAGAAAAAGTTAAGGTGGTTGAGTTATTATAAATTTAACAAATTAATAATAACATATTATGAAAGGCTATTACGGGTATATTAATTAACACGGCATTTAAATAATATTAAATATCTGCTAGTTTTCTACAACTTGTCAAAGAAAACTAATAGATTACAATCAAACACCCACTAAAACAAGGCATTTCCGTCGGAAAGTAAGGTAATGCATATTGTGTATATATACAAAATTGCTTTTATAAGAATATAAATACAAATGATACTACTCTATAATGTTGTATACTTACTTTTTAAACTAGAGAACATAATAGCGACCAATTTAGTATGATCATCCTCTTTTCCCGTTCATGCCCAAGACAAAGTTGGGCAGATGAAGTGGATATCATCCGTTTCAGGGTCCTAGGCTTATGAAGGAGTAGTATGGTCAGCGCGATGCACAGCCGCGTTGCTTTCCCAAAAAGAGAGTGTACCCATCAGAGCGGGGTGGAGTCACGAACGTTCTACTGACTTGAACCCGGATTCGAAATCGAGATGTTAGCTCTCTACTGCTACGCTGCGCCGTTCCATATTCAGCGTGATAATGTATATGTTATATGCAATAATGCATTTTATTTTAAATGTGTCATATTGCAGTGTATATTTCTAATTGTTAACTGCAAATTAATGTCTGTAACCGTATCTTTTTTAGAACGTATGTTTGATAAAAAATGTGATGTTTACATTTCTCAGCAATGCAGTGTTCAAGCAGTTTCGCAAGCATACAAAATGGAAAAGCATACTGCCAATTGGAATATGGAAGTGAATGCCATTATTTGTGTAAAGAAGGCTTCAAGCTACAGGGTCCAGAAGCAGTGAAATGCGTTGATCATGATGGTGGAGTAGCTTGGGAACCTAATGAAAAGCCCAGTTGTGTCGGTAGGGATACATCTGATACATTCATACATAAATAAATACACGCATACATGCATAAACATATATGAATATATATATATATATATATATATATATATATATATATATATATATATATATATATATATATATATATATATATATATATACGAATACATGTGACGTAGTGTATTTTTTATTATTAGACTAAGAAAAAGACTAAGATTAAAACTAAGACTGAGACTGAGACTGACGTTGAATTTTACGTTGACGCTGACGCTGACGTTGACGCTGACGCTGACGTTGACGTTGACGTTGAATTTGACTTTGACGTATATGGAATGATTGGCGTTACCGTAAACGTAGGTGTTTTTTGTAAATATATTTATAAGTTTGTTAATATGTTACCCTTGTTTAAGTTGACGGTTGTCCTAGAGAAAACGTATTAAACTTTGCAAATGGAATGATTTACTGTGTTGGCGCTGAGCAAGATTATTGGATAGGCAGCACGTGTATGTATTCATGCAACTTAGGATACTATCTCAATGGAGAAAACAACACAGTGTGTCAAGCTTCAGCTACGTGGAGTCATCCGAAACCAAAATGCGAAGGTATGCCGTTGTAAAAATAATGTATTAACTTTTTTGCTTGTTAGTTTGTTATAATTGTAAAATATTCATTTAAAAACATCTCAAATGTAAAATATGTGATATCACGTATTGAAAAAAATTTATATATAGTAGATAATTGCTTTTAAAGAAAATGAGACGTACAATAGTCAACTGTGACGTTGGCTACGAACTTATTTATAACAGAAATACAATATGTGGGAGCGATGTACAATGGGCAATGCAAATATAATGCATCAGATAACAGTTGAATAAACTTTATGAGTGTAAAAAGAAAAAAAAATAATTTTAATAATTAATCTACATTATCAATATTTACGATTAAATCACGTTTCAAAATAAATATTCTTATAATGTTTCATTTATACTATTCGTCTTAGCAGAGGCGTAGCGAGGGGAGGGGGGGGGGGAGGGTGCGGACCGCACCGGGTGACACCATTTAGGGAGTGGGGGTGACACAAAGGCAATAAATAGCAAAATAAATATAGAAAAATGATAATTCCACTTAATTAAGTGATTAATTAGAGTGTTAAATAGTCTTTTAAGAGGTGCAATTCGAAAGGTAGAAGGGGGGGGGGGGTTGAAAATCGAAAGTTTGCGGAGGGAGGGGTGTGCAAATCGAAAGTTTGAGGGGGAAGGTGCAAATCGAAAATTGAAAGTTTGTACCCGGGAAAGGTCGCTGCGCCTCTTGGGGGGGGGGGGGAGGGTACACCATTAAGTGCCGCACCGGGTGAAACCCGACCTCGCTACGGCACTGCGTCTTATGAGTGTAGTTTCAATGTATCAAAATACCTCGCAAATGCATAGGATTACAGTATACGGTTTGCAAGTATACATTAGTAGCTAATTATCACACAGTTTTATTTTATATGTAATTTATTTCGTTTTAATTTAATATTTTTTTATGTTGAACTATATTTAAAACAAATCTGATTCTAGGATAACATGTATTTTGTGAATTACGATTTGGGGAGAGTAAAACGAAAACTAAACTTATAGGACATAAAATTGTATATTATATTGGTCAACAATTAATTACTTTTTAATAAATAGATTTTAGTTTCTAAAGTTAATAAAATTTGTTAGTAATGATAAAAGGGAAATAAAGTGAAATGTATTTATTTAGTTGTAGAATGTAACGAGCCGCCCAGTGTCCGTGGTGGAATGTTTAACTGCACGTCGACATCGCCAGCGTATCAAACGGCATGTGAACTGACATGCGATGCGGGCTACAGACTGGTAGGCAAGACAACAATCACTTGCATGATAAACGCTGTATGGTCAGATCACGGCTATTGTGAAGGTAACATTTTTTTTGCAGTAGAGATATGATGTCAATTTTATTCAATATAAATTTTACTAACTTTTTTAAATTTCTGTACTTGTTTAAAATAAAGTATGAAAAGAGATTGTTCACAATCCAACGAAGAAATAAAAGTAATCTATATAAAGGCAGGAAGTAGTGAACAAAATTATTCAGTGAGAGACCACAAATTCATGGTGGCTTAATATTTCGTAGTAACTGCTATTTAAATATTAATAAAATGAATATATATATATATATATATATATATATATATATATATATATATATATATATATACATATATATATATATATATATATATATATATATATATATATATATATATATATATATATATATATATATATAAATGACATAATGATTTAAATATTAGAATGTGGTGGATGTAAAGATGACCATTCTTATACTTATCTACAAAATGGGGAAGTTAACTGCCAGTTTGATCCTACGGATGGTCACCGTGGATTGTGTAGCTACTACTGTCATCGAGGCTATGAAATTCACGGACAGCACGTTGTAAACTATCATCTTGACTTAGGTTGGAATGGCAGAAAACCACAATGCTACCGTATGCTATAAAATTATATCTTTTTAACATAAACTGTAACTTAAATGATTCGGAAAAAAATGTATTTAAATGATATCGATAGATAACTGGTCGGCTATTGCGTTGTAAAATGTAACATGAAAACTAATTCCAGCAATCAGATGTCCCAAGTTTGATGTTGTGAACGGAGAAGTCATTTGTAGCTATTCCAACTTTTTCAAAAGTCAATGCCGTGTTGTATGTCACCGTGGATTTGAGTTGTCTATCCCCAACATCACACCACTAACATGTGGAGAGGAACGCCAGTGGAGCGAAGCTATTCCCAAGTGCATCAGTAAGTCGGATAATATATTCATAGAAATTATTGCCAATTGTGTGTAACGTTTTATACAATCATTGAAAATTGTGTCGTAACAAGAATATCAATAACCTCTTTTTTTTCTCTTTTCCAATTTTAAGGTAAGGTGTGTTCAAAATCCTACACGTTACTGATGAATGGGCAGGTTCAGTGTGACGGAGAGGTTAAAAACACACATGGAAGCGTATGTTACTATACGTGCAACCAAGGCTTTCAGCTGATTGGAAAAGATGAAATTAAATGTGTAGAGAACAGCGACGGTCGTGTGCAGTGGAGTGAGCTGGTCAAACCTAGATGTAAAAAACAAGAATTTTAATTTGAGTTGATATTTTTTTAACTTGTTTTCATTTAAAACAGAAATAAAGCGGGAGTGATCTCCCCTAAATTTTCTCGAATTTTCTTATAAATCACATTGGGGTATATAATCAATTTTTAAATACTTTTTAAAGTAGAATGGAATATCGTAGAACAAGAGTTGCGCATAATAACAAGAATTACAGCGATAAGTACATTGACTACCATACACATTTTTAAAGTCTGCTCCTTTGCAATTAACGATTCCGTTGCTAATACTTTAGTAATTTTCGAGACAAAGTATAGCTGAAAATGTAATCAATATAGTATTATTATCTATCTATACTCTAACAAGGGGTAAATATTATGTGATAGAATTTATGTGAAAACATGAACTGCCTTTAAACAGCAATTTTAAAATATTTCAGAATTAAATAAAATATAATAGTATACGAAACTTTAGTTAAAGATAGTGCACTATGTAAAAAAATATGTCTGATCTAGACACTTTCCCGGTATCGTCAATTATGCTTTGTCGCACAATGTCATTGAAAAACAACAATTGTTTTATTTCTGTGGTGACATTGTAATTCACATATTGTACCAAATTATTTTTATCGCAACTGTAATCTTCGTGGATCAGCTGAATTGGAGCTTTGCGTAACAATATTACACAGAAAAAAAAGTTGACACAAACGTTACTCTATCTCTATCTCTGTCAATATTTCTATCTTTATCTATGGCTCTTTTTACATTTACGTTTAATTTATGTTTTCTTGCATTTATGTTGTTTACATATTTTATAAACTACGTGGCACATTTCAAGATGAAGTGAAATAAGGTGTAAGAAATAAATCTTTCTTAATATCATGTTATCATCACATATAGGCTTTTCAGAACTAAATGTTTGATCTGAATTACACTCTGATGTTGCTCTAGCATTTATTTTAAATCCATCATGACAATCAAAACGACAAAAACTGATGTATGACCTGGAGCACTGTACATTTCCATTTTTAATAGTTAAATAATCAGAATTACAATTTCACTCTGAATCGAAGTGTGTAATTAATGCCTTTTTTTCTAATTTCCATGTATTAACTTGCTTCCATTATACAATTACTTTAGTCTCCTACCTTCACATGCATGTTTTGAATTGTTCCATTTTCCACTACTATTGCAAAAGGTCTTTATTGATCTATTTAAGAAATATCAACCTAGGCATGTGTAGCTACACATAGACTTCCGAATTCATTACCACGAATACATTTTTTTTTCCATTATTCA
This sequence comes from Physella acuta, assembly GCF_028476545.2. Classification (NCBI taxonomy): domain Eukaryota; kingdom Metazoa; phylum Mollusca; class Gastropoda; family Physidae; genus Physella; species Physella acuta. The sequence continues at coordinate 1,475,179 of NW_026731931.1, read as the reverse complement.
AACCAGGTTCTTTGCTAAAACATCTTTTTGACTCAAAATAAATACATTTTACTTATTATTTATCACAAAAACTTAAACATTTGTTCTAAAATAACAGCATTATGTTTCATTATACATATAAAATGAACATTTTTAACAAATAATGTTGTATAAATAAACAGTTCATTAAAAAAAGAAAGCTTGAAAAACACTTGTCTTTTTTCTGGTTTCTATTCAACTGCATTTGATACATTATAATATATATTATAAATAGTACGATATTGCATTTCTCTAATTATATCTGAGTAATTAGAATAATAGCTATGCCTCTTATACTTAACTGGTTGTGCGGTCTAAGAATCCAAGATAATGTGTAAATATTAACAGCTTTTTAAACCTTTATAACTTTTCTTGCAAAAACGTTAAATCAAATATAATTATAGGTTGAAATTGCTCATAACAATGAATACAATGTTGTTTTATTTTCATGCTAGTATGCATTATTTAATACAAAAGTGTCTTTATTACAACGTACAAAAAAAAATTCATAAAAAACGTTTTAATAACAAGCTTTTATGTAATAATGCACAAAAAAGTAGAAAATAAATTATAGACTACTATTTAAATAACTATAAAGAAAAGCGTGGGTTGCTTTAGTATCTATTGGATACCTTTACTAATGTTAAGGAATATCCCCACGCGTTTTTTTTATAGTTATTTAAATAGTAGTCAAAAATTTATTTTCTACTTTTTAGTGCATTATTACTTAAAAGCTTGATATTAAAACGTTTTTTATGAATTTTTTTCTCAGTACTTTACTTTCTTCGGCAACATTGTTCTAAATTATGGCAGGAATCGATTGGTACATGTTTCAAGTCGCTAAGTGGTCTGGTTGCCGAGATATGGGCCAAAAACTGCATTTTTTCGAGGTTTTTTGGCTTTTCCGGGAAATCCATGAAAGAAACCCGGAATTTGTATGGCCTATGCTCATCCTCGTAACTTGCTTAACATAATTGCTTTTGAAACTAGTCATCGATATTGCTTCGTTGAGGAGGAGATACGACTTAAAGCTGCGGACACACATCCATACATTCCCTGAAATGACGAGTTAATAAACGCAATTCTCCAGAATGGAAATTGCGCTAAAAAACACAAACGAAACTTTAACCTGAGAGGAAACTACAAAAAGACAAAATAAGAAAACTAGCACAAAAACCAAATGTTATAAACGACACTTTAATCGATTTGATTTATTAAAGCAAATTAAACATTGCAAAATGAATACGTTTTGTTTAAATTGTTAGTTAATATATATTTATATTTTTATACGTATGTATGCTTTGTATATGCGTGTACGCATATGTCTGTGTGTGTGTGTGCTAACATTGAAAATATTCAAAGAATAGCATGTACAGTGAAATCTTCACACTCTTTAACTGTTTTGCACCAGACCCAGGTCACACAGATTCGACACCACACCTTTTCACATTTCTCTATATAATATTGTTGTTTGAGATAACGACACATCAGGAGGAAATACTACTTTCCTTTTGTGCGCCGACAGTGTTGATTGGAGAGTACAGATAAGCTCTAATTTAGAACGTGATTCAATAGGCAATACCGCTACAGCACTAACTTATATAATGCAAACACAAATGCAAACACAAACACAAACACAAAAAAAAACGCAAACAAAAAACCAAAAGAAAACAAACCAAATCCAAACGCAAACACAAACACAACCCTAACCACAAACGCAAACCCAACCACAACACAAAGAAAGCAAACACAAACACAAACATAAACACACAGTGCTCAAAGTCTAGCAAGGGGCGCCAAATCGCACCATGCTGGGGCGCCGGCAGAACCGCCTGTTGCAGCTTAGTAAACGACTATATTACAACAATTTATACATAGTCTTTTGCACTCACTCGTTGACGCCATAGCGAACACGGAAAGAACGGAGAAGTCAAATAACACCATTTTGGCGTGTCGGAGGACGCTCGGATTCGTTTCACTTAAAGACTATCCATAGTCTATCGCACTGTTTAAAACAAAAATATACACCACAGCGCCCACATGATAGCCCAGGTCGCACTGTTTAAAACAAAAATATACATCACAGCGCCCACATGATAGCCCAGGTCGCACTGTTTAAAACAAAAATATACACCACAGCGCCCACATGATAGCCCAGGTCGCACTGTTTAAAACAAAAATATACACTACAGCGCCCACATGATACCCCAGGTCGCACTGTTTAAAACAAAAATATACACTACAGCGCCCACATGATAGCCCAGGTCGCACTGTTTAAAACAAAAATATACACTACAGCGCCCACATGATAGCCCAGGTCGCACTGTTTAAAACAAAAATATACATCACAGCGCCCACATGATAGCCCAGGTCGCACTGTTTAAAACAAAAATATACACTACAGCGCCCACATGATAGCCCAGGTCGCACTGTTTAAAACAAAAATATACACTACAGCGCCCACATGATAGCCCAGGTCGCACTGTTTAAAACAAAAATATACACTACAGCGCCCACATGATAGCCCAGGTCGCACTGTTTAAAACAAAAATATACATCACAGCGCACACATGATAGCCCAGGTCGCACTGTTTAAAACAAAAATATACACTACAGCGCCCACATGATTGTCATGTCGCACTGTTTAAAACAAAAATATACACCACAGCGCCCACATGATAGCCCAGGTCGCACTGTTTAAAACAAAAATATACATCACAGCGTCCACATGATAGCCCAGGTCGCACTGTTTAAAACAAAAATATACATCACAGTGCCTACATGATAGCCCAGGTCGCACTGTTTAAAACAAAAATATACACTACAGCGCCCACATGATAGCCCAGGTCGCACTGTTTAAAACAAAAATATACATCACAGCGCCCACATGATAGCCCAGGTCGCGCTGTTTAAAACAAAAATATACACCACAGCGCCCAAATGATAGCCCAGGTCGCACTGTTTAAAACAAAAATATACATCACAGCGCCCACATGATACACCAGGTCGCACTGTTTAAAACAAAAATATACATCACAGCGCCCACATGATAGCCCAGGTCGCACTGTTTAAAACAAAAATATACACTACAGCGCCCACATGATAGCCCAGGTCGCACTGTTTAAAACAAAAATATACACTACAGCGCCCACATGATAGCCCAGGTCGCACTGTTTAAAACAAAAATATACATCACAGCGCCCACATGATAGCCCAGGTCGCACTGTTTAAAACAAAAATATACACTACAGCGCCCACATGATAGCCCAGGTCGCACTGTTTAAAACAAAAATATACACTACAGCGCCCACATGATAGCCCAGGTCGCACTGTTTAAAACAAAAATATACATCACAGCGCCCACATGATAGCCCAGGTCGCACTGTTTAAAACAAAAATATACACCACAGCGCCCACATGATAGTCCAGGTCGCACTGTTTAAAACAAAAATATACACCACAGCGCCCAAATGATAGCCCAGGTCGCACTGTTTAAAACAAAAATATACATCACAGCGCCCACATGATAGCCCAGGTCGCACTGTTTAAAACAAAAATATACACCACAGCGCCCACATGATAGTCCAAGTCGCACTGTTTAAAACAAAAATATACACCACAGCGCCCACATGATAGCCCAGGTCGCACTGTTTAAAACAAAAATATACATCACAGCGCCCACATGATAGCCCAGGTCGCACTGTTTAAAACAAAAATATACATCACAGCGCCCACATGATAGCCCAGGTCGCACTGTTTAAAACAAAAATATACACTACAGCGCCCACATGATAGCCCAGGTCGCACTGTTTAAAACAAAAATATACACCACATCGCCCACATGATAGCCCAGGTCGCACTGTTTAAAACAAAAATATACACTACAGCGCCCACATGATAGCCCAGGTCGCACTGTTTAAAACAAAAATATACACCACAGCGCCCACATGATAGCCCAGGTCGCACTGTTTAAAACAAAAATATACACTACAGCGCCCACATGATAGCCCAGGTCGCACTGTTTAAAACAAAAATATACATCACAGCGCCCACATGATACCCCAGGTCACCAAATCGAACTCTGTCTGGGCTCTGGCGGGCTCGCTTTTTTTCAATTTAGTCAGTAATTTTAATAGCCAAGCCAAGGTTATCCGCAAACGGAAAGAAGTAAACATGGGGCATTTAAGAGCTGGCTTCTTAACTGTTATAATTGTAAACGAATAAGTAGTAAACAGTATGTTTAGTGTATAAAAAAAAAATAAAAGGCAGTATTTAAAAATATCTACACAGCATTGCACTTGATCAATGTACGCTATTTATGTAAGTATTATTATGTCCAACCCCAAATCAAAATAATAACTTTATATATTAGGTATATATATATATAAGGGAAAAGACTGGTACAAGTAGTTTTTTTTTCTTGTATATGATTAATCTAACTACTTATTTTTTTAATGAAATGTCAATTAATATTTTTACTTCCTTGTGAAGTAATGTGTTTGATAACGTAAAGCAGAACTCCAGATAAAAAGGGGGAAAAGGAAGCTTTAATAAAGATCATCCTCGTCCTTTGATGTGGTGAAGTCGTGATTTAATGTTATGAAGTTGTGTTTCAATCTGTTAAAGTCGTGGTTTAATGTTATGAAGTCGTGTTTCAATCTGATGAAGTTGTGGTTCAATCTGATGAAGTCGTGATTCAATGTTATGAAGTCGTGTTTCAATCTGAGGAAGTTGTGATTAAAATGAGGGCCGAAAGTGTGGGTTTCTGTCTAATGTTGTTCTTGACAGTAGTAAGTATTGCATACGTTTAACATACTTACATATTATAAGTCTCCATGTCGGATCACAGTTTCTAGTCAATAGCATATCCGTTAATCCATTCAGCCCTATCAAATACCTGACACACGTTATGGAACGTCAAGATATCTGGGCATAGTGCTGACCATATTATCCAATTAGCAATAGTAAAAAAAAAACAGGTAATCTCTAGTTTATCTGCCTAAACCCACCAGTTTTGAAAGAGTAATTATTTTTCTTCATATATAAACCATTAGAGTTTATGCTAGGATTTGGCTCCCGTTGTCATTGTTCTGACAAATGTGATTAGTGAGCAAACATGTAAATCAAACAAACATGTTGCTATTTAAAATAAACTTTTGAATAAGTAAACAAACATTGAATACAAAATCCATTTAAGAGATTTTAAAACCAGGAAATGAAGCAAACTAGTGTGGTTTTAAAACAAAGTAACTTGCGCCGCTTTAAATGTTCTAATACAAAATGTAACATGTGTATTACATAGAGTTTTGGTTTATTAGGTCAAAATTGAAACTACATCTCCCATTTGCAACCAGAAACCTTTTGATTTGTTGAATCTACACCAACCTTGTGTTAATGGCACCCAATGTATCACGGGAATTTGCACTAATTCCCAATGTGCGTGTTCAAAACATAATTAATCTTTTCAATTAAAATGTGTAGGGGTCGGCGTTATCGAGTTGGTTAAGCTCATGTCTGCTAAACCGAAAAGACTCGAGTTCGAAACCTCGGGCAGATGAGGCTCGTTAGCTGGAAACAACCACACGTTTAGGAGAGACAACTCCAAAACCAAACAACTGCTGCCTTGTAGTTTGTTCTTGATTGGACAAAGGCTAAGGAAGCAAATCCAAAAAGAAAAGTAGGCTAAACTCGGAGCCAGTAGTCTAAATTGTGCATAACAAGTTGACACGTATACTTAATTGTGTAGGAGTGGATCCCTTCCAACACTAAATTTAAGAACGAAGAAGAAGAATTAAAAAGTAAGCTACAAAAAATAGGCTAATTTTTGTTACTTTGATTATCAAGTTTTTATGTTATTATAGACACGGTATTGATTTAATTTAATTTAGTTGTTGGTAAATAAATGCAATTAATAGCATATGAATATCTTTATTCGCATTGTCAACTGTATCGGTATTTTTAAGATTGCAATAGAACAGTGACTGCTACATCAGGAACGATAACCAGTCCAGGTTATCCCTCCAATGCTGCTACAATCAACTGCACGTGGACCATCGTAGCTCCCCCGGGGGACATCATTGTCTTCAAGTACTGTTATAGTTTAATTTTTTTAAATATGTTATGTCAACAGACTGCCTCTAATCCAATATTTCTTCGAATTGTCTTATCATTTCAATGTACAACCTCGTTACCCATGAATTGTGTAAGCAAATTCTAAACTGGATGTTTTTAAAAAAAATGTATGTAGTGACTATATTTTAATGAGCCCAGCCTACCTTGTCATACTTATTCTGATGAATCTCCCACCCAGTCTCCCCCCCCCCCCCACCCCCCGCCCAAACCACCAACAGATACCATTCAAGAAGATGAACATTTTAATCTTTGCATCATCTGCCTTATGCACAAAATGAAAAATAAAATGACTATATTTTTGTTCTGGAAATGTTTTCAGTATGAGTGGATTACTTTCAAAACCTGCTAACTCACTTCTAAGTTTTATATATATATATATATATATATATATATATATATATATATATATATATATATATATATATACATATATATATATTTAATCCAAATAATATTTAACCACAGTGAAATGCAAAATCAATCAGTAGTGAGTTGGCAGGTATCTACTAAAATACAACGAAGAAAATTTATAATAATATTAAAAACCCAACTTAATTTGTCATAAATAACTCATACACCTCTTAAAATAACAATTGATAAAATAACTAATTAACTAACACAGCCTATACTAGGAAAACAAGATACTGAATACAATTAAACTTTAAGGTAATTACAGCCTAGTCTAAATATTACAACATGGATGCCTTGGGCTCTCTGTGGGTGTCTCGTGAAAAACACTTGTGTTTTTATTAAGCAGCATATAGCCGGCAGTGCCCGAGTTAAGCAAATGTATTACTTTTCGAATTAACTCTAACCATAACCAACCCAATCAAAAACACACACTCAAAAAAACTCAAACATAACAAATACAAACAAAAACATAAACCCAAATATAACCAAATATAACCTTGGATAAATTGGAGTTTCAGTTGTCATTTATATATGACGTCACGTTTGTTTGATGATAATTATCTCCCCCCCCCACCCCCCTTTCTGTCACACATCGTCACAAAAAGCCAGATCCCACTTTTTAAAAGACGACACACCTCAGAAAACATGTTTTTTTTTTATAATAGAGATTTTGGCTGAGCATTGGACTGACTAAACTATCCCTTTAAATGATGAGGTCACATTTACATGTGAACTGTACTTCATCTGCCCCATGTCCCGCCATGTTGCGAAAGGCAACTTTATCATTCACATCTAAACAAAAGTAACACCTCAGCTTACATGTGTTTTTCATTAAAAAAAACATTAATGTCGTTCTATAATATTTTTTAGCCTGAACCTCATATGAAGAATAAATTAATAAACTATTAAAGTTAACGTCAAACTAATAATAATGAATTAGAAACAATCGCGCGTGTTGTGATTTCCCAATGTACAATATCTACGTGAGATTACTTTAAAAAAATGTACATTGACGAACTGTCTTTCGTGTCATTACTTACCGCACGGTAACTATTACACTGTCATCTCGTCCAATAAGGCACATACCGTTGGTTTAAATAAACTGGCTCTTTGAACTCTGGCCACCTTAAGAAAATGACGCGAAGGCTATGTTTAATTAAATTATATCTTTATTTAGCCAATGCCATAGCTAAAAAAGCATGTTAGGATACTTTTCAGTATTTACGAAGTTGTAAATAGCATACAAAATTAAGAAAAACCACACACATCTCTATAATTTCATTAATATATCTAAAGGTTTTTTTAAGAAATTGCACTGTTAGGGTAAAAAAAATAATCTCAAAATCAGCATTTTAAGTAGGTTTTGAGATAAATTTTCCAAACAGGTACCATTTTGTTAAGCAGTGACATTTCGAGAAAAATAAGACCTATTGAAAATTACCGATTTTTGAGAAAAATGAGAACTACTGAAAACTAAACAATTAAAATAATATTTTAAACCTCCCAGTTATAAAAGTTGCATTTGGGGCATTTTACTAAACAGATAGAACAGCTTTTTAAGGTAATTTTTATTTTAAAATTGTTTAATTATGCAAAACACAGGTGAACTAAGTCACTACTCTAATTTATTAAAAAATTTATAAACAAAAACTAGCAACATTAATCAAGCAAAAAAAAAACTTTCTCAGAATTGAATGTAGTTTTAAAAACATTTTTTTTTTTAAATTTAAATCTCTGATCTGAATGAGTTTAAGGCGTTTAACCTGTCTTTTAGGCCCGATTAATAGTTTAATTCAATTGTTCATTGTGTTATTGGCCTAGAGATAGATTATAGATCTATATCTACGGCCTTATGGACAAAAGTTAAGTCTAATTTTATAGGTAGCTCTAGATAAATCCGTTGTATTTTCGAAATAGCTCATCTGTGAAGCTTAATAGCAAAGATTTGTATCAAATATTTAAGGACTACAATAGTTTAATAAAGAAACTGAATTATTTATTGAGTTTTTTTTGTTTGTTTCTTACTAATTAATTTAGGTTTGGCCTATCTGTATCCGGTAGATTTTGGTATACTCAAATTAGAAGAATTGACCACCTTATCCTATTGAAATTTGATGATAGTGTTAGAACCTAATCAAAATAGCAAACAGACGTTTCTTTAAAACTATAGCCGACAGAAAATTTAGCTTTATAATGAGTTAAACTTTTGAATGGGCAACATGGTCTTCTATTGAAGTCGACTTGTTCGATGTGAAAATAAACAAATTATTCGTTTCGACTTGTATAATTAAAGAGGTGTTTCTATAAAAGAAACTATCAAAATTATCGTTTTTACAAGCTTTTATTTAACTCACTTCCTCGACAGTCTGTCTGTCTGTCTAGACGGAAACGCAGGAGTGAAAATTCGGACAGTTCTACTTGACCGATACGATTCACAGTTGGCACGTGGGTCAAGACATGAAGACAATGCAATCTGAATCTAAATTTGACTTAATTGGATGCCTAATTAATTTTTTATGAATTAATTAAAATTTGGACCGAATTAGTAGGCATGTCTAGCCAACCACACCACACGCGTCATCAATAGCTGCGCCATCACGACCACGTAATGGCTGCGTTCAAAAACCATTGCGCGCCTACTGAACGTGATATTCAGTAGGCGCGCAATGGTTTTTAGTCATGTAACTCTATTGTAGATAAAACATGTAAAGTACTGAAAAAAAATTCATAAAAAACGTTTTAATAACAAGCTTTTATGTAATGATGCACTAAAAAGTAGAAAATAAATTATAGACCACTATTTAAATAACTATAAAGAAAAGCGTGGGTGTCTTCCTTAACATTAGTAAAGGTATCCAATAGATACTAAAGTGACCCACGCTTTTCTTTATAGTTATTTAAATAGTGGTCTATAATTTATTACAAGCTTTTATTTAACTCACTTCCTCTGTCTGTCTGTCTAGACGGAAAAGCAGGAGTGAAAATTCGGACAGTTCTACTTGACCGATACGATTCACAGTTGGCACGTCGGTCAAGAAATGAAGACAATGCAATCTGAAACTAAATTTGACTTAATTGGATGCCTAATTAATTTTTTATGAATTAATTAAAATTTGGACCGAATTAGTAGGCATGTCTAGCCAACCACACCACACGCGTCATCACCTTCAATAGCTGCGCCATCACGTAATGGCTGCGTTCAAAAACCATTGCGCGCCTACTGAACGTGATGTTCAGTAGGCGCGCAATGGTTTTTAGTCATGTAACTCTATTGTAAATAAAACATGTAAAGTACTGAAAAAAATTCATAAAAAACGTTTTAATAACAAGCTTTTATGTAATGATGCACTAAAAAGTAGAAAATAAATTATAGACTACTATTTAAATAACTATAAAGAAAAGCGTGGGTCACTTTAGTATCTATTGGATACCTTTACTAATGTTAAGGAAGACACCCACGCTTTTCTTTATAGTTATTTAAATAGTAGTCTATAATTTATTTTCTACTTTTTAGTGCATCATTACATAAAAGCTTGTTATTAAAACGTTTTTTATGAATTTTTTTTAAATAAATCTGTGAGTAACATTTAGGGAAAATAGGACATTGTTCGCTACACAAATACCTAGTTTATAGTTCTACACATATTGCAGATGCTCTCATCTAACGGAACAGACGATAAAATATATAAATATTACATAAACGTGTAAACAAACTCGAGTTTTGGAGAATATAGATTTCTATATAGATTTCTAAGATTGAAACCCTAATAAATATTACCGTTACTAAATTGGCGAAATATGCGTAATCATGTGATTTTTCTGAATTTTAATAGCATGAACTTTTTTTATATAGAGTTCATATTATATTTAAATAAATCTCACATAAAATAATTTTAAACATAAGGAAAAAAGCTTTTATTATATTTACAATTGAAAATTGCTCTAAAAAGAAGAAGAAGAAAATCGAAGAAGAAAATCGAACATAGGTCTTTTAATACTTTTATTATGTTATAGAACGTACACCTATCTTAGAGTGTTAAAATTCCGATGTTCTTGTACTGGCATCCAAGATCTAACGCTATGCCGAAGTTCAGCTCTTAACGTTTTTTAACGAACCGAAACCAACCGGTTTATTATGTACATTTCTTGAAATTTTCTAAATAGTTTTACTGTCCGCACTGACAAAATCAATCTTGAATCATATTTGTCGTGTGTCTTACCGTCGAACCCCCGAGACTGACTCTCCGAACCGCAGGTTAAGAATCACTTTGCTAGGATGTGCATACCTCAATAATATTCTGAAACATCACGAATGAAACAGGCTGGGCGGCCAGTATTAGTGCTTTAAAATTAAAAACAAATTATACTATAGCCTTCAGTAGTATTGTTTCCAAGGAAGCATGATAAGTACATGAACTATGTGTAATAATAATCCTTCAAAAGTGTTTCATTACAGTACCACGTGTACTTAAAAAGATACCAAACAAAAATCCCATTAAAACGGTAGTTTAAGAGTATGAAGCTTGAATATGAATGGCTTGTGTAGAAAGAAAAGAAAATGTTTCTGCAACTATTCAAATGTTAATTTTTTCACATATCCATAGAATGATTAACGCGTATATCTTCTTTGGTATATTCTACAGCATTGCTACATTACAACTAAGCAGTCCCACAACTTCCTGTTCCAACCACCACATCCAAGTCTACGACGGACAGAATACCAGTGGTGTATCATTAGGACGGTACTGCTATAGCAGTTCACCAGTGTATGTTGTATCTTCATCCAACTACATGCACATCGTGTTTAGAACTGATAATACAACGACGTATAAAGGGTTTTACAGTAACTACTATACACAAGGTACCCCTCATTGCCAATATGGCTGTACAGTTGAAATAATTAAGAGGTTATTTTAAGGACACTCTATTTTGCGAATATAACTTAAATTAAAAACTAACGCGGTTTTAAGAAACATTAATGAAACGGAACTCATAATACTAAAAAAAATAGCAGTATTAAATGAATTGTTTTTGGTATTTTGGTGTTAAAATAATTAAAATTTATTTTAAATGAACTAGGCCTATATCTTTACTTTATTATTTTAAACGCTGTTTATTACATGCTAGTTTATTGTATTTTTTTAAAAAGATTGTTGATAGTACTTTATGGTGGTTATTTATTGTTATTTGTCAGCTTGCCTCAACAATTTAAAAGGTTTATCTGGAGTAATCACTAGCTCTGGTTATCCCTATAGTTACAACAAAAGCTCAACTTGTTCCTGGAGAATTGTAGGGGATGCTGGAACTAGGATATTTTTAAAGTAAGTAACTTATCAATGATTTAGATGTCTGCATTACATATTTTAAAGACAAAAAAAATGATAGTATGCTGTTTACTCAAAGCACAAAATGGCATTTTTTTGTATTGCTAATTACAAAACATTATAATATATTAAAATAAATATAACTAAATCTCTCTATTATATTTATACATATATATATATATATACATATATATATATATATATATATATATATATATATATATATATAAATATATATTTTATATATATATATATATATATATATATATATATATATATATATATATATATATATATATATATATATATATATATATATGCATTAATTATGTATATATATAAATATATATCGATTTATATTTTGATATATCAATACCTTTCTTTCTTTCTCTCTCTCTCTCTCTCTCTCTCTATATATATATATATATATATATATATATATATATATATATATATATATATATATGCATTTATTAGCCTGATTGACTTTGATGTATGGTCAAAATACACGACATATTTTAAACTTTCCACGATGTGGACAACTGACATCGTATTCAACTATGTCTTTAAGCAACGTCGTCTTTATTGCTTTTATCACTTCCGGTCTTGTAAACCCTGTGCCATATAGAGGATTTAGTATTGACTATATCATAAAAGGTAAGGGGTTTAACGTAACTTAAGGTACGTATTTAATTACTATATATTTAACATGCATTTGTAAATTTAGTCCCCGTCCCTTGGGTCAATCAGCTGACGGGGCCTGATACAAGTGAAACATCTGTTTCTTCTTAAGCTAGGGCCCAGGCTTTGTCCTTAAATTATCCTATGCGCAATCACCCAATAGTCTAAGTAGACTACTGAGCCATATTAATATTATTATATTATTGTAAATTCGGTTTTTTCAAGTGTAGCAAAAACACAATTAATTCACTTTTACATACCGATATGATTGTATAAACAATAACAAATTGTTATAATTCATAAACGTGTTATACAAAAAAATATCTTATAATTTGTGGATTGATAGAAAATAAGAGGCGTTTGCATATTTCATTTAGATAATTTAACAACTGCTAACAAAATCACAATCGAACGTACTTTGGAACTATATATTGTATATTTCAAACAGTATTATTTTATTGTACTTCAGATATATCATTTGGCAAATCGTGCTCTCTAGTACACCAGTGCCGAAATAACCTTTACTGTATTGATAACCACTGTGTTTGTATATATGACACATATTACAACAGTTCGTCACTTAGTTGTCACAATAGTAAGTCATTTTAAATCTTTGCATGTTCAGCTCAAATTATGTCTACTGCCGTTTTGACAGAATAAAGCAGTGGTTCTAAACCTGGATTCTATCGAAACCCAGGGTTTCGGTAATTCAATTTCAGGGGTTCGGCGGAGGTCAAGACATACACGCAACTGATGTGATTCACAATCGAAATTTATGAGAGCTGACGATAGAACTATTAACCTGGGTTCGGTGACTGGGCACCTTAAACCGGTGGTGTTTTTATAAAACCTTTTTCATAAAACCGTACAATGTCTGTTCATACTTGTGGGAATTATCAATTTGTCATTATAATTATTTTTAAAAAAAGAGACGACGAGCTATTGCATGTCTAACAAATTTAAATGTATCATATCGTGCTGTATTTCTGTTATACGTATTACAGTTATCAGGAAGTATTTCAGATAATAAATATTTCCATCTAATTACATTTTACTATACGATAAACGCAACTCGTTTTATTTTATATCAATGCCGGACTTGCTTGACACTTCTGTCCTAAGCTATCTGAACATTATTGCCATATGTGTACTAAAAAGTATAGCGTGCCTATTTGTAAGATAGTGAATGGACGTGTTATTCCACTAAATCGTTGCTAGATCTAACCAGAATGCTACTTTTAATATTTAAACTGCAAACAAATATTTTATTTAAAAAATATTAGCCTTTCGCGTATTTTAAACATGACTAAAAAACACTTCTAAATCTGCTATTCCATTCACAATTAAATTAAAAATATGAAAATAAAAAAAAAATGTAAAGATGTATTTCTTTCACGCTCAGTCGCGTAAAAATAATTAATTGCAAATACATACACACAGTTCAACCTTTTTACATAGAAGAGAAGTTTGTTAAGAACAAAAGAGTGCCCAAATAACGGAAAGTGTGGAAAGAAAACTAATTTGTTATAGCCAATAACACATACAGCTCCATGTTTTAAACACACATTCAGTTTTTCTGCTGAAACTAATGTAACGGTATGCATTTTAAAATAATTAACATTTTAAAATAAAAATTCTGCTGGTATATTAATGACATTCTTCAGGCCTAGACCATTCCAATAGCTGCAATGTAAACATTCCTGGTACGTGCAAAACTGCAACTTTAGACTGCATATCTGATGTTAATGGAACACAGCGATGTTTGTGTAAAGTTAATTTACATCACGAGAACAACACTTGCACTCCTTGTAAGTAAACTAATTTATTTAATCCGTAGTTTTTCTTATTCATTGAAAATCAGCGAAATTCTCATAATATTCTCGTAATTTCGCATAATACTTGGGTTGGGTTGGCCTTCCAGTAAAATTTGGTTATCCCAAAGGCAGGTAATTATGTGGCAAAAAAAGCTAGTTGGAAACACAGGAAATAATTTGAATTTACTTCTATCTTTGTTAGTATGTTTCAAAATTATCAAATCCTGATGGGTTTATCTATAGAAAATAGAGTAAAATTGGAAATAGCTGAAAAGCATCTAAAATTTAAAGAGTTGTATAAAAATCCTATACAAGTAATTTCGAAAAAAAATAACTAAAAGTTATACATTTATGTATTTAAGAGACTAGTAATAAATTAATGCATTACTTTCAATTATTGGCAATTAATAAAAAATTAAAAGAAACCCTCTGGCAGACAAGACTCAATTCCTTCCAACACAACTAATTTAAAAAAAAAATCGCATGCTCCGACAGGCTGCAATTGGGTGCAACGGGTTATCCCGTGAGCGCTATGGCGTTTGCGTTGATTTTAAACAGTGCGATAGACTATGGAAAACATGCCTTACTAAACTAAATCAGGCGCTTCCGCCAACGCCAAGGTGGGGTGCAATATGTCCTCGAGCTATACTCTGACTTTCTTCTAACCCCGTGGAAACGTGCGGGACGGACAATCTAGTATATTTATAAATAGTATATATTATTTCTGATTTAAAAAAATAACACGTATGAAAAAACTTATGAACAAGTAGGTACCATTTCATTCGCTGCGTTTTTCAGCTTCTAAGTTTATTGTTCAACTTTCACAAGCCAAGAACAAGAGCACAACTGGAGTAGAGCTACAATGGGAAGCCACTACACTTGGACCCAATAGAACGTACGGTGTGTCGTGGGTGTCGGCCAGTGATGAAACAGATAGAGGAACACAAGCCGCCAATGAGAGCGGTGTGACGGTGACTGGTCTAACACCAGGTACCAGCTACACAATCACGGTCTACACGTTCCTTCAGAAGCAGGGATTTTATACTGCTAGAAACTTAAGCACTACAGTTAACGTTGTGACTTGTTAGTAGATTTACTATAATTGTATTTGATTTTAAAATTATTAGTCATTTTTAACCATAATAGAAGTTAATTTATTTGCTGTTTGTGGGTTTCTTGCTCATCTATAAAAAAAATCGATATAACTCTAATAGCGAGTATACTTTTCCATATACATTCGTCTTTGATGACAATGCAATAATAACTGGGTTTTAATCTAATTAAAACAAGTATAAGTAAAGCGGGAGTGATCTCCCCTAAACTTTCTTGAATATTCTTATATACCACTACGAGGGATGGAAACACGGAAAAATAGACATGATTTTTAATCAATTTTTAATAACTTAAATTTTTAAAAAAAGAATAGAATCTCGTAGAAAACAGAATTGCGCTACAAGTGAACTGCAAACAATATGTGTATAATAGTGCGGACTATTAGTACTTTATAAACTCATATTCGTGTTTTGAGAAATTAGTAAATTTCTACTCCTAATCAACGGAAATTACTCAAAATTTGACAAAAATCAGAAAATTATATTTTTTTACTTCTATTTGAAATTACATGTATCTACTCGAGACAGTACTAAAGTTATAGGCTTTTTAAAAACGTAAAGTAGATTAAGTCCCAGTTTTTCTGACTCGATTACGCGTAAATCACCAAATTTCTGATAAATTTTGATTTAGAAATTTTGCTCGGTTAGAATATGTTTTACACCTCTGTAATTTATCATATACTGATTATAGGGTACTTATTTTAAATGGGAAAAAAATTATTAAAAATTTCGGCGTTTAATGCGTACTCGAGTCGGAAAAAATGGTCTTTGCAATTCTGTCCGTATGACTGTGTGTATGTATGTGTGTATTCGTGTGTGCGAGTTCTTACAACATAACTATTACTGCACTTTATTTTTTACAGTATTTAAAACAAAAACTGGTGTTTGTTTAATATTGGAAAATAATTAGTATATTAATTTATTGTAATTAAATATCTACGTGTTTGAGTCAGATCTACTTTCTTATGTAAAACTATTTTACTAAGAGTTAAAGATAAATATAAACGTATGCTGCATGAGTTTTTGCAATAAACAATACGATTTAAAAAATATTACTTCCTTATGTTTTTAGACCCAGCCCAACCAGGTCGAGTGAATACCTTAGCAAGTAAACTGGATAAACCACCTTACATCATAAGATTTCAACCATCAGAAGGCAGGGTAGATCACTAAACATTTTCACTTGAATTGAAAAGCCGGTCTCAGAATATAATAGTTAGCTCCCCTGAAATCAAAACATCTAATCTACAAGCTGACACGGAATACAAATATTTCATCAAAGCAGTAAATTCTATTGGTGATGAGAGTGATGAAATTCAAGGCGTTTTTAAAACATCACACATAGATAGTAAGGAAATTAGCTATTTATATAGCAGTAAAATTGGTCTTATATCACCACAAACATAATATAAAACTTCAGTCTATATAATTTATATGTATCATTATATAAAAGTTGCTTCGTTAATATTTCTTAATCCCTGATAAGCAAAGCATTCGTCATGTAATCCCCAACCCTATCCCAGCTAAACTCATCTAATACTTAATGACGATATCATTTACTATCTGCATTTCGTGACCTTATTGTTGTACAAAAATACAATTTAAATTATGTTACTTCTGCAGTCAATGCCAAGATTTCCTAAATACGTGATGTTAGGACAAACTAGGAATGTTTATTTAGTAACTTGTCATTGGGATCAACATATTGTCATAATTCTACAAATTTTGCGATGTATTCACCAGGTGAACTGAACATTGGAATGACAGCGGGTGCTTCGTGTGGTGCGCTGGTTTTAGTTGTTGTGTTCGCTGTGGTCATGGTGAAGAAGAAAAAAGTTAAAACAGGTCAAGAACCAAAAATTATTATCAAGTGGGTATCCAGGTAAAGACATTATATGAATATTATCTTCGTTATCTCTTAACCCTAGTTAAGGTGGCACCACATTTGACTTCATAGTTCTTGGCCAACCATCTCAGTCCTCGGTTGCTCTTATTATATCTGGTACGGCCAGTCCTGTCCAATCCTTGATGACATCCATTCAATGTCTTCTTGTCTTCCCATTCTTCTCCCTCCTGGCACAGTGCCTGGCAATATTGCTTTCTTTGATCTTTTGCCCATATCAACTCAAATTTCACTATGCTCAGTAGCCTACGGTAGATAGTAAACCTTTAGAAATGAATACGTATAATTTTTTTTAGTTAGTAAAGCTTTAGAAAGATCTGTGTATCACTTTGCTAGGAATTGAATCAACAGATGAAATGGGTATCACTTTGTGATTAAAACATTCGGAATAAAAGTAGGCTACATTAGAAAGCAAGTAAAGCTATAGAAATAAATTTTGCAGCAAGAGGCTTTTTTTCATTATGTTTTATGAAACGATAATTCTAAAACTCATCATTATTTCTCAGTAAATATTCCGAAAACCCACTAGCCTCAACATCCAATGACTACACTCATCCTGACCCACCCAGGAAAGATAGCGAAGATAACGAAAGCGACGATGGTAATAAGTACACAATTTGATTTTAAAAAGTGTTATATTATTTTGCTTCATGCAACAGGATTGTTTAGTGAGTAATATGTCGACTTAACTATATAAGATCAGATACAAATGTGTAGAATTACTGTAGATTTCATAAAGATACATATATCCATATCAATCTAGCCATCTCTCTCTCTCTCTTACTCTTTCTCTCTCTCTCTCTCTCACTCTCTCTTTATATATATATATATATATATATATATATATATACGATTTATAAATCGACTACACCGTCCCATATTAAAAAGATTGTGTTTCCTTGCTATTGTTTTTGTATATTTGATGTGTTTGATATGCCATGGTACAGAATGTGTGTACGAGGAAATACTAAACACATCGATGAACGCGTCACAGAAAACAGTGTCTGACAGTTTAAAGAGACGAGACATAAACCAGTCGACTACGACATCAGATAATAAGCTTCACGTTTACGTTAACTCTGCTTTCATACATTAAACTATGAGTCATTCAGTAGATAGTTGATGAAACTCTTTGATATCAAGTTCACAATATAAGGAACGTCACACTTCTACATAAAAACCACTTGCTTAAATTAACATACACCTCGCCTACCTTTAAGGAATGTGTCCAATAAACCGATCCACAAAAATGTGTCCGTGTTTTACTGTGCTATTTACCACGCTCGCAGAGCAATGTTTATATGATTAACTCGCAATATTAATAGCTTTTACGTCATAAGTTTAATGTCACTATCAATATATTTTCTCCATGATTCTTTTCTTGGCAGTTTAAAAAACCATGCTTAACTGTTGATTACCGCGGTCAAATCTTGTGTGTGGTCTTACTGCTGAAATAAAAAAAAATTAAATGAATAAATATATAAAAACATTTAGTTAACCTCGATTATTTAGTTTACTTTCAAAGGTTCATCACACCTCAAAATTACAACGAATTGAATGCAACACATTTGTATCATAATTGAATGTGTATAATAAGTATTTATTTTAAAGACTAAAATTGTGTTTTCTGATTTATCTTAATTTTGGCTTTTTTTAACACCTTCATGATTTTACTATTTTCCAAGGGTATAAAAATATGTTTTGATAATATTCAGTTATCCAACATCAACTGGATTTTAGGTAGCCTATATTGTTGTTATTTTTATTTAGACGTATTCTTTATGCTAATTAAATGTCGCTGTTAAAAAATTAAATTTGACGACATAAATATGTATTTGAAATAAATTGAAAATACTCTTTAACAATTTTACATACACTCAACTCTTATAATAGCCACTCAAAATGCTTTCTTGTTATTGTGTGAAGTTTTTTTTTTTTAAATATGTGTTTGGCTAGTTTCAAAATACTAACTGCTAATAAAAGACACACGACTGTCTGGCTTGTAAAAATCAATCATTTCTCAAAATTTTGTCTTCACCTATCCTATATCCACAAGTAATTTTATTGATTCAAATATTTTGTATTAGTTTTTCTAATATAAATATAAGTTTTAATGACAAAATAAAACGCTTCTGTAAAAAAATATAATATTTGTGTTTATTTATTTTAGAGGAAATAGAATTAATTCATTTGAAATTATGTTAGAATATAAGTGGTAAGTGGGTGTATTTAAGCTCAGAATGCGTTATCTTATAAGCTGAAAATTAAAAAAACAAATATGCTTTTTGTATAATTTTTATTAACGATAAAGACATAATAAATGACAGACAATAACACAGAAAATCATATTATATATATATTATATATATATATATATATATATATATATATATATATATATATATATATATATATAGAGAGAGAGAGAGAGAGAGAGAGAGAGAGAGATACCAATCAACATTACTCTGAGTATAATAACGGAATCTTAGAATAAGAGAAAAACAATAGTTGTCAATAAAGATTAAACACTATTTAGGAAGAAAGAAATAAACATCTAAAACAATTAGACTTTATTAACATGATTTTATAAAATTATTTATTTTTTATTAGTATTATACTTATAATGTGACCGGAAGTAGTAATTGTTGCTATTTTTAATTTCTCAAAAAACGCATGTGAGTTTTTAAAGTACTAATAATATTCCACACTATTATGCACATTTTATTTAAAATTGCAATTCTTTTTTTCTACGAGAATGTATTCTATTTTAAAAAGCTTAAGTTTTTAAAATGGATTAAAAATCATGTCTACGTCACGAGTTGCAATCCCCTGTTGTTTCATTTAAGAATATTCGAGAAAATTTATGGGAAATCACTCCCAGTTTATTTATTAATGTTTACTTTCTTGTTTATGAAAACGTGTGTGTTTTTGTTTGTGCTAGCGTTTATTTTTGCGTTTACGTTTATAATTGTTTTGCGTTTTTTATGTATGTTGTTTTTTGCGTTTATGATTGCGTTTCTTCTATGCGCCTTTGTCTATATTTTCACTCACTTTGATATTTGAATGTAGATATTTAATTCACAATTGCATATATTCCCATATATTGCAATACTCATATGGAAAGCAGGGTATATGTGACACACGCTACGGCCCTTGACAGATCATTTTAAATCAAATGCCAATGAAGGGCCTTGCCAGTACGGCTATATATATATATATATATATATATATATATATATATATATATATATATATATATATATATATATATATCCTAAAATAAAGGCATTCTAATCAGATTTGCGTGGGTAGAGGCTGCAATTTATTATCGTCAAATTATTAACCAATCGAGGATTCAAACAACAAGTATAGTATTTCAACACAGTATAGAATCACCAATGCGCAGACATTGTCGACGGCACCATTTCGTTCTAGAGTAACTCCGTTTGTCTGTATCAGTAATTGTAAAGTATATAAAACACTTTTTCTTATCATACTCGAAGTTTGTTTTTTACTTCCTGATCACTTTGGTCTTAGCGTAGTATTTATGGCTGACAATGGCATAAGCTACCAGGTTAGACCCATTACAAGCGCCTGGCAAATACGTTCTATCCTGATAAAATGTGTGCAGTCGCATTGTCCTAAACATGATCATCAGTTTAATAAACCGTGTGATTTTTGTATTAGTTGGGATCACTCTGCTGGTGAGTTGATCAGTGATGTTTATAGTATGAGGGTATAAACTATTGTAAAGAAAAACTATTCTCAGATATCCATTCTAAATATAGATGAACGTTATCACTTGCAAAAAAACTCACTTGAACTACCATCTTTGTTTGATTTTTAGTTTTAACATAGTTACTTTATTAAAACAAGATTGTATAATAAAAACTAAAGTGACAATACTCATTTTCCTTGAAAGATTTAGTTTTATCCATAAAGTGTTATTGAAATCAACATTTAAAAACAAATATATATTATCATAGCCTCCCAATGTTAATAGCAACGACATTACTCTTAAAATTAAATTGATTTAATTGGTAAAACCTACAATTAAAACTTATTTTGTAACTTGATAATTATTTAAACATTTTTTTAACTTCCTAAAATGTTTGAGGAAATATTAACTTATTACTTTTAAAGACAAGTTAGTATTATCTAATTTAAGTTGCTCTTTGACTCGTTAAAAATATTTGCACTGGGAATCACTTGCATTTAATTAAATTAAAAAAAAAACACTTTATTTTACACATGTAGAAAATTTTGTTCATGTATGTGGAATGGTACTATTTTTATCGGTACTTTAGAAATCAAAATTTAAAAAAAAAAATTGGAAAATATTTAATGCTAGATCCCTGCATATTTTCATATAGAATTGTTACATGGTGGTCCGAATTTTTATTGGTTACATTCATAACACCTAGAGTTTCTAAAGTAATAATAAATTTAGCTTTGCAAATTTTTCAAAGTAACATCATTTATATATATATATATATATATATATATATATATATATATATATATATATATATATATATATATATATATATATATATATATATATATATTTTTTTTTAAATCAATTCAACCTCGGGATATCTTCATGTTTAAACGTGACAGTTTACTAAAAAGTAATGTTTAACGTCAATCAGTTGACAGACCACGCCCACCCTGCACCCTGCAACACGCTACCATCTGGTTTACACGACTACGGACAACCCTGCAACAACAGCAACCAGTGCGTCACGGGGCTGTGCTCAAACTCAAGATGTGCGTGCGGTTCTGGCACAAGTTACAGCACGTGTGCTAAGGCTTGCGTCTCCAGTAAGGGTTGCTTAATGTGGATGTATTTCTGCCTTTGTTGTATTAGCCTGCATATTTGCATCAAATAAAATGTCACTTGTTTATAAATTATAATCTGAACATACTTTAAAGGGATTAATATAAGTATGAGTGCTAAAATATGGTCTTAGGTGCTTTGTATACAGGTGCTTTGACCATAGGGGGTTTGACTCCAGCGGGGCTTTTACCACAGAGGAGGGTTAACCATAATATAGATTTAAAAATAGAAATTATAAACTATTATACATTATCTATATATATAATTCTCTCCTGGGAGCCGTTAGAAAACAAGCTGCAAGCGCCTCCTTGCAGTCCCCTCTCTTTCACTCTATCACTACCACTACCACCCCCACCCCACCCCCACATTGCCTGGTGAGCTGTGGTCACGCTGTTTACATTTTACAATCATAGAGACGGGTTTGGTGACGGCTATTAGGGGCAGATAATTTAGTTTGAAACGATTTTAAACTTAGAGGAGGTAACTAAGAGGAGGCTGCTTTCACGTGGGGGGGGGGGGGGGAGGGGGGTTTAGTGTTTTTAAGCAAATATTTTCAGTGGCAGCATTGGTACTGTCAAATTCACAAATTATAAATTACTGAAAAGTAGAAAATAAAACAACTAAATAGCGGCGTATGATACGCCGCGGATCGGCTCGTTTGATTTTAATTTATGATACAACTAATACGGTTTTATACATAGCTCTTTAGAATCCATTAATTGAATTTTACTTGTACAAAAAAAAGGTCAACAACGATATTTTAGTCTTCGCATAACGGCTAATGCTAAGCCTCATAGATTTATTTTAAGTATAAATGGAACACAAATAATGCGACATATAACAAGTTTCACAAATAAATAATGCAGATTTGCCAAAAAATACATGGCATATATAAGTGATAAAAAAGTATAAAAAACATGCCAACAATATAGTCAAAGAAGTAACACGTGTATAGTTATCTATATGACAGATGTGCTATAGCACGCAAATATGTCAGTACATCTGTTTGACCATATGTCTCCCCCCCCCCCCCTCCGCTGAAGAAAGTCTCCACCCCCCGAACCGGAACGAAATGGAATTTATATAGAAAATGTTTACTTTTAACAGTGTCACCCCCAAGTCCCTCAGAAAATTTGAGTCCCCCTCCCCCCAAATAAGTTGCCTCCCCCCCCCCCCCCGGAGAAAAAAGTCTGGACAAAACTCTGTCTAAGTAGGACAAAGCGCTTGTGATAAAACACCCGTTGACAAACCACCTGTGATCACAGACCCCCGGCTGAGAAAACACCTGTGATCAAACCCCCTATGGTCAAAACCCCTATGGTCAAAGCCCCTATGGTCAAAACCCCTATGGTCAAAGCCCCTATGGTCAAAACCCCTATGGTCAAATCCCCTATGGTCAAAGCCCCTCAGTGGTCAAACAACCTATAGTCAAAGGCCATATGGTCAAAAACTCGTTATGATCAAAGCACCGCTGTGGTCAAGCCACCTAAGGTCAAACCACCTGTGGTCAAACCCCCTATGGTCAAAGTCCCTATGGTCTAAGCCCCTCTGTGGTCAAATGTCCGCGCACCCTAAACTATATATTCGGCTTATAAATTACAGTAAATATACAAACGCAATTCAATATGTCAAGAGTTTATGTCAATATAATATGTCGACTTATACAAATTAGATTATGATAAGTTTGTGTTGGTGGAAAAAACATATCGGTTTATTTGCCTGTAGTTTTTGTTGAAGGCGCAATTGAGTTTCAATCATGAAAACTTTTTATATATCAGCGTTTTTTAAATTATTTTGCTACCATGTATACAACACTAACCTATCTAATATACATCACACACACATATATACCAAGGAACAATTCATAACACCTCATCAAAAATAAACGACACACTAACAAAATATAGCGCATTAATCAAGCATACAACACACCTCAAAAACGTGCCGCTTTCAATCACGTAATGATAAGTAGACAATCGCACTCCACACACCAATAAAACATACACAACACCTCTGTAAAACATACCCCGCACAATATTTAAACACACGTGAATCAAATATACTCAACAATCTACGACAGCCGTCTTTGTATTGAGAATGTCCTTGGTTTAAGACGTAACTGTCTAACACCTGCCTGCTAAATGTTATCGTTAGTTCTGGTTCTTGTGTGTGAAATTAGGTTTAGGATTCCACACATTTCCCCCATCGTTTTCGCTTATTTACCCCGAATGTAAATTTCATGATTTGCACCAAATCGTAATTCTGTAATAGAAAGCATTACTCTATGTATATTTCTAAGCAAAATAATATTTATAACTTATTAAACCTCCACTGTTCTTTACATATCGGCAGATTGCAACTCTATAGTGAGCACATCAAAGGGAACGATAGCCAGTCCTGGGTATCCTTCCACCTCATCCCCTGTAACATGTTACATGAACATTCAAGCATCTTCAAATAACGCCATAGCCTTCAAGTATTTACTAGTTTTATTCCTTTTTTTTTCAGGAGCATTTTTTATATAGAATAATATAATGTATAACAATTCTCTCAAAGAAAACACTATAATAGGTCTTTATTATGGAATTAAAGTGTATAAAATTATCATACCAATTGATACATCTCACGGTGCTGCCATCTCAGACAAAAATGTAACTAACGTTTTCAAATGCTCAATAATCCATCCCCCAAATGTTGTCATGTAATTTACTAATCATTATTACCTTTTCCAATTTGTGCCCAACACACATGGGGCAGATAAGTAGAGTTCACCTGTTACAAAGATCTCGGCAATCAAGGTATTGGGTGGTTAGCACTAAAGCCAGCCGCCTGTGCTTCCCTAACTTGAGTCAGGTACCCATCAGAATCGGGTGGAAATAGGGACGCTCTGCTGACTTGATTCAAAGTCGAGACGTTTGAGATAGCAGTCTATCGCTCTACATCTAAGCCACACAGTCCTATAATTTACTAACATTGTCATTTAACGCTATTTCATGTTTAAGATGCGGTAATAACGTTCACAGTTTATCAGATTTCACCATAATCTATACCTAAATACCAAATTTTCAGTTGATTAGAACCCGTTTTATATAAACAATGTAAGAGCTTCTATATTTAGATTGTTGTTGTTTGGGCTCGGGTTTGTCTATATTACTGCCCAGATGGATTCCAACCAGCTGGTTAATAGCATAGTAGCCAATACATTTGGTGTCACCCTCTGAGGTTTTAACTTAACGTTAAGTTTTTCATAGTAAGCATTATTGTATGTTTCCCCAACAGACATAATAACCGTGAACAATTGATAACCACGCAAGATTGGGTTGTATATCTGGCATGTTGATGGGACGGTATGGGAACAATAAGATGTCTAGTTTGGTTGTAAAGGGCGGGGAATGTTTCTCGTCACGTAGCCTAAGGACACGCAATCTACAGAGTGTAATCAAAAGTGTAAGTGACACACCCGGAACAAATTGGTGAACACCAGTGGCGAATAGTTTTTTACTTTGTAGGTTGTATATATGTTACCGAGTGTATCTACTCGCACACCAAATGTTACCGAGTCTTTGCTTGTGCTATCTTTGACCAGCAAACAACATCAACCACAATACAGATACTCGGAAGTGCAGGTTTACATTTATCTCTTTATTAAATGAATCAATAGAAATGCTCCACATAGCAATGCATCAATGTTCCACAAGAATACAATGAACCAACTGACCCCCACTGTCCTCACTAGTTCTCACATATCAGAATACACGAGTCCATGGTTCGGGCTTCCAAACCTATTCTCACAAATCACAACACGTCTCCACAGTTCAGTCTTCAACTTCTGTTCTTCTGCTGCAGTCCTATTATATCGCCTCGTATTCGTAATCGTTTATATCCGTTGCATCATAGCTATCACCTCCGCACTTCTGGCGTACAGTCCGATTATTAGACTTTTGTTTCTATTTCTGTCACACCACCTGCATCTGTATGGGTTTGGGATACTTTCTGTAAAGGTTGTATAAACAAATTATAAGTTAGGTAATTTCAATAGCAATGCTATAAACAGTTTATAAAGGGATACTAACTACCGATGCTTTAGGAATGCTTCGGATAACTGAAAGGAAGGCGGTCGTAGCTCAACTTTAGATGGTCTTTAAGGGAAATAACTTTAATAAAGTACTATAGACAGTTTGCAGGGGAGGTAATGCAGTAAAATTTATATAGACAGTCTACAAGGGGTTAGAGTTAGTTTCAATGTAGTAATATAGACGGTCTATAAGGGAGTTAAGTTTAATAAAATACTTTAGACAGTTTAAAGAGGAAGTAATTTCAATAAAAGAGCTATAGACAATCTAACAAAAAAAAGGGGGGGGTAGTTTAAATAGATGTACTATAGCCAACCTGCAAAGGAAGGGGATAGATTCCTAAACGCACAATAGACATTCTGTTTGGATTGGGGAGAGTGGGTAGTTGACATACAAGTATTATGGACAGTCTTATGGAGGGGAGGGGTAGTTTTAATTCGAGTAATATAAATAATACTAATAAATTATTAACTACTGATGTCTTATGAATGCTTATTGAAATACAAATATCATTTGAATGAAAACGATATATGGTACTGGACATAAACCACAACCCCTCCTCCCCTCCGAGAGACATACAGCAACCCCGATCCCCCTCTTCAGATGGACATACACCATACGTCCACTACCTAAGAACATACAGCCCCCCTCTTCAAACGTACATATACAACCTTCCCCATTCCTACACCACCCATATTGTAAAATTTTGTTGAGTGAACGTTTATTTGTTAAATAATTAAAAGTCTTGTAACATTTTCTTGAATGAAATTGATTATCTAATCCTTTTCGAGCATCGTCCTTTAATGCCAGAGATGAAAAATGATGTAGTGGTTTCAATTTTTTTGAACCGCCGAACTGTAAATTTAATTAACGTAGTTAAGAATAAACTCTACACCATTTTGTATGCTCAACGTTTCTCAAATAATTTAAAGTTATCAACACTTAATGAAGCTTATCATAATCTAACAAGAAGGATGTGCCTCCCCTCCCCACTAGTAAGATTCACATCATGATAAAACACAATCTGTCAAGTGGCTCAACGCATTACAGCAGGACGGATATGTATAAGTGTTCAAGTCATTCCGTGAAAGCTCTTAATTGGCTTAATTTTAGACAAAACATCCTGGTGAACCATTTTACATTATTATTTGTTTTAAAAAAAAAAAAAACCTTGTAACTAAGAAAGATAACTTGAGCATAATTTTGAACTACGAACTTTTAGAGTGGATTCGATGCTATAAGATTGTCTGTGACTACTATCAATGCTATACATAAGAATGACAAGCCTTTGTTACAAGTGAGAAAAAACATTGCTACCAATGTTTCTACATTACTAGATGCTACTAGATTACCAGTTATCCTTAAATAACTGTGGCAAGGATAAATGACATCACGTCTGTCACTTATCGTCACAAAAACACCAGACCCCACATTAAAAAAGAATCACACCTCATTACATTTTATTCTTTTGAAAACACCGATTTCCGCCAAACATGGGTCTGACCATACTATCCCTTCATATGCTGAGGACACGTAAACAGATGAACTCTACTTTACCTGCCCTGTGTCCAGCCAAGTCCTGATAGGCAACTTTATCATTTACATCATTAATTTTTTTTTAAAAATTAACTAGCGTCAGCACTAGCGTCAGCACTAGCGTCAGCACTAGCGTCAGCACTAGCGTTAGCACTAGCGTCAGCACTAGGGTCCGCACTAGCACTAGCACGAGCACGAGCACGAGCACTAGCACTAGCACTAGCACTAGCACTAGCACTAGCACTAGCACTAGC
This sequence comes from Physella acuta, assembly GCF_028476545.2. Taxonomy (NCBI): domain Eukaryota; kingdom Metazoa; phylum Mollusca; class Gastropoda; family Physidae; genus Physella; species Physella acuta. The sequence continues at coordinate 1,447,081 of NW_026731931.1, read as the reverse complement.
ACTAGCACTAGCACTAGCACTAGCACTAGCACTAGCACTAGCACTAGCACTAGCACTAGCACTAGCACTAGCACTAGCACTAGCACTAGCACTAGCACTAGCACTAGCACTAGCACTAGCACTAGCACTAGCACTAGCACTAGCACTAGCACTAGCACTAGCACTAGCACATTCATTAGCACTAGCACTAGCACTAGCACTAGCACTAGCACTAGCACTAGCACTAGCATTAGCATTAGCATTAGCATTAGCATTAGCATTAGCATTAGCATTAGCATTAGCATTAGCATTAGCATTAGCATTAGCATTAGCATTAGCATTAGCATTAGCATTAGCATTAGCATTAGCATTAGCATTAGCATTAGCATTAGCATTAGCATTAGCATTAGCATTAGCATTAGCATTAGCATTAGCATTAGCATTAGCATTAGCATTAGCATTAGCATTAGCATTAGCATTAGCATTAGCATTAGCATTAGCATTAGCATTAGCATTAGCATTAGCATTAGCATTAGCATTAGCATTAGCATTAGCATTAGCATTAGCCTTAGCATTAGCATTAGCATTAGCATTAGCATTAGCATTAGCATTAGCATTAGCATTAGCATTAGCATTAGCATTAGCATTAGCATTAGCATTAGCATTAGCATTAGCATTAGCATTAGCATTAGCATTAGCATTAGCATTAGCACTAGCACTAGCACTAGCACTAGCATTAGCACTAGTAATAGCACTAGCACTAGCACTAGCACTAGCATTAGCATTAGCATTAGCATTAGCATTAGCATTAGCATTAGCATTAGCATTAGCATTAGCATTAGCATTAGCATTAGCATTAGCATTAGCATTAGCATTAGCATTAGCATTAGCATTAGCATTAGCATTAGCATTAGCATTAGCATTAGCATTAGCATTAGCATTAGCATTAGCATTAGCATTAGCATTAGCATTAGCATTAGCATTAGCATTAGCATTAGCATTAGCATTAGCATTAGCATTAGCATTAGCATTAGCATTAGCATTAGCATTAGCATTAGCATTAGCATTAGCATTAGCATTAGCATTAGCATTAGCATTAGCATTAGCATTAGCATTAGCATTAGCATTAGCCTTAGCCTTAGCATTAGCATTAGCATTAGCATTAGCATTAGCATTAGCATTAGCATTAGCATTAGCATTAGCATTAGCATTAGCATTAGCATTAGCATTAGCATTAGCATTAGCATTAGCATTAGCATTAGCATTAGCATTAGCATTAGCACTAGCACTAGCACTAGCACTAGCATTAGCACTAGTAATAGCACTAGCACTAGCACTAGCACTAGCATTAGCATTAGCATTAGCATTAGCATTAGCATTAGCATTAGCATTAGCATTAGCATTAGCATTAGCATTAGCATTAGCATTAGCATTAGCATTAGCATTAGCATTAGCATTAGCATTAGCATTAGCATTAGCATTAGCATTAGCATTAGCATTAGCATTAGCATTAGCATTAGCATTAGCATTAGCATTAGCATTAGCATTAGCATTAGCATTAGCATTAGCATTAGCATTAGCATTAGCATTAGCATTAGCATTAGCATTAGCATTAGCATTAGCATTAGCATTAGCATTAGCATTAGCATTAGCATTAGCATTAGCATTAGCATTAGCATTAGCATTAGCATTAGCATTAGCATTAGCATTAGCATTAGCATTAGCATTAGCATTAGCATTAGCATTAGCATTAGCATTAGCATTAGCATTAGCATTAGCATTAGCATTAGCATTAGCATTAGCATTAGCATTAGCATTAGCATTAGCATTAGCATTAGCATTAGCATTAGCATTAGCATATGCATTAGCATTAGCATTAGCATTAACGTTACACTAGCATTAGCACTAGCATTAGCACCAGTATCTATGTAAGCAAAGTGGGGGTTGTTTGTATATATGTTTGTTGGTTTATGTGCTTGTTCTCACACCAATCAGATCAAGTACTTGTAGGTAAGTTGCAGGGAAATCGGTCTTGACAATGTTTCTTGTTCACTCCAATTTTAACGAAAAAATAAGGGTTATTTTTTTAAAAAATGACTAAAAAGTGACCGAAAACGTACCTAGATTCACCGATGCCCAATATAAACTATATAATAAGATCGACCACTTGCAAATTCGACAAAAAGGTAGAATTATGTAAGGAGATAACTGGTGCCGTAGACACCATGAGCAGTGCCAAATTCTCCGAAATGTAATACAAATGGCTTGCAAATTGATCTGTTAAATGTAGGCGCCATATAGCTCACCTGGAGCCCGGAGTACCAGAACATGCACCTAATTTAATTTTGTGAACAATTATAATAACCCATGGTATCCATAGTATATCGCAATCTTTGAAACAAAAACCTAGTTTCAATAGTTCTCCCGAGATAACCCAAGACGCAAAATTGCATCCTCCACGGCTGCAAGAGGACGTATCTGATCCGTTAAGTGAACCGTATTGCGCCCGTGCAATAGTCTAACCTGGGGATCCCTAGAGCACCCAGCAGCGTGCCTGATACATGGGCGGTAGCCCAGCTGTGTTGTGTGTTTCCTTAAAAAATGGCGCAACGCTGTCAATAATATTTGTCCAGATTTTCCTTCTCCCATAACCCCAGTGGAAACGCCGCTGAACAACATGTTTTCCCGCTTGTCTTCGTCCAGAGAGCCATCCCCAGAAACGACCACATACATATCTTACATTTATAAAAGCGAAGATAAGTTGGCTACATCGATGACGGAAGGAAGAAATGACTGGTATACTAACTAGCGGCTTCTAAAATTGATAAACACATACGTATTTTAGCAGCATTTACGTCAAATCGAAGCAGCCTTATGATACAGATTCGTCGATTTTACAAGAATTACTGAAATGCAAAAGATCCACAACGTCTATAGTCGCAAGGATTATAAATGGTTAAAATAATATTACATAAACAATGATGAAATTAAAATTAAAACATTCCTATACATAACACATAATCATTAAAAAAATGGGTATATTTTCTAAACACTACATTGGGACATATACAATTTGTTTTAATTTATTTCATCTTAAAGACGTCAACAGCTGAAGCTCTGTTACAGCTAGTACCCGGAAGCCAATTCAGACACACTCTGCGCGTGTACGTACGCTGATAACAGTGGTATTCGTATGGACATTTCAAGATACAGCAGTGAAGAACAAGACAAGGAAGTTTAAATTAAGCTATCACGTTTAGTTGTATAAGTAAACTTCGTTGTCCGTTAGTGCTAAGTTCAGACGTCTCTATAGGGCGGTGGGTGTAGGTGGGGGCAAAACGCGGTACAAAGTACGAAGCAAGTCTATCCCCCTCCCCAAAACAAGGTACTTGAACCATTTTATTCACCCCCCCCTTTCCCACAATAGATAAAAAAATATTCCTAAAGAATAGACTTATCAAGTTTCTGTCCCCATCTCCTAAAATGTATGTGCCCCCCCCCCCCCACCACCTCCCCCGAATATTCAAAAGAGACCAATTGAAGCGTGTCAGAAAGACATTCTACGTTAATTGGGATTTATATTCTTTTACAATTTAAGATCTAAAGCCTTTGGAATACTTTTGCCATGTTTGACACATAAAGGTAAGTATTAAAAAGCAATAAGGTGTTGAAAACAATTTTGGTTTTCATTAAAACCTGAAAAAATCTCCGACATTTTGATATAGCTGGTACTTTTAAAAACTATGTTGCTTTTTGTTTATTCATGCATGTATGTATGTTTTTGAAAGATCTACTGGTCAGTATTCTACAAAGTCTGAAAAATTATACCCTTTTTAGTATGCATTGTTTCATAATTTCAGAAGTAGTTACTTATTGGTGGTAAAAAGACTGCGAACTGAGAAAAACAAAAAGTAGGTCACGAAGATATCATATATGTGTGTATTGTAAAGCCCATTGTAGGCTTTGGGTGTTTCCGAGCTTATGGAAAAATAACTTTATTCAAATACACAAGAAATCCGGCTTTCTAATGAAGCCGAATACAATTTGATGACTGATATACATCTTTCGTTGTGAGCTTGTAATGTAACGTTTACCTATCTACCAGCCAGATAGATGGTGAACGTCCCCGGATTCTTTTTTCGGGGTTATATGCAAATGACTTAAAGCCTAAATGAATGAACACTAACTCAACAACACACTAGGGCTCGATCTCGATGTCTAGGGAAAACTAGTGATACTATTGAAGTTAACAACTCATTCAATCTGCATACAACCTTTAATAAGCGAACACAGTTGTGGCAGAACACTAGGTTAAACGAGATAAAATATTTAATTTAGAAAATAACAAAACCCAACTTACAAAGCGTAAGAAAAAATACTATCACAGATTTTTAACACTGTATAAAAATAGCCACAGGTCACACAACACTGCTATAGCTTCAAGAATCACTTGGCGACAAGTAATATTATACTAGAAGACTAAAACAACTTAAGAAAGCATAGCACACTCAGGACTTAAGTTCTCTCACGTTCAAATGGTCAGAATCTATTGCCGGACAAAATGGACGGCCTGATCGTAATGGACCGCTTGATCAAGGTAGACTGCCTCGTGTCGCGTGTGTGCGATCTAGTTAAAGACTGAGGCAACAGGGGAGATTAGCCTCAACTCATGTGGCCATTGGTTGGGGTGGTCATCTGATCTGAATTAATCAATCAGATCTTGATGGAAAATTTCTACGTCTTAGACACTCTTAATAAGACAGTGGAAAAACCCCGGTAGTTGCACCATCAATCCATATATGGTATTAACACAATGTCAAAATAAAACATTACTGGACCTAAGTAGGTCACAGTAAGATTGGAGGAGGGGGGATTATTTAGGTGTGTATCCTAATAAAATGGCGCCAACACTCTCACACATATATGTTCAGATTTCCCTTCTCCCATCTCCCTTGCAACGTGAAACGGCGCCGAACAACTTGTTTCCCTGGGGGTGTCCACGCCCAGAGAGAGCCATCCCAACGCACGACCACAGGTTTAAAAACGAAGACAATGTGGCTGTAACAAGGACGAGAAGAAGAAAGGACTGATACACTACCAGGCTGATTATAGTATAGATAAACACATACATATGTTAAAAGAATGTACATGGAATCGTAGAAGCAGTAATATATAATGTCGTCGATTGTTAAAAAATTAGAGAAATGTAATTTAATTACAAGGTCCTTAGTCGCAACAATTACAAATGGTTATATTAATATTACATACAAATTAATGTCGTCGATTTAAATTTTTTTAGAGAAATGTAATTTAATTACAAGGTCCATAGTCGCAACAATTACAAATGGGTACATTAATAGTACATACAAATTAACGTCTCATTTTAAAATATTCCTACATTACGCAATATCATATTCGGGGGAAGTGGGTATTTTTTTTTAATTTTGACACCGAGACATACTTAACTTATTCTTATTTAAGAATTACAACTCTTTATCTCCAGAGGCCTAAGCATACAAACCCTGGTCGAATACTTACATTGTTAACAAAAGGATCTATCTAAACACTTTAAGATAAGTGGAGAGCGAGAAAAGGAAGTTGAAAACAATAACAAAAGTCGTTTTCCCCTAGCGTTTATCTCAGCCATCTTTTATGAGTAGGGGGTTGGAAGTGGTCAGATCCCGTACAAAGCAAGTCTATCTCCAGAACAAACGACAAAATAAACTGAGCCAGTTTCTACTTTCTTCCCTCTCCTTCCTCCCCCCTACCCTTGTGAACGAAATACTAAAAACAAACAACGTAATATTATCCTTAACTTTTCAACTTTCACAAGGTTTCGTACCCACTAAAATTTAAATGACACACTCCCTTAACCCATATTATCCCAAGGTCTCAAATTTTTATAATTTTTTGATATGGTTTAGCTTTTGGGCACTGAATGAAGGAAAGACTATGGATTTTTTTTTAAAATCAATACTTTTTTAAATATCGATTTTTTTAAAAACGTCCCATAAATGGGACGCTAGCAACGAACGGCCCCATGTACATTTATTGAAAAATAAAATCACTTATCACGAAAAATGGCTAATCACGCAAAAATTAAGCTGTATTCTGATTTTGTATTGTTAGACCAATGATTAAATTGTTTAGGACAGCAAAAAATACTGATAATGATCAATTGGGTTAGCCATACCATGGTCTAAAATGCAGAAATTATGTTCAAAAGTCTAGTTTTCTTTCAATCTAGCATCCATCAAAGTGAACAACACTTGGAAATAAGTAAAGCTGTGACTAGTACATCTAATTATACACACATGATCACAAGTATTGTTATTATTCATCGAAACTGTAATATAATTAAATATAAATAATTGATTTTTTGGGGGCGTACTTGAAATTTTCAGGTGGGGGGTACTTAAATTTCAGGGGAAGGGTGGACTCAATCGTTTCACCTGAATCGTGACCATTGTTATTATTCTGGTTTGTTATAATTTTAATATCACGATCTAGTACATTTACAGCAGTACTAAATTAGTTTGTATTCAATGGTATTAAATACTTCAGTAAGTGTAATTCTGAAAACTTACAAATAAAATGTAAGTTTTTCAATATTTGCAATTTTTTATACAATAATATATAAGTATATATAAGTCAAGGTCATAGTTAAATATCTATAAATACTACTTAACACCCCAAAGTCAACAATTAACAAAGTCAACAATTGTTTCACCATAAATAACCATTTAACATAAATATTTGCATCTGTGTTTCTCACTAGTGTCCAATAAATGTGACGTTTGTGTAACGATCTGCATAAATATAGGTCAAGGTCATAATTAAATATCTATAAATACTACTTAACACCCCAAAGTCAACAGTTATCAAAGTCAACAATTGTTTTACCATAAATAACCCTTTTACATAAACATTTGCATCTGTGTTTCTCTCTAGTGTCCAATAAATGTGACGTTTGTTTAACAATCTACATGGGGCCATTCGTTGCTAGCGTCCCACTTATGGGACGCTTGTTGTACACTTGATATAACGAAGTAGTAAAAAAAATTTTTTATTCTTAAATTTTTATCAGATAGAAATATGGTACTGCTACAAGTTTCAAATGTATTTTGCACTTAAAATGTTAATATTTTAGAAGATATGCAATTTCCTGTGCGCATGTTTTCTTTTTTCCGCCATTTTGACAAGTCCTGCAAATCCGGCACTATAACATTTTACTAAATTAATTTTTTTCACAAAACACACACACATTCAATAGTCTAACCATTTTCAAATACAATGAAACATAATTTTTGTTTTAACTAGTTTTTAGTAAATTTTGGCAATTTTTTTTACAAGCGTCCCATAAGAGGGACGCTAGCAGAATATGGGTTAAAAGTTTCAAAAGATCCCCACTTTTTAGAAAAATGAACAATGTCTAAAAGCAACACTTAGCGATTTTAATAAATGTTTATCTAGTTAAAGGCTTGTTTGACTTACCAGTATATAAATTGTTAGTAGGGATCGCGTTCATACATATTTAAAATTCAGCAATATATTAAATTAAAGACTTGTCCTTTAATCTTTTTTTTTAAATGCATATTGCATCTACTTATATATGCGTGTACGAAGCCAAACGAATGAAGCCGAAATCAACTTTGAACTTGGTCAGCGTTCAGGGCTTCGATTGTAAATAAAGATTGCTGTCCAATGTGTCACTTTTTGTCACTTGCAATGTTTACAGCTTTAGAATGCATAATTAGCTATCAGCTATAGCTTTAATAATATGATAGTTTGTTGTCTCATTTGCATGATCTCATTCGAGAATACAAGCGATAAACAGACCATTTGTTTGTTATGTTTGAGAAAATCGATTCTAGATTTAATATCTAGGCCTATAAAACAAAAGCTTTAATTTGAGCTTTAATGCATTATTAGCTTTGGGATTTAATGATATTACATTGTGTTAATTATATTAGGTAACATTTGAATAGGTTAAACGAGCGACCCGCGGCGTATCATACGCCGCTATTTAGTTATTTTATTTTCTACTTTTCAGTTATTCATAATTTGTGAATTCGAGAGTAACAATGCTGCCACTGAATATATTTGCTTTAAAACACTATCAGTGGCTCGTTAAGGACGATAACTACCCCTCCTTTCCCCAACCCCTACCCCCCCCCCCCCGTGAAATTAAACTCCTCTAAGTTACGTCCCCTAAGTTTAAAATCGTTTCAAACTAAATTATCTGACCCTAATAGTCGTCACTAAACCCGGCTTAACGATTGTAAACATTTAGCGTCAACCATAGCTCACCAGACCATGTAGGGGTGGGGGTTGTAGGGAGTGCGCTTACAGCTTAATTTTTATCGTCTCCAAGAAGAGAATTATATATATAGATAGATTAGAATCTAATTTAATTAAAACAATATTTTACTTTATGTCTATGGAGAGTATGCTAAGTAGTATAAATTATTTTCATCCACTGTATATTAAAGCCCCTATCTAATATTATAGCACATTAGCTAACTAATCTGGTGGAATATGTACGTAACCTTAGCAATCATTACCAATTTTTTGTTTTGTTTTAATGCTAACACCCAGAAATGGACAAAAGAAATTCTCAAAGCCTCGAATTGCGCTTAATCTTAGCTATTTTGACGCTTGGTTTAATAATTTATTAATTCCTAGAAAACAAGCTTTGCGCTAGAAAGAAATCGCCTCATTATTATTATTCCGATTAGTGATTCATTGGTTTTGTTACAAAAGTTTGTTTCCCAATCAAAATAGTACAAAACAGGGCAATGTATTTTTTTTTACTTCCTTGTCTTACTCGCAGCTGCGCCCGCATTTCAGATGTCAACTGCTAGACAACTTCAATCAAGCTTTGACTGAAGTGTTCTCTCAGTCGTCTTGCTTGCTCACAACGATGCAGATGTGTTGAAAATGGAAGACAAGTTTATCACGCCCTTGTTTTTAACATTATTTTTCAGTTCTTTGTTGGTGAGTATCATACTCTTTTATTCGACGTTTTAAGTATACTCTAACATACGTACAACTGTTTGCGTAAATTACAATCAGTGTCATCGTTCTCTATCGTTGTCCTAGACACATAAGTCTGTAACAGAAAGCTGCCAGTACCATACATTTATTATCTTTAACCTTATATTAAAATAAATTATAGTCATCGGTTGTCTTACTCAGGGGCGGAACTACTATAAAACCTGACCCCCGCAATGCGAGGAGGCCCAGGCCACTTAGGGAGTCCAAAATCCGACCAATAACAACACAATACATTTTTTTTCACATTCATTCATATGCTAGTGGCTTTGTAAAAGACACCCAGATCTATAACAGCAGTGATTGTTTGGTAGTAAATAACACTACTTTTGGATAGAGAAAAAAAAACATTATACGCTGTAGTGTGAAAGATTGACAAACCTTCAAACAACTTACATAATTTATCTCACAACTTTGAAATGTCTAATAGAGATGCCCAAAGGGCTTACTTTAATAGATTTGTACTGAGGTAATTAAAAAGCGGGATGGAGTGGTCTAGCGGTAGAGAGCTGGACTGCTATCCCGTTAGTCTCGAGTTCGAATCCGGGTTCAAGTCAGTAGACTGTTCCTGAGTCTACCCAACTCTGATGGGTACCTAACTCACCTTAACTTCCATATTAACCGGAAACGAATAACGCACTTTTTTTTAAAGAATCGGCACGTAGTTAATTTACATCCATATTGAATACAGTCGTAGTCAAACCCCTGAACCTAAGCTCAAACCTGACAAAATTTAGAGTTTCTTTCAGGTAACTTTTCGGGATAGTCAGGGGGTTAGGTAGGGGTGGGTTGAGCCCAAAGAAAGTCTAGGACGACAGAGAATATAATATACGAGCCGGCCCGCGGCATAACATCCGCCGCTATTTAGTTGTTGTTTTTTCTACTTTTCAGTAATTCATAATTTGTGAATTCGACAGTACCAACGCTGACACTGAAAATATTTCTTTAAAACACTATACGTAGCTCGTTAAGGACCATAACCCCCCCCCCCTTCCTCCCCCCCCCCCACGTTTAAAATCGTTTCAAGCTAAATTATCTGTCCCAAATAGCCGCCATTAAACCCGAATCCACGAAGGTAAACATAGCGTGAACCACAGCTCACTAAGACCATGTAGGGGTGGGGAAGGTAGGGAGCACGTTTACAGCTTGTTTTCTAGCGTCTCCCAGAAGAGAATTATATATATAGATAGAAAGTGTATACTTCTATATGTGTCCGACCCCTACCCAGAAAATGTTAACCACCCCCCCCTCTCCGACAATTTCAAGTACAGTCTCCGGGGATGAAAATATCTCAAAGAAACACTGGTCGCATTTGAAGATCATACAGACTAAAGGTAGAGCCTACTTTTATAAAACAGACCCGTTTCTACTTTTGGCCGATAAACCTCACTCAAGCAGAAAGTGTTTCTTTCAGGCGTTTTTTTTTCAGGAGTAGCGCACTTAAATCTATAAAATTCTCCGGGGCAATGGAGGTCGACACTGGTAAAAGTATATATATATATATATATATATATATATATATATATATATATATATATATATATATATATATATATATATATATATATATATATATATATATATATATATATATATATATATATATATATATATATATATATATATATATATATATATATATACTTTTCAACTGGTTATGCGCCATTGAGGCCATTGACTCCGATTTCAGCCTGCTTTTCTTTTTGGATTTGCTTCCATAGCCTTTTTCCAACCAAGAACAAACTACAAGGCAGCAGTTGTTCGATTTTGGAGTTGTCTCTCCTAAAAGAGTGGCTGTCCCCAGCTAACGAGCCTCATCTGTCTGAGGGTTCGAACTCGAGACTTTTCGGTTTAGCAACCACGAGCTTTACCGACTCGATCACGCAGAGTAATATGACGTCATTGATACTCGAGTAAACAATGAATTAAAAGGCCAATTTTTGTCTAATCTTGAAAGTGGTTTGCTTGCAGAGTTTGTAGGGGCGAAGCCCCACCCCCCACCCCCCCCCCCCCGATAAAACGTCAAAGCCTCTTCCCACCCCCTCAAAAGAAATGACGTTAACGATAATCTATAACAAAAAGACTGACATTACGGCCTAATTAATGTGTCTAATCTTAAAAGTGGTTTGAGTGAAGAGTTTCTTTCATGCAATTCTTCGGGTAGGGGCGAAGATAGACCCTCCCACTCGCATAAGAACGTCTAAGCTACCCCCCCCCCCCCCATCAACAATAATGACGTTATCAATACTCTGTAATAAACATACTGACGTTACGGCCTAATTAATGTGTCTAATCTTAAATGTGGTTTGCCTGGAGTTTCTTGCATGCATCTCTTCGGGTAGGGACAAAGCCGAACCCCCCCCCCTCTTTTAAACAAAAATAATTTATATAGAAAATATATACTTTTACCAGTGTTGGCCTACCCCGACCACGAGAAATTTATTTGCCCTGTAAAATTTCAAGTGCCCTAACCCCGGAAAAAAAGCCTGAAACGAACACTGCCTGCTTGAGTAAGATGTATCGGCCGAAAGTAGAAAACAAGTCTATATCATAGAAAAAGGCCTAGGCTCTACCTTTTGTTTGTATGATCTACAAATGCGGCCAGTGGGTGTAGAGGATAATGGCGGTGATTTTTGTTTTGATTTTGGTTTAGAGAAAAATACATCACTATCAACCAAGCGCCAGTTGTATCTATTACTCAACGGGCAATTTATCTCGTTATAAATAGTTTAGCTGTCTGTGTATCTATCTATCATTTGGGAACGCTCTTAATATGGAGCCCTACCCCCCCCCCCCCCCCCCTGGTAGATCGCAAACCCCCTCCCCAAAAAAACCAACCAAATAAAACTTAAATAGAAATAAATACTTATACCAGTGCGGGCTTCCCTCGCCCCAGAGAATTGTATTTGCCGCTGCAAAAATTCAAGTGCCCCACTCCCGGAAGTCGTCTGAAAGAAACACTGTGAGATGTATGGGCCAAAAGTAGGGAATTGATCTATTTTATAGAAGTACTCTCTTCCTCTAGTCTGTATGATCTACAGATGCGACCAGTGTTTATTTCAGCATTTTTTCTCCCTAGAGGCGAAGGGGCGGTACTTGAAAGTTTTGGAGGGTGGGGTTTTAATTTTCAGAGGTGGATTCGGACACTGGTAAAATTATATTTTCTATATACAGTCTATTTCGTTGAATAGAACGGTATACATTCTTCGGGGTGGGTGGTGGAGCCCCCTCTTCTCCCTCCCCACCTCCACGTATCGTGGCATGAAAGAAACTCTAAATGCGACTTTTGTCATGTTTGAGCTAAGGTGCAAGGTTTAAGGGTATGGCAACTACTATATTTGGTATCAATGTGCAGTAACTAAGTGTAGATCAAGCTTAAATTCGATTAAAATTTCTATTATGGATAAAAATCCGTTTTCAATGTCGTTTTTTTTCCGGTGCAATTTGATGTTAAGGTGGTGATTTTGTTTTTGGTTTTAGAGAAAAGAGACTACACTATCAACCTAGCGCCCAAATATCCTTCCTCAACGGCCCATTTATCTCGTACTAAAGAATGAAACTGTTAAAAAAAGGAATGTATTTATAACTATTAATATAAATGCAACAACATAAGAATAAAACAAACACGGAAAACAATAATACTTATTAAACCACCCTATTTACAATTTTAGACTGGCTTGCCAGACTGTAAGTTACTCTGTTCACAATTTTCGTCGTGTAAAATTGAGATAATTAAATTGTGAAAACTTAAACGTGGTACTCCCAATTGAAAGTGCTACCTTCTTGGACCTAAAAGAAACATGACCGAAACAAACACAACTATAAGTAATATATTGCAAATACCATTTAAGGGAAACACAAATTTTCAACAAGGTTCTAAGTCGGAATATGAGGTAAAAAATGTGTAAATATAACTCTTCATTCACGTTATAGTTTATATAGTGAGTACATTTATATAGAGCTTATACACACATGGTACATCTTAAATGGCTTAAGTTCCAGTGCCCAAAATGGCAAAAAAAAAATGAAAATGCAAGTACGTAAAGAACATACCATATTCAAGATTCGTTGTCACGTGCATATGATGAGCTTATTTAAGCAGGGAAGCTATACTTCTTTTTCAATATTTAAGAAAAGACAAGTACTTATTTTTACTTTGAACCTAACGTTATATCAACAAAAAGGAATGGTGTCATTGTATATTAGTAGTAGTTTTTTATATTACTAGATTATACAGCCCAGTTTTGCTTAGGTTATCGAAAATCATTTACTTAAATCATAGTTTTTACGAAATTTGTATAAGAATTAAATTGATACTATATTTAGCATTATCGCTTATTTTATACATTTATACCAGGGGTCTCCAAACTTTTCAGCCCAAGGGCCGCGTTAACTATCAAATATCAGTTCGGGGGCCAGTTTCTTCTAGGCATCTCTTTGGCGTGGCGGAGCCGACCCCCTCCCTCCTCACCGAAGAACATATATCCCCCTTTCCCCACCCCACCCCCCACCCTCAATGAAATATAAATTATATAGAAATATATATAAATTGCAGCGAAGCATCCATTGCCATTGAAAAATGGCAACACTTGCTTTCGTTTTTCATTGTTTGTGTCACAATGTTTTCATCAAAGTCTGCAACACGGTGGGCAATGGTATTTGCACCCAAAGCTACATTTTCAGATCGTTTTGAATTTCTGAGCAAAGTTCCTCAGCCACCTCCAACAAACATTTTTTTCCGTGGACAAAAAGATCTCCGCGGGCCGGATAAACGGACCTTGCGGGCCGCATCAGGCTCGCGGGCCGTACTTTGGAGACCCCTGATTTATACTAACATTTCAAACGTAAACTTAATATTTAAATCATTAAAAACCACGAAACGTCCTACTTTTTCCTTTGTCCAATTTAATAATACAACCATTCTACAAACAAAAAATTATCAGGGACATTTTTAAAATTAGTTTTCAATTACATTGCTATGACTATATGAATAAATATGGCATTTGGTCAGTTATAACTGTCTTTGGAAGTTTTCCACCTGTAACACCATTTTTGTGACCCCCCGCAAAAAGTTTTACAGTCTATGGAGTTATTTAGGGGATTTGACATGGTACATCTCTTTTGATATTTAGCTCATATAAGGATATTATCTCTAGCGGTCAGTTTTTAGCCCTCTTCGTGCAAGTTAAGTTTGCTCGATAGTGTTTTCATATGACCAGGTCATTCACTCAGGTCTATGTAATGAATTAGCCAGTTGTAAAGAACCTAAGTACCAAAATAATTATGTTGAAATAGTCATCATTTTTCAACAAATCATTAATGTTTACATTCGGACCGGTCACTTTTGAAGTGCTCCCTTAATTTCTTCGGATTTCGGGCTAGAGTCCCTATAACGTCCATGTTTCCACCTACCTCTTTGGGTGTCTGACTTACGTTAGGGAAGTAAAAAGCATCTGAGTATACTGTTGACCACTCTATCTTTTCATATGCCTGTCACAAGCCTTTTGTGTGACTGGGTTCACGATATAAACTTGTCACAGGCCTTTCTCCTACCTTTTTCATTACACATACAAAAATCAAAAGACAAGCCTTCATCTTGCAAGTTTTCATATTTATTTTGTTTAACACACAGGCAGCGTGTTCAGGCCAGCTACGCCATCTTCTTCCCTCTTCACTTATTCCTCTCGCGCATGCGCACAGCCACTGTCTCCCTGATGCAATACACACACACTCCCAAGATACAATCTACCACCATTTCACTGTTATACGCCCTTTCTCCCGTTTAAAAAAAAAAATTTATTATTTTTTTTTGTTATATAGAACACATTCACTATAAAATCGTTAGGATACATGTAACAGTGAAATGAAAATCATGTTGAAAAAGAAACTTGCTAATGAACATCCTAAATTATTTTATATGTACACTTTAAAATTAAAACAACGATATTCATAAAATACATGGCTTCTAAAATGTAAAAATTAAATCACAACTAATATTTAAAATCAATACGATTTGGCCATATATTATATAGATCAATTGATCCTTAAGCATAAAAAACTTCTATCCAACAATTAGGAAATCAACAGTCTAGGTAAATGCCATTAAAACAATTACTACCTAAATATATTACAGTCAATCTATACAATGGAGTACACTAATGAACTAAATCAGAACTATCAATAAGCCAATACTATATCCCATAGAGGAGTATTTCCCATGAACCCCTAAAACCACAACCAGGTACTCGGTACAACCTCGAGATACCAAAAAATAAAACGGACTGCATCCTCAGTCTCGCAAAACAAAATCAACTATCTAGCGATGAAGATCAATTATCTCCAAAAACAACACTAAGCTAATGGGTTCATTATCCAACCAAGAAAATCAAACCTCTTAGGGTACAATAATTTAGCACATTGTACATTAGATATAACGATATAACTTAATCACATATTTCACTTGCTATATCAACTAATGGTGCATGAAGACGCCCAACCAACTATTAGTATACAAACATAATATCCAATGGAGGACAATTTTCCATGACCCCGGGACAAACAAAATATCTCGGCAAACCATCGAGATCCAAATAACCATAATCAATATCCATCAAATAACTACGTTACGTATCAACCAGACAGCATCCAGCATGAATGGGTGACTACGACAATACAACTACTCTACAAGGGAAACAGGGAAAATACTGGGTCCAACAACCAAATCAGAAAATATATCCTAAATTGATATCATATCCAATAAACCAAAGAGTTCCTAAACCTAGCACTAACAAAGTAACTTAGGTAAACCTTCTTAGTTTAGTAATAACAAATGACTCTAACTAAGGAACATCTCCTCTTAGTGTAACAAAAAAAAATCAGTAAACTTCACTAAGGAATATTGCCTCTTAGTGCATCTCAAATAACTCTAACTAAGGAAAACTCTCTCTTAGTAGAGCAAAATTATAGCTATGCAATAGCTCCCATGGGCAAATCATATCCTTGATTTCCTACTTCACTGGCTGAGGTAAACTCCTCATAATAATATATGTAAATTACCACATCTGTCAGGTCATACTGCCATAATCATGTTCATTACTTAACAAGATATACAGTATACATACAAATCATAAAATACAACAAACTGTATGTTCATTTTCATTACTAAATTAAAATAGTGGTAAAACATATGTATACAAGTTATTTTATGACTTATTCCTATCTTGCTCACATTTGTAAAATGTTAATGTTCTCTGGAAGTACACAACACATACTACATTATTCAAAATTTCCTTATAAGAATTGGCTGATATGTCTCAGGTCATTATTTTCTTTATTCAGTTCCATGTTTGTTTTTTCATATTCAATCTGTCTTGATAAAAAATTCAGCTAGTGTATTGTGCAGTCCCTTTACAGGTTAGCTTTTCTTGACATAATGTTCTTATACAAATCCATTTTCCTTATGAAAGCAATATTTACCAAGTCAAGATTCCAAATACATAGTTAAGCTCTGTTAATTGAATACAACTTGAAACAACAATAGGATCAATTAGCATTACCATATAAAGTGTAAAAGAAATACACAACTGTTCTGTTCATAAACATCAGTTAACAAAATACAGGGTCCAATAACAAACTAAACATTTGTTAACAAATTATGATAACAAACTCCATGCTTCACTTTAAATGGTTTTCTAGCTTACAAATTTTCTTAAAGTCAATAACATGTAAAATAATGTATGTTAGTAGTCCTCAGCGGTGGTAGCTATACTTTATATCACTGATGCTTAAGTACTAATGCACACAACATAAAATAACAGATTTTGTTGGCCAAAAAAGGAATGTGTACAGCCAATCAATGAAATAAATGTTTTAAACTGTTGAGGTTGGTGATACACTAAAGTGGTTAAAAATTAGATTGTTACATCCACTAAACCAGGTTCTATATGCATGATAACTGATGTTATATATTAAAGCTTGAAAGTAAAATCTTAAAGGAGTAGTAAGTTCAGCATATTTATCCACAAAATATTATAAAAATTGCATAGTCCAAACAACGATTTCACTTCTTTCTTTGTACTAGGAGTTTTGATATTTAATATTTTCTCCTTATTTCCTTCAGTAGGTCTAATTTCTTTATTTCCAACCTTAAATCCTAGGAATTCTACTGTATTTACTCCCACATGCAGTTTCTTTCATTATTCTTTCTATGAGTTCTTTTAGTGTTTGTATGTGTTCTTGTCTCAACCGCTGCTCCAATTTGACTTTCCCATCTATCTATATCTTCTTCATTACTTTCTTTCACCTCCTTTACATTCCCAATAATCATATCTGCTATTGGTTCTTCCATGACTGCCACTTTATATTTACCTTTCAGCCAAGCAGAATCTATATCAACTACTGCCATATCACACTCATCCTTAAATATCTTGTTGGCATATGTCATTTTCATTATGCCAGGAATGTATTGTTCTGGTCTCACAAGACTTTTCTTAACAATAATGCATGTGCAACCTGAATCTCTCAGGCACATTACTCTGACATTGTTTACTTTAGCTGGGAACATCTTCAGTGTTGTATTGCTTTGACTAACAGATGCCACCATCTCTGACCTTCTACCCCTGCTGATATCTCTTGATGATTATTTCTACTAATTCTATTTTCTCCCCTGTTGTCTGGTCCCATTCTTGGCTGTCTACTTTGATTGTGGAATTCATTACTACTTTGTCCATTATACTGTTCTTGTCTGTAATAATTATTTTGATTTCTATAGTTGTTATTAGGTGCATAACCTCCTCTGTAAATATTGCTGAGATATGTATCCCTATTTTGTGAGCTGAGACACTCAGACTTTTCATGGCCTTTTTTCCCACAGTTGTAACACTCTATGCTTCTGCTATATTTATACTTGTCTGGTTTCCATGTGGTAGGTGCACTGTTACTTCTGTCTCTCTTGTTGTTGCCATACCTTATTTGATCCCTGCCAGAGTTTCTACTGTAGACTGCTGCCGAAATCTCTCCCTGCTCTCTTTTGTCCAAAATAGCCTCTGGATGTGCATCCTTATTAATATTAAGGTGCTCTATTAATTAATTCTGTGTCCTAACTTTTCTTTCACTCAAAAAAGTGAATAAACTATCTGTTGCATTATTTAAAACATGATCTATCAAGTTGAGTTCAATAATTGCTTCAGGATTTTTAAAATCTATTTCTGCCAATTCTAGCCTTTTGTTCATGCATTTGCGAATGTCAAAAATGATCTGGTTTATGTCACCAGTGTTGTTAATTCTAGAATCTCTTATAGTCTTTCTGTAATAGTCTTCTGTCTTTCCAAAATGTTTCATCAATCTTTCTTTTACTAGGTCATAGTCTTCTTTTTCAGCCTGCCTCAGACATACTTGCTATTATGGCAATAGTCTCTCCTGTCAAATTAGTTAATAAAGCCTGTGCCTTCCCAGCAGATGAATAATTAAAACTCTTACATATTTGCTCAAAGTATATTAAGTAAGTTTCCACACTTTCTTCCTGTGGTTTAAATGCTCTGATTTTAGGCTTCCAATTGTCCATTTTGTTAACAGTGCTGTCTTGAGATCGGTTTCTTTTAATTTTTTCTAATTCTAACTCATGTTGTCTCTGTTTTTCTCTATCTTCTAATTGTCTCTGTTTTTCTCTATCTTCTAATTGTCTCTGTTTTTCTCTATCTTCGGCCTCCAGTTTAATCTTTTCCTTCTCAGCCTCCATTTTAATCTTTTCCTTCTCAGCCTCCATTTTAATTTTTTTCCTTGTCAGCCTCAATTTTGGCTAGATCTAGTTCCTTTTGCCTATTTAGTTCCCTCTCTCGAGCTCTGTCTTCCCTTTCAATTGCATCAGCTGCCTTCTTCTCAGCCTCTGATACTTTATGTTCAACCCATTTGGCCTTTTCTGCCCCAGTGTAACCTAACGAATCAGCCAACTCAATGAATGTGTCATAGAACTCCATCGTAATGATGCAAGAACAGTTGTTCAGTTACACTACTAAATCTAGATTTAATTTGTTCCTTCACGGTGCTGAGCACCGACCACTTCTGACACCAAAATGTCACAAGCCTTTTGTGTGACTGGGTTCACGATATAAACTTGTCACAGGCCTTTCTCCTACCTTTTACATTACACATACAAAAATCAAAAGACAAGCCTTCATCTTGCAAGTTTTTCATATTTATTTTGTTTAACACACAGGCAGCGTGTTCAGGCCAGCTACGCCATCTTCTTCCCTCTTCACTTATTCCTCTCGCGCATGCGCACAGCCACTGTCTCCCTGATGCAATACACACACACACTCCCAAGATACAATCTACCACCATTTCACTGTTATAATGCCGAAATCACAAAACCTACCACAGACCACTGAATGTTGGGGTACATTTTAACACGTTCATAAGTTAAATTAATAGCTTATTCCTATCATGTTAGTCACTAAAAAATACAAACTTTTATATTGTTTATATGTATATTTTGAATCACAAATAGGAAATTTTAGCTAAAACTATTTTACATTAGATCGCAGGTGAAGATGAATCTGCCTTCTGTAACACACAACCATCTGGTTTGTCCGGCTACAACCAATACTGCAGTGTTAGCAGCCAGTGTGTCACGGGAAAATGCAAGGATTCAAAATGTGTATGTGGTTATGGGACAACGTTCAGTACTTGCGCTGTTGCGTGTGTTCCCGGTGAGTTCAAGTCATTATTTATACATTTTATTGCTATTGTTAAGTCGTTCAACATAATTTTGATATCATAATAAGGATAATTACAATTTAGCAATAAGTCTTAAGTTTTGAGCCTTTTTTTCCTGATATTTCAATTAAATTTACAACAATGACTAATGGGTACTTTTGGTGTTAATAGAGTTTAAAATTTCTGAATGTAATCAGTTAATGTTATGTATTCTATATACTTGAAATGGGCTATCTGCAAATTATATATTTGTGATAAACAAGCATATAATAAGAACTCAACTTAATCATCATTGTGCAATATTCTTATGGTTTCAATTGTTTTATTTAAACATGTATTAATGATTTAATACTTATCTATTCCAAAATAAATGTTCAAATTGCAACAAGTTTTTAAAGTAATTTAAGATGCAAAGAACAAAATTATATTTTTGTGTCATCCTTCACAAAAAAGTAAAATCTTATCTAAGTTATTTAGCTGGTGAGGTAAAAACTCAAAAAAGTCAAAACAAAAAAAAAGGCACAAATGCAGTTTGTGTTTTGTGTGTGGCGAAAATGAGTTTAAGAATTATCATGCATTGATAAAGTGCGGTGCAGTAGACAGTGTAGTAGACAAAACAAAGATACATTACATTGAAATTATTGTTTACTATCTATATATATATAATTCTCTTCTTGGAGACGATAGAAAACACCAAGCTGTAAGCGCGCTTCCTACCACCGCCACCCCTACATGATCTGGTGAGCTGTAGTACACGCTAAATGTTTACAATCGTAGAGCCGGGCTTATTGACGGTTATTAGGGGCAGATAATTTAGTTTGAAACGATTTTAAACTTAGGGGGTCGGCTCGTACAAATTATTATTTTCATCAATAATAAATAAGAAGTCGTTACTAAATGTCCTTATTGTGTTTACGTTTATTTTTACCTTATATTTGCGTTCTCGTAAGTATTTGCTTTTATGTTTCCGTTGAAATTTCCGCTTGCATTATTTTTTTCGTTGATGTTTGCGTTGAAAATTGTTGCATTTAATGGTTGTATTTTTGTATGTTTTAATAATTGCGTTTAAATTTGTGTTTATGTTTCTGGTTATGTGTAGTGTAGATTTTAGTTTGCGTTTCATGTTTGCGTTTGCCATTGCATAGTATTTTTCGTAGATATTAATTGGGTGGGTACCTACATAACGTCGGTAAATCGGACTGATTATATTATTGACCACACCATCACTCATATGCCCAGAATACTTAAACAAGGGATCTCTATTTCATCTTCTGCAAAGGCTCAAAATGGACAAGATATTGTGTCCGCCAAAGGTCTGAAGAGGAACTGTGTTTACTTTTACGTAAATTGTGGAGACCTTCCAAAAACACATATTAAAGCAGTGGGCTGCGGCGTCGAAGCTAACCATGACAAATAACCCCGGTATAAGAGCCTAGTTAAATAGACCCGCCACAAAAGAGACCGTGCACAATTTGTTCTCTACCCGTGGATCATTTAAATATAACACCGAAATTGAGGTTATCTTCTGTGCATTTTCAGTCTAATTTTAAGTTTTCTCAGTTATTATATTTAAATATTATATTTAATTTTAAAACTTATCATTAACATGCTTTTAAATTTATTTTAATTTCTACATTTTAATAATAACTTTAAAATATTTTAACAGAAGATTGTTATTTTAGCTTTTAAAATCGATATTTAAATTTTTTTTCAAACATTTCGTTCTTCTTTAAGGAATCGAATTTTCTAATGACTAAATAGGTCTACTAAATACTATGATAGTTATTAAAACAATATGAAGCCCCTCTTGCTTAATTACATGCAGTTTAAACAACATTGATTTTATAGATTGTAATAGCAAAGTGACAGACACAACAGGAACGATAACCAGCCCAAGTTATCCACAAAGTTTTGCAGTCTACTGTACTTGGACCATTCAAGGACCGATGGAGACATACATAGCCTTCGAGTAATGTTTTCCTTCTTTTGATCTTTCTATCAACTCCCTAACTTAAAAAACAAGTTAATTAAAAAGTCTAGTGACATTTATGCGCAATTTCCTTATGTTATTTAAAAATAGCTCTGACGTATAATGCTGGGGTGCGGTCAAGCTAGAAGAACGATGGGTTTGTAGGTGTTTATGTAATTTTAAAATTTGTGACCGAACGAAAGGATATTTTTGAAAACTTTCTTCGGCAATATTGTTCTATATTATGGCAGAAATCGATTCGTAAATGTTTTAAGTCGCTAAGTTGTCTGGTTGCCGAGATATTGGCCAAAAACTGCATTTTTTCGAGGTTTTTTGGCTTTTCCGTGAAATCCAGGAAGGAAATCCGGAATTATTTTAGCCCACTATCATCCTCGTAACTTGCTTAACAAATTTGCTTTGGAACTAGTCCTCGATATTGCTTCGTTGAGGAGGAGATACGACTTAAAGCTGCGAACACACATACATACATCCATACATCCAGAAATGACGGGTTAATAAACGCAATTCTCCAAAAATGTGTGGTCATTCTGCCTTGTTTTTGAAATATGTTCAAATGGTATAACTTTTTAAAAATTTAAATAATATTTCATAATATTTCAAGTATATTAGGGTTGCAGTTGACACTATATAACTAAATGTAATACCTGTAGTGAATCTAGGGCCTAAAGTTTAACCGGGTGAAGATTTTTGAACACAAAAATACCGCAGAAATTATCTATAATAAACCATTCGTTGAAATATTGTTTTTGAAATATATTATTAATTGAAATCGAAATTGAGTAGCCTACATTTTATTTTATAAATCCTGAAAGGCATGTAAAACCATTTTTAAAGGTAAATATTATGTTTTGAAGTACGAGAATGGCCCTGATGTTGCTTTAATAAAATACTTTTGATTTAATATTTATCTAACAAAATACCTTGTAAGCTAGGTGGTTATTAGCGCGGGTATACAAGAAGTCAAACAAACTAATTTTTAATAAAGGAAATAAAGCTGGAGTGATCTACTCTAAACTTTCTCGTATTTTATTTTATAGCAGTGATTGGATTGTGACTTTCAATTGGACTATAGAAATGTTTCTAGTAAATGTTTTAATATTATTTAATAATATTATTTTAAAAATTGAACTGAGTAGAAAAAAAAAACAAGAAGTGTTCACTTAATGGACGGAAACGATGTGTGTATAATAGCGAGAAAAATAAGTTCATAATAAAGGAAATATTTATTGTTTTTTTAAATAGTTATTTAAACCTCTAAATAATATTTCGTATCACCGTGCATTATTAGTGAGTTTTGACGTACGTGAAAAGTTTAAATAAATCGGTATGGTAGAATTTGTTAAAATCGTGCTCATAACCGCGCTTGAAAGAAGAATCAAAATAAATAAGTTCTTGTGATTTAGATAAATAGGAGATAACGTCAAGTACTTTTTTTAGTCACTCACAGTTAGAAAAAAGCAAGTGAATAGAATATTATATGTATATGTATGCGATTTCGTCTAACTAGGTGAAATTACTCAAATTATTGAAAACAGAACTATAGTAAAGTAACACTCCCGTATATGGGAGGTAAATCGGAAATCAAAAGTGATTCAAGTTTAGGACCTGTTACTTATTTATAAAATTTCGTCTATCTTAATGAAACAGTGCTGAATTTGTCTTGTTCCAAGTGAAATTAAGTAAAAAACAACTTCATGTTATAGGAAAGCGTTCAACAGTTAATGTAAGCTCATGCAATAAATCTTATTCTTAAATGTGAATTTTCTTTTATCTGAATTAAACTTACTTACATTTGGTTTTTGATTAACCGGAAGAGTACGTACCCTTTTCGGTGATCGGAAATCGTTTAAAAGGAGACAACTACAAATACGAAAATTCCTCAACATAACTATAAAACTACGCAAGCTCTTTACTCTTGTGTTCATATAGAGAAACACACTGGCATACAGAAAAACTATTTTTTTCTAGTCAGGGGGGTAAAATATTATAAAACATCATATAGTTCGTAAATGAGGAAGTAAACAGAAAGTAAATTGGAACATTTTTTTTTAAATAGAGCTGTTAAAAAATACCAATGGAATAACACTTACATCTTGATTATGTACTGATTACATAGGGGTAGCTATCCATTTCGGCGCTTAAGGCGAACTATTGATCTTGTGATACTCTAATGATTGATTTAAAGATATTTACGTTGGTAAGAAGGGCGAAAAGTGCATCACGCCTACAATATTGAAACGATGGCGTTTTTCTTTTTAGCTACAGTCATTTAGAAGTTTTGCATTGGTATTACACAATCAATAAAGAAAATAGTTAAGGGGGAAGTATCGCCAAGACAACGGATAATTTACAAATAATTCGCCAAAATTCACCGGTACGTTTTTTACCTTCTCGTATACGAAGTATAGTAGAAGTATTTTAATCGTGCAAAAAATAAACATCGATATTTTCACAATAAAATACTTAAAATTTAAAAAAAAAAAAAAAAAAACACGTTTTTCTTGTGGACTAAAAAGTAGAAAATAAATTTTTCTTCCGACCCTAGGGGATCTACCAATGACTGCTCGTAGATTTTGTGCTTCCTCGAGCTGTGCAGGTTCTTGTGATGACTGTTCATACATTTAATGACAAAAAACGTGGGTACGTTCACCATCAAATTTCCAAAATTCGTGTGTTGTGTGCTTTTCGCTTTAATCTTAAATCTGCCCGACCCACTTTTTTTTAGTCCGTTGCTACACATGAAAAACGTGGTTTTTAAAAAGTTTTTTATATAGTTTATTTTCTACTTTATCTAATGACTTGATTAAGTATCACTTGACTAAGTGTTTTTAAATACATAAAAATTTAGAGGATTTTTTATCAAAATAAAAAGGATCAAAAGGTTTTTGAATGCTTTTAGGTAGTTGGCCCACCGTCCATCCCTCCTCGAACAGATTAACTGTCGATTCTCCACCCACCTTAATCATTACACTGTAAAACATTTTAAAAAGAGGCCTTTAATTAAGCTAATTTAGGTCTCTAATTGCTAGTTTTTATGATTGCATCTTAAATTGTTAGGCGGAAATAGCCTGCATGCCGAATTTCAGATCACTAGAGCAATCAGAAGTGGGTTAATTTTCGTTGTCAATTTAAACAACAAACGCTAAACTGAGTTAAGAAAAACGTGTTAAAATAAATAGTTTTGCATTTTTGTCCGTAAATGCGTGTGTGTGTGTATGTCTGTGAAAACGATAAATTGAGTAGCTATACAGTTAGGTTGATGAAATTTATAGAAGTATTATATCAAATTTGTAGATCTGTATCAACTTTTTAGCGGTTTCCTGTAACCGGAAGTAAACTTATTTTACTTTTGTTTGTTCAAAATCCGACAACTTGAGTACTGTTTCTGATAAATAAATGCAGTTTAGAAGTTTTACTTTGGTGTCACACGATTAATAAACAAAACCGTTTAATCAGTATGTAAAGTTAAGTTTCAGTCTAATTTCTTAACTTCGACTGTGTAAATGATTATTTCGGCTCACAATAATCTTTTGAATTCCAGATTTGCGCATATAGGACGACGAACGGAAAGGCCGCCTCGTTAGCCTTTCCCGAGCTAGGGCTCTGATAGTTTATGTTAAGTCTTTGGTCTGTAAGCTCGATGTAAATTATGTCGTGTAATATGTTTATTACGCAACACTCTGCTAAAAAATAGAAATCGGGTTTTAAATGTAGAAAATCTTAAATTGTACTAAAATAAAACTATTCTTTTAATTGAATTATTTAAAATGTTGTACAGATTTTCAATCTTTTTCTTCACGTTTAAGTTTAAAATACATGAACACAAGTACAGTCAAGGACTGCTCATCAGACTACCTGCAGATTTTTGACGGGCCCTCGAGGTTTCAAAGTTCGTATGACAAAATGTGTACTACATGGGAGAAACTCACAGTGTCAACAGGAAACAACATGATCATAGTGTTTAGGACAACAGGAAGATTACAATTTATCGCCACCTTCAACATATATGGTATTATATAATCACATGTAATCATAATCATAGGCAATTATCTTGTCATTAAACCTTATATCGTTTTCTAGACGTAATTTAAATTAAACCTTTTAGTTACATTCCCTTTTTTTATAATTAGCTTCAACATATAACTGCACGCACAGCTGACATTATCAAGTCTTGTTTTTCATGTTTTATTTATTTACTCCTTAAAATACTTTTATAATTTGTCATTTTTTTTTCATTTCGAGATAACCAATCTGTGTGCATAGTTTACGTTACAACCCAGGAATTGACGTCAGAATAAAATAGTTAAAAATATACGTTTGCCAAATACAATATAGAGGATAGCCAAAAAATTACTTTTAGACCAAATATAAACTCTGTACACCCTGGGGTATCCAACTATGGGAAAGTTATGTAATGTATGTTAGATTATATCAAATATATACAAGCATTACAAGTAGAGTCAACGTGCAATGTATTTTATTCTTGTCTTGTCATTAAACTGATTTAATTCCATCGGATAAAACAGGCAGACACTCTACACTATATGAGGTAGGCAAGTTGGCAAGTCCTGGATATCCCTTACACTATTTAGATAATCATGAATTTACATGGAGTCTATCAGCACGTGCTGAAACACGTCTCATTTTAAAGTAGGTCAATATCTCACTGACCATACATTAAGGTGGAATTAAAAATGTAAGTGACATTGTAGAAAAACCTTAGTACTAAATAACACTTATTTTTCTTATAGTCTATCATTTGTGGAAACAGAGGGTTGTAGCGCACACTATATCACAGACTACATCACCGTGTACGACGGAGCTACTAAAAATGCTCGAAGTTCTAAGAAAGTCTGTGGTAAGGGAGTCTCGGATGTGATTGTATCGTCAACAAACAACCTTTTTGTCACCTTTAAAACAAATGGCCGTTATACGTACAGAGGATTTTATGGAGAGTTCTATTCACATGGTAATTTTTTTTCTATTTCTACATACACTCGTTATAGATCTAAATAAACCGGGAGTGATCTCCCCTACACTTTATCGAACATTTTAATATAACACTACGTAAGATGGCAACTCGGAATATAGACATGATTTTTGTTTACTTAAACTTATGAAAATATAATAAAATCTAGTAGAAAAAATAATTGCGCACCAAGCGAACGCCAAAACAAAATGTGCATAATAGTGCGCAATATTATTAGTACTTTATAAATTTACATGTGTTTTTTTAAGAAATCTGAAATAGCGTAAATTAGTACTTCCGGTAAACGGAAATTACTAAAAATTTGAGGGAAGGTAGAGACTTAGATCTTGTATTTGCATGTGAAATTTCATTTATCAATCTGAAATAGTACTCAAGTTATAGGCTTTTGAAACAATCAAAGTAGAAAAAATACCACTTCCGTTTATCGGAAATGGCTCAAAAGTTGATATGGATCTACGATTATGATAAAATACCTATATATGAAATTTCATCAACCTAGCTGTAACGGTACTCAAGTTATCGTGTTTACACACTCACAGACACACACAGACATACAGACAAGATTTCAAAATTATGTTTTTCCGTATCAGCGAGGTGTAAGATTACAAGACTTTCTGTATACTTCGTATATACGAAAAAGTAAAAATTGCTTGTCACAGCAGGCCTATAGACTGGTCATTAGTATGGAAAACTATGAAGCACTTTAGAATCTCCTACACATTTATTTCTCTGATCGCCAAACTATACCACAACTCCACCAATCCAAGCGATAACCAAAGACAAACAATCAAAAAAAGTAATAAAACATTGGGTTTAGTAAGGGTATTTGATTTAGCATTTAATATTATTACTTCTCCCTGACTCGATACTGGAAAATAACGGATTGGAGCACAATATATAAACTTAAAATACCTGAATACTTTAAATTCGGAGATGACACCTTCCTTATATTTCCTAATAACAGTGTTACCGACCAAGAATGTAGATATTCAAGGAAAAAATAATGTTAATGAACTAAATAGGATGCGCAATTATCACAAAAAGCAACTAATAATCAAGGCACACATATTGAACTACAATATTTGACAGGATTAAACTTCACTCATGAGAATATACAAACAATAACATCGGAGAAGATATCTTAAGCTAAGAAAATCGGTACAGTTAGACACAACCTCAGAAAGACAGTAATAATAACCATAGATAGAATCTGATGTGGATATCACAGTGTCATTGCAGGCAAAACACGTCATGGGTTAGATAGCCCTAAAGATAAATGAAGAAGGTTGGCTTGTCGTGGCTTGAGCTTAAAAAAAAGTCTAAAATCATTGAGTACTTTGAAAATACAAATCCTGGTTATAACAGTATCCTCTCTAATAACCACACCAGTGACTAATAATATATTAATATGTTGGTATAAATTCTAATCCAGGGTATATATTTCTTTTTAATACAATGTATGCAGACTGTTGATATGGTACTATAGTAAAACACTTTATCTACCTTGTTTAAATACATAACTTCTTTTTTACAAGCTACTGAATTTCCTATTTAAATAAGTAAAAAGGGTTTATACCCAAGGGTTAACACGTCTTCTTTTTCGTTGTAAATTCTAGTATTGGGAGGGATTTCCTCCAACACAATTAAATATTACCCTAGAGTGAGCGTGTATAGTTACAAACAACTCTGAAGTTTAAGATATCATACGCTTCAAACCTTGAGACTACCGGTCCACTGAACCTAATCTCCAAGTGTCTTACCTTGCTAATGTGATGTCAAGCTATAAATTTTAAATCTAAAGTGCATTTATACGTAAATGAGTCATGAACGCAATCATGTGTACAAAGAAATAACCCAGCGTAAAAACAGACAAATAATAGCAGGAGCTCTTATTAAAAGATTACACAAAGGAAGGAATACCTCTACACATATTCGGTGCAACAAGACGTTTACTTTAACCCCACAACCTGAACACGAGTTGATAAATCAAAAGAAAGAAAAAGGCATGAGGTGTGCGCAAATTACGAGAGAAGAGGATGAAAACAGACCGGACAATATATGTGATGTTTGACACGTTCATCTATGTTATTCACCATTATATAACTGCTTCCAGCAGCTCCATTCTTAGATGTATATACACTCATTAGGGAAATAATTGTGTTTTCATTCCTTATATTTTCCATTTCTAATGCATCAAAGTAACCATTAACCATTTTAAAAGCTAAAGATATTGATATAATTAATAACACAGCGTGTTATCGATAGTTGTTCCCTTCCGGAAAATCAGGACACATTTGTCCCATACTGTACCTAAAAAACTTTTAACGATATCTTCAAAACGTTAACAATTTTAAATGCTACGTGTCATTTTACTACGAAATGTTTGCTGAGATATTTAAAATTATGCGTGCAATCCTAATGGTTAATAAGGGGTTAAGGGATTAGTTATTATCAAAAGATGTATGATATACTATTGGACGACTTTAAATCACCAAGTAAAAATACTGATTTTGATTTCAACGATATGAGCAGTAGTGTTTTATACAAAAAATGTAAAGTATTGCAACTAAGTATACTACGTTTAATATAAGTCTATTATTCGGAGACTGGGCATTCATATGTTGGATTAAAATTATACAACATATATTTTATTAATGAAATATAATGTTTATTATCGTTTTAAAATTATTAGATTCAGTTTTAGATTGTTTTAAACATGTCTGTTAGTTTAAAGGATGGACAAATGTACACCCTCTTCTTTCACCTGCTCGCTGAAAGACCGGCGGTCGGTTTATATTTATGTTATTTTAAGCTATTACAGTATATAATTTTGATTTATTCTCTAACTTAATAGTTGTAAAATACAATTAAATAAAAAAAAATCCTGTATTGATTTTTAACATTATCTATTGGAATTAATTGTCAACGACCAAATTATCTAACACTACTAAAAGTCAATTTTGTTTACATGTTTGAATATTAATTTGTTTGTCTGATTTACTATATCTAATGGTTCCACTCATCGTGGAGAGCTGTAAAATAGTATGTAGGGAGAGAACAATTTTTGTTTTAAGACAGACTGTTAATCACAAATTTATTTAAAGACGTTAATTAGATTATTGATTTATTCATAGGTAGATTAACCATTTTTTTAAAAAGATTAGGAAAACCACTAAAGTCGACGAACTAGTGACGTCACATTTTTTGTTTTCTTTTTATAACAATAAAATGGCGGCCTATCGTAGAAGATTGTGTTCCCATTCCAATGTTTAACGCGTTCTAAAGCTAATTTTCTGTCGGCTTTAACTTTAACAAACCGTCAGTTTGCTGCATTTATTACGTTCCAACACTTATATCAATTTTCAACTGTCTTTTTCATTTAGTTTTACGATAAATTTCTCTAGATCTACAATCTGTCCAAGAAAGTTATTTATAGATCTAGATCTAGAATCTAGGTCAAATAATTAGTTATAGATCTAAATACAATCCAAAAAAGAAACGAGACTTAAGCAAACCAGTCGTAGATCTAGAATATAGATAATTCTATCTAGATTTAGATAATAATGAGTTTCTATATATTAAAATATTTTAGACCTTTATGATTTTGTATAA
This sequence comes from Physella acuta, assembly GCF_028476545.2. NCBI lineage: Eukaryota > Metazoa > Mollusca > Gastropoda > Physidae > Physella > Physella acuta. The sequence continues at coordinate 1,416,743 of NW_026731931.1, read as the reverse complement.
CTCTTTGTTTCGACTATGCAAATTTTGAAATGCTGGCTCCAGGGCCTATTTGCGTAGCTTAAGATTCATACGCGGCTTTGATACCGGTAATTTTGCTAAATTATAAACGTAAATTCTAAATATAGCTCAGTCGTAGATCTAAAATATAGATAATTCTATCTAGATTTAGAAAATAGTGATTTTCTATATACTAAACTATTTTAGACCTTTATTATTTTATATAAATCTTTGTTTGGAATATTCTAATTTTGAAATGCTCGCTCCATGGCATATTAGCGCAAAAACTAAACTTAAGACTTAAGCAAACAAGTCGTAGAATCTAGATCTAGATAATTCTATCTAGATCTAGATAATCTCAGACCTTCTTTATTTTATACTAGACTACCCGTCATCCCTTGGATAACTGTGGGTTTCGGGGTCATCCATCAAAAAACATCACGTCTGTCACTCAGAGGCATAGCGACCCTTCCCAGCGCCCGGGGACAAACTTTTCGATTTGAACCCCCCCCCCCCCGAAAGATTTCGATTTGCAACCCCCCCCCCCCTCAAACTTTTGATGTGCACCCCCCCCCCACTCAAACTTTCGATTTGCACCCCCCTCAACCTTTCGATTTGCACCCCCCTCAACCTTTCAATTTATTTTTCCAAACCATTTTGACGCCCCAACATATGTCCCCCCCCGCCCCCCCTCCACCTCCTCTTCCCCCCCCGCTTCCCCTCCCCCTCCCCCCCCCCTCCTCGCTACGCTACTTCAGTGTCACTTATCGTCACAAAAAACAGACCCCACATTAAAAAATATGTTTTTTATCTTTTAAATACACCGAAAACACCGATTTCGGACTATCCCTTCATATACTGACGTCACAGGTGACCTACTCAACTCTACTTCACCTGCCCAGTGTCCCGCCAAGTCTCAGACAACATGTTTTTATCGTTTAAAAAACAATTCCAGCCGAGCATGTCTCTGACCACACTATCCTTTCATATGCTTAGGACAAAGAAACAGATGAACTCTACTTCACCTGCCCTGTATCCTACCAAGTTCAGATAGGCAACTTTATCATTCACATCTAAAAAAAAAAATTGAAAACAAAAATATCATTGACATTGGTCTAGAACCCGTGCCAATTGCATGAGAGCCGACTACTCTACCAACATAGCTATTTACTCTTCACGTCACAAGTGAATTTTTATACTATACTTTGAGTCTCCTTATGAAACTTTCAAATTAAATTTTATCTTAAATTAGCCAAACAAAGATTTATATAAAATAAAGAAGTTCTGAAATTAGCTAGATCTAGATAGAATTATCTAGATCTAGATTCTACGACTCGCTTGCTTAGGTCTTAAGTTTAGTTTTTCTTGCTAGATCTAGAATCTAGATCTAGATCTAATCATTAGCTACGCTGATAGGCCCGGAGCGAGCATTTCAAAATTACCATATTCCAAACAAAGATTTATATAAAATAATAAAGGTCTAAAATATTTTAGTATATAGAAACTCATTATTATCTAAATCTAGATAGAATTATCTATATTCTAGATCTACGACTGGTTTGCTTAAGTCTCGTTTCTTTTTTGGTTTGTATTAAGATCTATAACTAATAAATTTTTGATTTGACCTAGATTTAGATTCTAGATTCTAGATCTAGATCTATAAATAAATAACTTTCTTGGACAGATTGTAGATCTAGAGAAATTTATTGTAAAACTAAATGAAAAAAGACAGTTGAAAATTGATATAAGTGTTGGAACGTAATAAATACAGCAAACGGACGTATTGTTAAAGTTATGACCGACAGAAAATTAGATTTGATTTGACCTAGATTCTAGATCTAGATCTAGATCTATAAATAACTTTCCTTCGACAGCTGATCTTTAGATCTAGAGAAATTTATTGTAAAACTAAATGAAAAAAGACAGTTTAAAATTGATATAAGTGTTGGAACGTAATAAATACAGCAAACGGACGTATTGTTTAAGTTATAGCCGGCAGAAAATTAGCTTTGTAACGCGTTAAACTTTTGAATGGGCCACAAAGTCTATGATGGAGTCCGCCATTTTTATTGAACCAAAAAGTAAACACATCAAGGGACGTCACTATCCCCACAAAGTTTATTCAAAGTATTAACATTTTTAAAAAAATACGGTTAATTTAACTATGAATAAATCAATAAATTAATTAACGTCTTTAAATAAATGTGTGATTAACAGTCTGTCTTAAAACAAAATTTTTTCTCTACCTACATACTATTTTACAGCTTTCCACGATGAGTGCAACCATGAGCAATAGTCAATCAGGCAAACAAAAAAACAAACAAATAAATATTCAAACATGTAAACAAACTTGACTTTTAGTAGTATATAGATAAATTTTTGTTTTGCTAATTTAAGATAAAATTTAATTTAGTTACTACTACTACACTTAGATCTAGATCTATGCGCGTAAATCAAGTTGCATAAGGAGACTCAAAGTGTAGTAATATAATAGTATATAAATTCACTTGTGACGTCACCAGTAAATAGCTAAGTTGGTAGTGTAATCGGCTCTCATGCGGGTGGCGCAGGTTCTAGACCAATACGTCAATGACATTTTTTTTTTCAATTTTTTTTTTAGATGTGAATGATAAAGTTGCCTATCTGAACTTGGCGGGATACAGGGCAGGTGAAGTAGAGTTCATCTGTTTCTTTGTCCTAAGCATATGAAGGGATAGTGTGGTCAGAGACGTACTCGGCTGGAATCGTTTTTTAAACGATAAAAACATGTTGGCTGAGACTTGATGGGACACTGGGCAGATGAAGTAGAGTTGAGTAGGTCACCTGTGACGTCAGTATATTACGGGATAGTTCGAAATCGGTGTTTTCGGTGTTTTTAAAAGAAAAAACATATTTTTGAATGTGGGGGTCTGTTTTTTTGTGACGATAAGTGACATTTTAGTAGCGTAGCGGGGTGTGGGGGGGGGGCGGGGGCGGAGGGGACACATAGGTCCCCGGGCGCCGACCTTAGGGGGCGCCAAAATGGGTAGGAAAAATACATTGAAAGGTTCAGTGGGGTGCAAATCGAAAGTTTGCGGGGGGGGGGGGGGGGTCAAATCGGAAAGTTTGTCCCCGGGCGCCGGGAAGGGTCGCTACGCATCAGAGTGACAGACGTGATGCTTTTTGATGGCAGACCCCCAAAACCCACAGTTATCCAACGGATGACGGGTAGTCTAGTATTAATATTAAAACTGACATTATTTAATAAAATGTGATTACACCAGATCTCAATATCATAATGAACGAGCCTCAAGGTAACATCTCTAGCACTGGATATCCTTTTGGCAACCTGGACAACATGATGTATACCTGGACTATACAGGGGCACGCTGACAGCTATATCGTCCTCAGGTAAGTCTTTTATATACAGACTGGACATCAGTACCCGTTATACGTGAATTATAGGCCTATACATTTTAAACTGTTTACTTGTTTGAGAAATATATTATATTAAAAGTTATTTTCAAAACGAAATGCGCTTTACTACATACTGAACGACATTATTGAAAAAGAAAAGATATAACTAAATAAATAAAAAAAATGGCACATTTAATACTACATTGGCTACCAATACTCATTAGAAAAATTAAAACTAAGTATACAAATGATATAAAACTTACAAGTAACACAAAAACACTGGCAAAATGACGTCACTCGAGAGAAATCAACTTGGTTGCTGATTTTGGTGTTATTTTGAGTCCTTCTTTCGTAAAATATAGCTAATAAAGTGCTGTTTGATTTCACAAATTTATTTACAATAGTAAAATCCACAAAGAATATAGTTCATTCAGTAATCAAACATCCACCGTTTGATATAGCACTTATACATCAAGTGCATGAATACACAAGATACAATCACAGGAATAGTACTGGATACATTTCAAGTTCCAACCGTCAAGACTCATAGCTTCCCTTGCATTCATCTAGGTGGTCCACTCAACGATTAATTTACCCCAATTATATAGCCCTACCTTCATTCCCAGCAGTCAGTAGGCGATCTTAAAAAAGCATACAGTGATTGATCACTCAGGCATTCACTTCCAATGGCCAGGTATTCAACTATCATACACGTTTCATTCCAAATACAATATACCAAATACAGTCTGTTACATGAAACAAAATTAATATAAAGTTTAAATCTCGAAAAGTAAACAACATCAACGGTGTCATTAAATATATGAATAAAAATAGAATTTAAAAAAAAATTCATTAAAAAAAAGTTTTAATAACAGGCTTTAATGTAATAATGCACTTCCCCACATTTCCCAATTTTAGAATATAAAGAAACGAATTATGTCATTCAAATTTAAATTTCTCGGCCAAAAAAAAGAAAATCATTTATATAGTATGTATATAGTATGGTTTAGCTTTTCTTTTTGGATATTGGCAGCCTATGTTTTATTAAATGTGTGTATTATGTTTTCTGATCAATAAGTTGGACAAATATATAACCAAACAAAATAGATACAAACTTGTAAGCAAAGACGAGTTTAGTATCATATTGGTGTCACATGTCTAAAATGCGTATTGGTAAAGTATTGGTGAAATCTTCTTACTTTAAATAACGTCTACAAAGCGAGTTCACGTTTGTAAAAATACAATACGGGTAACACATCGTTGACATCATTTATAAATATAATTTTCTTCATCAAGGGACCATGCGGGTCAAGACGTAGACGCACGACGAACCTCCACCTCTCTCGCTCTTTAGGCATGCTCTTCTTGCATGCTCTACAGACCATATCGCTACCACCCTCACCCCATCAGTCTGGTGATGTGTTTACAAGCGTTGAGCTTAGTCGAATAAGTGACATCTATTAAGGGCAAATACTTTAGTTTTTAAACGGTTTGAAACTAAGGGGAAGTAATAACACGTTCTCTTGATCTTTTCATTGTTGTATGTAAAATGTCGTCACGGACAGTTGTAGAGCAAAATGTTTTCAGTCGCAGCATTTGTAGTGTCGAAATCACAAGTGATGGGCTACTAAAAATAAAACAACTAAAGAGCGGCGTATGTTACGTCGCGGGTCAGCTTGTTGTAACCTATTTCGTAATCTTGCAGCCAGTCAGGCATCTGGTACGATTATATGGTTCTATGACAAATGATCTCAGGACAAATGATCTCAGACAATATATCTCAGACAAAATATCTCACGGACTAATGATCTCAGACTAAATATCTCAGACAAAATATCTCACAGCGAAATTTTAATAGTATGTACGATGATTTTGGTTGATTTGAACTTTTTTTTTAAATTAACTGTTAATGTTTTTGTTTACTTTTTACGCATAAAAATTGTGAATAAAATGAATGTATTAAACCTAACAAACCATCAAAAGATTTATTACATTTTCTAGTAGCATTTGATTCGAAAAAGATAAAATTATAGCAAACTTACTCCTATAGCCTGAAAGGTATAATAAATGAAAATGTATAAAACAAATAAAGTAAAGGTAGTTATACCACATTAAGGTTCAAAATACGCGAAATATTTTTCAAAAATGTGAATGGGTCTTCGGGTTCGTAACGTTAAACTATTGTATTTATTGCATCATCAACACAAAAATAACGTATACGTTTCTTTACTGGAAAGTACATCAATATGACCACACCTTTCCAATACTATGTGATCATCTATTGTGTTAACTCTTGCTCGACATCTCCTAATTTCACATTTCCAAATCTCTTTACCTGTTATGGCAAGCATAAATTCACCAGAAACTAATGTCCTAAAACCTTTCTGCGAGGTAACGAAAGAGACCATAGCTGAGTAATCACCACTTATACTGCTTTGTTTGATGAACACTACGACAAACTTGGCTCAGCGATGACCGTTGTTATTTTAAATAAGCATTTTTCACCTGATCACTAAGGTTTGACCACGCATAACAATGGACTTTAGATGCTATTTGGATTGTCCATGGAGGGTGGATGTCTTTCCTTTAAGGCATGTTTCAGCCATCGAAGCGGGGCCACCTTGACACGAAGATGTGCCTTTATTGTTATTTCATCCTCTTTGATCTAGTTTCGTCCCCCTAACATGGTAGGATTGTCTCAATTTTGGCAAGCCCACCTACGCTGTATATCGAAAAAATTTCTTTAATCTTCGTATACTATATTACTAATACTAACTTTAAAATGTTTAGTGCAAAATGACAAATGTATACGTCAAACATTTCTCACAACTATTACATAGGCCCATAAACAATATTAAACATAGAAAACATGTCCAGAGATCATTTGTCCAGAGATCATTTGTACTGAGATCATTTGCCCTGTCACCGATTATGTATATTTATATATATATATATATGTTACGGTCAAAGCCCGAAGTGCGGCCAAACCCCGGATTGGCCGGCCAATGCGCGGATTGGCCGGCTCTCTTGGCCAAAGCCCGAAGAACATAGAACTAAGATCGTATTTCGTACATTGGCCGGCCATTGCGCGCACTGGCCGGGACGTACTGGCCAAAGTCCGAAGTGCTTAAACTTGACAGCGTATTTTGTACATTGGCCGGCCAATGCGCGCATTGGCCGGGATGTCCTGGCCAATGTTCTATCTAGACTAAGTTGTGATTGCGTTTTCATTATTCTGGGTGCGGTTTCATTGTGAGTAACGTATTGTTTAGCTCTTGTTTGTATAGCATTCTATATGCAAGGCGACATGGATCAAAAGGGCCGTCAGACCATGAGACAGACATAGCAGATGGCTGTCAAAAGAAAAAAATGTAATATATATATATATATATATATATACATGTATATTTATATATATATATATATATATATGTATATATATATATATATATATATATATATATATATATATATATATAGATATATATATATATATATATATATATATATATATATATATATATATATATATATATACATATATATATATATATATATATATATATATATATATATATATATATATATATATATATATATATATATATATATATATATATATATATATATATATATATATTAATTTAAAGGGGATCTGAAAAAAAATATTGGGGGAAGATCTTTTTGTTATTCACACCACTAAACTAAAACCAATAATGTAAACCTGGTACAAATATTTGTAAGTGTAACTTTCGCCAACATGTGATCACGCCAAAAATACTAAACGTTATCTCTGTTACAGTATTTCAGACTTTAAATTAGGGGATAACAGGCAGAACGACTTCATAAGAATATATGACGGAACGACAACATTTTCACCGATGTTTGGGAGTCTGCCAGTAAAACCTGGTTTAATGGCATCAACAGGAAATTCTATGTTTATTTTGTTAAAAGACCCCACACAACGCTTTAATGGAACTTATGAGATAAGAGGTAATTTTTTTATATATTACAATGAGAATTATCGACACAACATTATGTTATGAATAGTTCTATGCAGGCTTAAAACAATGAGTTATATATATATGTATGTATATATATATATATATATATATATATATATATATATATATATATATATATATATATATATATATATATATATATATATATATATATATATATATATATATATATATAAACTAGTCATCCCGGCCGTCATAGCATAGATAGATAGAGTAAGACTAGACTGGTAGAACTACTAAGGACGGTGTAAACTTGACGGTAGACAATTTGGTTCCAGAGTATGTGCGTGTGCTTAAAAAAATATTTTTGGGGTGAGTGTGAAGTGAGCGTGACGTGACAATGTTATCGATGACGTAGGACGCAGGAGTGAAGACAGATGGGGGTTAGCCAATGTAAGAAAAGTACGTGTTTTTAAATTGTTTAGTATTAGTGTTTGACAATAAAGTTAATTCTATTTTATGATCGAAGTTGTTGATATCGTTAATTAGCTTCGTCGAAAAATAAGAATGTTTCCGTCCTCCTCACATGTATTTAGTTGAAGAGTCAGTTATAGGATTGGTCACCATATAGATTCATATAGTAGAACGTATACAATAACCCCCCCCCCCCCATCACACCGGCCAGGCCCTGCACTGGCCTCTGTGAAAATTCGGATTCAATTTAGTTTAAGACTTAGTAGCCTTTCTTATCCTTAGTCTATCGCATTGTTTGAAACGAAAGTATGCACACCATAGTACTCACGGAATAATCCTGGGCGCCAAATTGAACCCTGATACAACTTAATGAACGAATATAAAACCATAGTCTCTCCGCTAACTGAAATATAGAAATTTAAGACCGGCTTCTAAACTGAACTTGATTTTAAAGAAAAACTAGTCAACAGTATGTTCAGTGTATAAAATAAATTAAATGCAGTATTTAAAATATCCGTATTTAACCTACAACATTTCACATTATCAATCCCTGCTAATTATATAATTCTTTTAATTTTAACACCATAAAAAATAAAAAAAAAACACAAGTTCTTTCCGCGATGTAATGTTCTTTTTTAAAATGGAAGTAATATTTGTTTTTGGTGATCTATCAGGAAAAGTATTTGGCAATAAAGAGACAAAGCGAAGTAATTTGTACATTTTTAAAATGTTTGTGAAGAATGGTAGGCCTACATTTTCTTTATATTTATGTATTCCTCGTGACGTAAGTTAAAATCATACGTTTGGAAATTATTTTTTTTACAAAACGATCCTTATTAATTTTTTAATCATTAATTTAGATAATAAACGCAATATAACACTATTGAGAACAAGTGAAGATTTTTACTATATGCATGTCTTGCCTCGGGTTAAGTCGCTGTCACATACATTCAGAGACATTGAATCCGTTTGAGCTCTATATATTGGACAAATTATCTCATGACAATTTATGTCAGACAAAATATCCATTACATAATAACTCTGGGACAAATTATCTCAGAACTTAATATTTAAGTACAAATGATCTCACGGACAAAAGATATATTTATACAAGATACACCAGGACAAATGATTTCATAGTCAATCGATCTCAGAAAATATATCTCATGGCAAAATATGTATTTGAAAATAGTATTTGAGATTATTATAGTCGATTTAAAAAATTAAAAAAATGCATTAGCTTTCAATTAACTTTTTTTTTACACAATATTGTGTGCATCATTTGTTTTTGTTTTTTATTTAAAAACTATTATGTGCCATTTAAAAAAAACAAGATCAATAAATTTTACATAATTTCTAATATCAATAAAAACGAAAGATTCTAAACAAGTATATGGTGAATATTGATATGTCGTAAATGTGTTGATACAAATTGAAAGGGAAAAACCAAAATAGGGGTTAAGGTATATGAAAGTGTGTGCAGTCGGAATGAACTCGTCAAACAGCGAAAGGGTTACTTATATATATATATATATATATATATATATATATATATATATATATATATATATATATATATATATATATATATATATATATATAAATGGAAGTGGAAAACGAGGAAAAAAAGGTGAGGTGTTGGGTCATTGGGACAGAGTTGATCAAAAGGAGTTGGGGTTAAAGCATGTGATTTTAAATAAAATGAAAGTGTGTGTTATTGCCTGGGTATTAAAAACTTTAGAAATAAGGGGTTGTTGAGACGTATTTTAGTAAATACATCAAACATATGATAAACCTAATTCTTTATTTGTATTGGTAATAACTCATCATCAGTACATAATATAGTGTTACAACACAAGACATTGCAAACGTAGTAATCTTATGGTTGTATTCAGGTTTGGTATTTGAAGCTAAATTTTAGATGGTGATTGAACATTTTGTTTTCGGTAATTCGTGCCAGCCATAATCTCAATGATGCGTGTCCTAATTACAGTAGTGTTCTATTTATATCGTGTGAGTTGGTGTGTTGCACGTTTTAAGTCGCCAAAAACTAGATTCGGCAGTAGTAATGGGGTGATTGGAGTTGTAATGAGATCGTTGGAGCAGGGAAAGGGTCATGAGGGTTTAGGGGATGAGGGTCATGGGGCAGAGGTGTTGGGTTATAATGGTTGGTGAGGCGTGAAGGGAGAGAATGCGTGGGTTTCAGGCGAGTTAGGCGTCAAGAGCAGTGCCATGTGCTCTATATGCTGAGGTGTTACTATGTATAGCGTGTGTATTAAAGTGTTGTATTTGTCACGTCGACTGTTATAAATTAAATCTTGTATCTGCTCTGTGAACTGTGTATTGTCTTATCTGGCTCGGTTTTTACGTGTCCAATAGTTTGTCTACAAAAAGCTATCGTTCTTGCAAGACCCACAATTTCTCTTAGATCTGTGTAGAATGAAGTCTTAGCGATTAGACCTTCTATATACGAAGCCATTTTATGTTTATAATTAGCTTCAAAAAGTGACAGCATGCACAGCTGAAAGTATTTTTTTCAATTCTTGTTTTTCATGTTTTACGTATTTACAACTTAAAATAGTTTTTAAAATTATCATGTCTTTTCCTTTCAATATAACCGATCGTTGTGCATAGTTTACGTTACATAGCATGATGTCATAATAAAATAGCTATAAAATTTACGTTGCCAAATGTTTTATAGTCTTCTGTTAGACTAAATATATTTCTGTACACTCAATGGTATCCAATTAGGAGGAAAGTTATCATACCAAATATGTACAAACATTACAAGCAAAGTTAATATGCATTGTATTCATATTTTATTTTTGTCTTGTTATTAAATTGATTTTATTCCATCGAATAAAACAGGCAAACACTCTACACTATATGAAGTAGGCAAGTTGGCAAGTCCAGGATATCCCTTAAGATATTTGAATAATCAGGAATATACATGGAATCTATCAACACGTACTGATACCCGTCTCATTTTAAAGTAGGTTCATATCTCATTGACTATACATTAAGGTGGAATAGAATATGTAAGTGACATTGTAGAAAAACCTTAGTACTAATTAACACTTATTTTTCTTATAGTCTATCGTTTGTGGAAACAGAGTCTTGTGACACAGACTATATCACCGTGTACGACGGAGCTACTAAAAATGCTCCAAGTTTTAACAAAATGTGTGGTACGGGAGTCTCAGGACTAATTGTATCGACAACAAACAACCTTTTTGTCACCTTTGAAACAGATGGCAGTGATAGGTACAGAGGATTTTATGGAGAGTTCTATTCACACGGTAATTTTTTGTATTTCTACATGCACCTGTTATAGATTTAAAAAACTGCTTGTCACAGCAGGCCTATAGACAGGTCATTAGTATGGAAAACTATGAAGCACTATAGAATCCCCTACACATTTATTTCTTTGATCGCCAAACTATACCACAACTCCAACAATCCAAGTGATAACCAAAGACTAACAATCAAAAACAGTAATAAACATTAGGTTTAGTATAGGTATTTGATTTTACATTTAATATTATTACTTCTCCCTGACTCGATACTGGAAAATAACGGATTGGAACGATATATAAACTCAAAATACCTGAATAGTTTAATTTCGGAGATGATACCTTAATTCTATTTACTAATAATGGTGTTATCAACCAAGAATGTAGACATTCAAGGAAGAAATTATATTAATGTACAGAAGCAAATGCGGAATTATCACAAAAAGCAACTAATAATCTTGGCACACATATAAAACTTTAAACAATATTTGACATGTTTAAAATTCACTCATGAGAATATAAAAAAAAATAACATCGGAGAAGAAAACTTAAGTCGGGAAAACAGGTTCAGTTAGAGATACCCTCAGAAAGACAGTTAATAATACCAATAGGCAGACTGGTAGAGATACCCTCAGAAAGACAGTTAATAATACCAATAGACAGACTCTGGTGTGGAATTCACAGTGTAATTTAAGACAAAATACGTCATGAGTGAGATCGCCCTAACGAGAAATTAAGAAGGTTGTGTTGTCGTGGCCTGAGCGTAAAAAAATAGTCTAAAATTTTTGAGTACATTGAAATCTAAATCCTGGTTTTAACAATATCCCCTCAAATAACCATCCATGTGACTAAAAACATGTTACTTTGCTGGTATAAATTCTTACTAAGGGTATTTATTTCTTCATGATACAAAGTATGCAGACTATAAATATTGTATGATAGTAAAAGACGATTTCTACCTTGTTTAAATACATACCTTTTTTTACAAGCAATTGTGTTTCTTAACAATAAAATTGTTGATGAAATTTAATTTTTTAGTAATATATTTACATGTGTTAATTTTTTTTCTTTCCAATGGTTATGATATTTATCAAAAAGCTTCTTCTTTTTCGTTGTAGATTCTAATATTAAGTGGGATTCTCTCCAACACAATTAAGTACTTGTCGATTTATTATGCTTTGTATAGGCCAATGACTTTGATTTTAGCCTGCTTTTGGTTTTTTATTTACTTCCATAGCCTTTGTCCATCTAAGAACAAACTAAAAAGCAGCAGCAGTTTGATGTTTCAGTTGTTACTTCTAGATGAGTGGCTGTCCTCCGTTTATGGAGCCTCAACAGTCATGAGTTTAACCGACTTGAACAATTAAGAAACACATCCTATAAAATCACTTCGATTAGTGTTGTCAAAAAACGCCGCTCCTTTGCTGAGGCGTAGCGACCCTTCCCGGCGCCCGGGAAATACTTTCAATTCGGCGCGCCCCTCGGGAGCAAATGTTCGATTTGCACCCCCCCCAGAGGCGTAGCGACCCTTCCCGGCGCCCGGGGACATACTTTCAATTTGGCGCCCCCCTCGGGAGCAAATTTTCGATTTGCACCCCCCCCCCCTCAAACTTTCAATTTGCACCCCCCCCTCGAACTTTTCATTTGCACCCCCCCCTCAAACTTTCGATTTGGCGCCCCCCCTAAGGTCGGCGCCCGGGGACATATGTCCCCCCCCGCCCCCCCCCCCTCGCTACGCCTCTGCCCCCCCCCCCCTCGAACTTTTCATTTGCACCCCCACCCCTCAAATTTTCGATTTGCACCCCCCTCGAACTTTTTGCACCCCCCCCCTCTCACACTTTCAATTTGGCGCCACCCCCTAAGGTCGGCGCCCGGGTACAACGATTTACAATTTTGGTATTATATTGACATGTGTTTTCGACAAGAATAAATGTGTTGCTTTGGATATTATGGCCATATGGTCCATATGTTCCTGAAAGGAACCAATTTTTAAATAGGTATCGCTAATGTAAATGTTTTTAATAGAAGTAGTCGCAGAGCCTTTATTTTCTATCATTGAAAAAAAATTGAGCAAATTCTGTTTATAGACAATAATGACAATGATAACAATTTGATAATAATTTGTTCTTAATGAAGAGTTTTATAGATGAAAATCTATGTGGAAGTTATAATGTAACTATTGTCACTACTACATAAGGCCTACATCTTTTTTCTGGTGAATTGTTTTGCATACATCGCATAAATCCTGCGGCCCTGTAGTAATTTTTCTAAATACACATAAACTTGAATAAGACTTCTAAAACACATCGCGCATAAAATACACGACGCACACTAGCTATCCCCCTTATAGGGAGCGATTATAGATGATTTTAAAACTCTCAAACAGATTAAGTTTTGAATATATTTTCAGATCTAGATAGTTTTATTGCATTAGGAAGATTGTTTCAAAAAATAGAACCAGAGTAGGAGAACTTATTTTTTGGAAAAAAGTTGTGTATGGGATCAATAAATTAAGACGACGATTTAATTTTGTGTTAAAAGCAAATAGGTCTGATAAGTAAGAGGGGCCTGTATATAAGAACAGAACGAACAGCGTGGTCTGAAACGTTCATGTATGTTATAGAACATCATACAAATGCTTCGAGAAGCTCAATTCTTAGATGCCTATACACTCATAAGGGACATAAGTGTGTTCTCATTACATGATGTTTTTATTTTTAATTAAACAGAGCAACCATAAACCATTTTGACTTTAAAAAAATATTGATATTATTCATAACCCAGCCTGTAATCGATAATTGTTCCCTTCTGGAAAATAGGGACACATGTGTCCCATGCTGTATCTAAAAAAATTACGTTATCCAGAAATCTAATGTTGATTATCATTTGAAAAGTATTAGATTCAATTTTAAACTAAAATGAAAGAATAATGTCTGTTAGTTTGAAGGATGGACGAATGTACAACCGCTTCTTTCACCTGATCGCTGGAAGACTGACAGCCAGTTAATAATTTTATTATTTCAAGTTATTAAATTTTATAATTTTCTATTTAGCTCTAACTTAATAGTTGTAAAGTAAATTTGAAATTAAATATTTATTCCTGTTGTAATTTTATTGGAATTACATGTCTACAAAATTGTATTAATATCAAACCTGGCATTCATAAATGGCATTAATTAATAAAATATGACAACAGTACATTGCTATAAAAACAAAGCTTTACAAAAAAGTTTTTTTAAAGTATTAGATTGAGTAAAATATATAATACAATCGCTTAGAATAAGATATTAATTCTTTCATTCTTTGGATGCTATATAGTTTTTAGTCTAATGTGATTTTAATATGATTTTAATTTTAAATATACTTTTAGATGATTGTAATATAAATTTAAAATTCATTTTTACTTCATCAATCTTATGAAATGTTATTTATTGAGATTTTATTAAACAATACGTCTTTAAAATTGTTCAAACAACTGACATAAGTTAAATGTGACAACCACAAGGACATTAAATATCCATCTTTGAAATGTGTATATTTTCCGACATTTAGCAAAAGGAATTGCTTCTCGAAAATTCGCAATTTGCACTAATAGCTCTAAGCTTTTTAATTTTACAATCCTACTCATGTGTAATTTAAGTAAAAAAATATGAAAGAAAAAAAAAAACGTCTAAAATGCCATTTTAAAAAAACAACCAAATCATTTTCGTTTGTTTTGTTTTTGTCCTTTAAAAACAGAGTTTCAAATTCAAATAAAATCAATGTTTTTTAAATATTCGACTTTTTGTCCACGTACTTTTTGCCTTACATTTGTGTAAACTGATCCTGACATAACAAGATAAATCGAACAAAAAGCAATAATTGTATAGTAAATGTATCATAAATATCATAACACGTCGAACAACCTAGATCAGGGGTCTCCAAACTTTTCAGCCAGAGGGCCGCATTAACTAACAAATATTAGTTCGGGGGCCAAAGTGTCTTCCGGGCATATCTTCGGGATGGCAGATCCCTCCCCCCCCCCACCCCAACCCCCGAAGAACGTATACCGTGTTCCCCCTCCCAACGATATTAAATTTATATATATATATATATATATATATATATATATATATATATATATATATATATATATATATATATATATATATATATATATACATTTCAATACTCTGCTCAGAACTATCACTTAGCTACAACTTAGCTATCTTACTGCTGTGAAATATGGTAATTCTTGCGATTATCTGTTTGTATCTTTCAACATGTTTCTGAACTGTCTATGGATGAGCCCATGTGACCTTATTAATTTCACCATCTTCAAGACAAGATTCAGTACACTGCTAATGTACACATGCTGGTGAATAATATAGTGCAGGAACATTGGTTGTAGAATGTTTTTCCCACTCGCTAGTCAATCCAAGTCTTTCTTTATTACACTCATGTACTTTCCTCCTTCAACAGTTAGGTAACAGAAGTTAGTCCAGGCCAAATTATAATCAGCATTTTAAAAAATTCATTGAATATATCCTGTCCGGTAACAGTGCCCTACATGTTATGTAGGGAAGCCAGCTCTTGTGTTATTTTCTCATCTTCATCCACACCTCTAATGAACACAAGCAGTTGAGAGGTTGAACATCTGTCCAGAGACTCTTAAGTTGCAATTGAAAAATGTCGAAACTCTCTTGAATTTTTCGCTATTTGATTCACGATGACTTTATCAATGTCTGCAACACGGTTGACAATGGTACTTTTGCACCCAATGCTACATTTTCATTTTTATTTTTCCCCAGCCACCTCCAACAAACATTTTTTTTTTCGTTGACAAAAAGATCTCCGCGGACCGCATCAGCCCGCGGGCCGTTGTTTGGAGACCCCTGACCTAGATCGTTAAAATATTGTTAAAAATACTGTGGTATATAAAGACTGTTCTGAAAAAGCAAACCCAAAACCTAAAAAACATTTTAAATTTTTAAAAACATTATGACTTGATCTAATATATAATGAGATCGTTTAGACATAGATATAAATTTTTAGGACCTTGTATAGTTTATTCTCTAATATGATTTGAACATGATTTTCATATTAAATATAGTTTTCTATTGTTGTAATTTATATTTAAAATACATTTTTTATTTCATCAATACAATAAAATATCTATCAGAAATTAATCAAACTATAAGTCTTTAAAACTGTTTGAATAACTGACATAAGTTAAATGTGAACACCACAGATAACCACATCATACTGAACGAGTCTCAAGGTAATATCTCCAGCCCGGGATATCCATTTGGCAAACTTGACAACATGATGTACACCTGGACTATACAGGGCAAAGTTGACAGTTATATCGTCCTCAAGTAAGTTGCCGTTGTTTTAAGATTTACCTTTTGTAAACTAAAGCCCCGTATGTTAGTATGTGCCCAATATTTGAGAATAAAAGGGTTTGCAAGTGTTAGTTCTATTTAATCATAACAGCTTAAAATTACATTCGATTTCGCCTTTTCCAGTATTTCAGACTTAGGGGCAAATTGCCAGTATGGTTACCTAAGAATATATGACGGACCCACAACATTTTCACCGATGTTTGGAAATTTTTGCTCGTCAGTACCACCAGGGTTAATGGCTTCAACGGGAAACTCCATGTTTGTTGTGTTGAAAACTAATAGTTCCTACAAATGCAAAGGCTTTTATGGAAATTATGAGATAAGAGGTAAATTTTTTGTTGTTGATTTAACGAAAATATATTTTAAAACTATTTATTCGTTTACCGTTTTATTTAACGTTAGGTTTTATTTTTAAAACAAATTTCCTGTTGAAATATTGTTGATTGATATCAAGCAGTGTACCTAAATGCGTTAATTCTTTATTATCTATTAATACTGTATTATTATTATTATTATTTATTGGATGTATTAACATAATTAAAATGACAATGGCCTAAAAAAAATTTAATGGCTAAATGCAAGTCTCAATTTTTAACGAAAAATAAATTGGCACGCATATTGTTTAATTAGAATACGTAAATTACATTAGTGCTCTCACATTAACCCAAAATTTCTAATACTTCCCAATAATATGTAAAACTGAGAGAAACTGTACACTTAATGAATCAGGCAACTTGGCAAGTCCTAAATATCCCTTAAAATATTTGAATTGTCAAGAATTGTCATGGACACTAGCATCTTTCGCTTCAAAACATATATTTCTAAAGTGGGTCTTGATAACATTATCTTATGAAAACTTATCACGGATTTAATCTGTGACAGTGTACATTATCTCCTTATTCTCAAAACTTAATTTTGCCTGTAGCATATCATTTGTGGAAACCAAGTGTTGTGACACAGACTATATCACCGTGTACGACAGAGATACTAGGAATGCTTGAAGGTTTGACCGAATTTGTGGTAGGGGGAGTCTCAGAAGTCATTGTATCGTCAACAAACAAACTGTTGGTTACTTTTACAACGTACAGAGGATTTTATGGAGAGTTTTATTCACACAGTCAGTGTTAGATTTGTATATATAAATTAGTAATGCGATTATTCGATAAAAGCTTGAAAGTAATTTTTACGATTGCTTTGTTTTTTAAAAAGAATTTTCCTGAATGCGATAATTTTTTTCTTAATAAACTAGCACGCAGGTCTATTGCCCAATTAGCTGAATGCCCGTAGGTATTTTTGTAAAAGTTAGTGCAAACCTCTATTCAAAATATAATTGAGAGTCGAATTAGCTATAAAACAAAACGTTTTTTGTGTGCATATTTGAATGAAATAGGGATTTCGTTGAAAATCCATTTTTAAAATGTATACATTATTCAACATTTAGCAACAGGAATTGGTTTGCGAAAATTCGACCTTAGCATTAATAGCTCTAATCTCTTTATTTTTACAATCCTACTCATGCGTAATTAAATAAAAAAAAATGAAAGAAAAACTACACAGTCTAAAATACCAATTAAAAAAAAAAGAACCAAATAATTTTTGTTTGTTTTGTTTTTGTCCCTTACAGATGTTTTTTTTTAAAGTAATATTTGGTTTTGGTTGTCTATCACGAAAAGTATTTGGCAATAAAGAATCAAAACGAAGTAATGTGTACGTTTTTAAAATGTTTGTGAAGAATGGTAGGCCTACATTTTCTTTGTATTTATTTATTCCTCATGACGTAAGTTAAAATCATACGTTTGGAAATTATTTTTACAAAATTATCCTTATTAATTTTTTAATCATTAATTTAGATAATAAACGCTTAAGAATATTACACTATTGAGAACAAGTGGAGATTTTTACTATATGCATGTCTTGCCCTGGGTCATTTCGCTGTCAAATACATTCAGAGACATTGAATCCGTTTGAGCTTTATATATTAGACAAATTATCTCAGGACACTTTATGTCAGACAAAATATCAATTAGAAAATAACTCTGGGACAAATTATCTCAGAACTTAATATTTAAGTACAAATGAGCTCACAGACAAATGATATATGTATACAAATACACCAGGACAAATGATTTTATGGACAATCGATCTCAGACAAAATATCTAATGGCAAAATATGGTTAGTATTTGAAAATAGTATAGTCGACTATAAAATTTAAAAAACAAATTGCATTAGCTTTTGATTAACTTTTTAACACAGTATTGTGTGCATTAATTGTTTTTGTTTTTTAACTTGAAAACTCCTTTTTTTGTGCCATTTAAAAAAAAAGACATCAACACCAATGTATTTTACACAGGTTTATACATCAAATAAAAAACGAAAGATTCTAAAAAAGTACATGGTGAATTTGATATGTCGTAGATATGGTGATACAAATTCAAAGGGATAAACCGAAATACGGGTTAAGGTATTTAAAGTGTTGCAACCGATGGTGCGCAGTGGGATTTAACTCGTCAAACAACGAGAGAGGTCAACATATATATATATATATATATATATATATATATATATATATATATATACGTTTCTACGTGTCCATATATATATATATATATATATATATATATATATATATATATATATATAAGGGGAAGGGGGAAATGAGAAATGGTAAAAAGTTGGGTTATAGTGACGGAGTTAATCAAGTTGGGGTTAAAGCATGTTATTTTAAATGAAATGAGAGGGCGTGTTATTGCATGAGTTTTAAACATTTAGAAATAGGGGATTATTATGACGTATTTTTAGTAAATATTGAATCACATGATAAACATTAGTCTTTATTTTATTGGTAATAACTCATCTTCAGTACATACTATATTAGTGTTACAACACTAGACATTGCAAACGTAGTAATCTTATGGTTGTATTCAGGTTAGGTTTTTGCAGCTTAAGGTAGGATGGGGAATAAACAATTTGTTTTCGGTTAGGCGTGACAGGCATCGAACTCAATGATGCGTGTCCTAACTATAGTAGTGTTCTATTTATAGCGTGTAAGTTGGTTTGTTGCAGGTTTCGAATTGTCAAAAACCGGATTCGACACTTGCAAAGGGGTGATTGGTGTTGTAATGAGATCGTTGGAGCAGGGAAAGGGAAATGGGGGTTTAGGGGATGGGGGGTCATGAGGCAGAGGCTGTGTGTCATAATGATTGGTGATCCGTAAAGGGAGTGAATGTGTCGGTTTAAGGCGAGCCATTCGTCAAGTGCAGTTCCATGTGATCAACATGCTGAGGTGTTACTATGTATAGCATGTGTATTAATGTGTTGTATATGCCAAGTCGACTGTTATAAATCAAATCTAGTACCTACCCAGTGAACTGTGTATTGTCATATTTGGCTCGGTTTCTACGTGTCCATATAGTTTGTCTTCTAAATCCGTCCTTTATAATTGTTTGGTGACATTATTTTATGTCAAATCTTTTTTCCCACAAATTTTTGTTATTTACTTAGCTTTGGGTGTGATGGTTTTACGGTGAAGGTTGCTGAAGATGTCAGTTGTGTATCGTAGAGCATATTTCAAACACAACCTGTATCAGATACATATTACTGTAATTAGACATATACTAGGTAGGCCTACGTGATTTATTAACGTCTTCAACAACAAAAATATCAAGTGCTTAATATTATAAACTTTTAAAATCTAGCTTTAGTAGCAGATTCTCGATATGGTTCTAGTCTTACATTCTGTTTCAATTTCATATAATTTCGTTTGCTAAATAAAATGATTACAATCTAGATCTACATTCTAGATCTTAGAGGCAATTACATATTTTATTAATAGGCCTATTTTAATTTATTATTTTGTATTTTGAATCTAATATAGAACTATATTTTGTAATAAAATTTAAATAAATAAGTATATTCTTGATTCTGCGTCTACCTACTGGAGCCGGCCACTCTTAACCCAAACCAAATCTAATTTCGTTTACAACATGATTATATTTAGAGCTAAATTCTAGATCTAATTATTAAATAAATATTCCAATTAAATATTATTATTACTTTTAAATTGGGTCAATTGCTATTAGTATTTGTCGCATTTTATTTGCCATTTGCAACTGCTTAACTCACATCGTTTCGATAAATATTGGCTAAAATTTGACAGCGTGTACGTTCTGTTGACTGCCGATCTCTATCTTAAATATAACCCTTCTCAGTCGAAATAAAGGAATTCCTGTAAATCTGCCACTTCCTTCCATTCGGGAAATCGGTTTTCGGTCAAACAGCATTCGGGTAAGTGTCTTTCGGGAATTTGTCGTACACCAATAAAATTCATTATAGCTTACCTAGCAACAATTGTTGTTGAGCTAAACTTGTAGAGTGCTGTGGTATTTTTTTTATTTTGATGGAGACTTGTTCCCGTTCGGCATCGTTAGTGTCATGTGGGTTGTTCTAGTGGGTTATGCGTCAACTTTTACCTTTTTTTTACCTTTCAGATTTAGTAGGTAATTTGTTTGTTGGTCCATCGGACAAGTTCCATGATGTAGGTTTTCTTTTGGTTAATTTTTGCCTCGCTAGTCAATGAAAGTATCCGTTATTAGAGTAAGATATTTTTTTTAGTTTGGAGGGTAAATCGAGCGCTAGAAATTTGTTTATCTTTTATTTGGTAGGTTGATTCCTCTGATATTTCTAATGTGTCTAATGCATTCTAATAGATGTTCAAGTGTTAAAATATAAAGGATTGGAGATGTGGGAAGTGGGGGGTGGGGGGAAACATGTCTTAATGGTTGTGCTCACAGGATTGCGCTATTTGGTAAAGTGCAGTGTCTTACAGAATTTTTTCTCACAGAGGGAGCAATTGATATTTTTCTTGGGGCGGAATAAAATTTCCGGGAGAGGACACTGTTAAAAGTATATTTTTTTCTAAATAAACTCCATTTCGCTTTGGGGAGGGGGCGGTGAACTTCCTTATTAATGGCTCAGCCCCCCCCCCCCCCCCAACCGAAGAGATGCCTGAAAGAAACTTCTGAAGTGACAACAATCAACAGGATTTATTTCTTTAACACGTAGAAAATAAACCAGGAGTGACCTTCCCTAAATTTTCTCGTATAATCTTATATAATATATAGCAATAATCTTGTGGTCTAGGCTCTTTGAGAAATATAAACTTCTGTGACAAATCCGTTGTATTCTATATTCTTCAATGGGAATGTTGTTTAGATTGACAACCGCTGGGGAAAGGTACAGAAGGTCTGCGACTGAGTCAGTTCGTGGTAGCATGGCCATGAAGTGATTCACCTGATGAAGAATGTATAAGGGCTCTCACCCGTTTCTTTTGGATTAATCTGTTTCAACCACTTCTGAGCTTCTCTAGGTGGCTTGAGAGAGCCACTGTAATAACTATTTTGGAGATAAATGTTGGATTTCTGTGAACTGGTTGAAATGCTTGTCAAGACCATCTATACTAATAATGGATCGGTCAAAAACAAAGAAAGCAGCATATGCTTGGACGTCGCCGGCCCAGATGTAGTTCTTGAAGCACACATAAAGATAATCCAACCTTTGAGAGAATTCTCCTTGAGTCATCTGGATAAACTTTTCATGTACTGTCAGATTAAGCAGCAGGTATGATGCTATGAGCAAGCGAACGTTCTGTGCCTGTGTGTGATGACTCAATATTACATCCGTCAGGTCAAGTAGATAGAGGTTAGCAGAAACAGACTATAGCGAATTGGTTAGAGGGAAAAAGAAAGTACAAGAGCTGACCGGTCACGTTGGACGGTAAGCAGACCACTGAAGCGTTGGCTGCTTTTAGACCAGGAGTTTATAGGTAGCTAGCGAATAAAGCAGATAATGTTAGGTATCGGTTAGATACGGTAGCAATTATATAGAGATAGGGAACACTTAGGACGTGTGGTAGGATTGGTCATGGGAGTGCGCAGTTATTAGTACAGTGAACAGTTAAGTAGAAGTGATAGTAGTACAGTGTAGATTAGTAGGTATGAACAGTGGCGTAGCCAGGATCGTCTCAAGAGCGGGGGTTCCAATTTTCACCCGGTGACAAACTTTCGATTTGCACCCCCCTCACTCAAACTTTCGATTTGCACCCACCCCCCTCCCCTGCCTACGACACTGGGTATGAAGGTGATTCGGTACAAATTTGCATAAAGAACTTTTTATTTTGAACTTGAACTTGTCTGTTGGATCTTTTTATCTTCACAACCCCACTCTCACATTTGGCGGTGGTTTCTATTTATTCCCCTTACAACTGGTGGCGAGAAGATCCATCCAATTCACCCGTACCCTCACACTGTGCTTCCGATTAAAACATGCAGAGAGACAACGCGTTAATAAAACAGTTACCGTCGGCTCGTGTATCACATACGAAGAAATGAGTTAAAAAACCATGGCATATTCCTTTCCTGTAGTATCCCTTAACATCATCTGCTGCCAGTGATGGGTCATATTCTGCTGTAGCGTGAGTCCTTAGGCGAATGATTTCACGCTGGGTTTGTACCTCGCAAGGACTTATTACACTTAATAAGTTTTTTTAATGTTTTATGTTTAATATCAAAACTAGCACTATAGAGATCAGTTTCAGATGTGTTACGTCTGTTGCTATCAAAATAGTTTAGAATAGTTTGTACCTGAAGAAACAGACCTTAAAAGTTTGATACGCATGTCAGAGCTTGAACACTATTTGTCGACAGAAATGTTTAGTTTAGAAGCTGATGGAGCACACATTTCTCTTGATTTAAGGTCCTTGCAGGTATTAATAGCGTATTTATCAGAAAATGTGTGGAATGGTGGTCTTATTTCATCTTCAATTCGCCTTACTATTTTTGGAAGAGCGACCATGGTGATAGAATCCGTTATTTTCTTTTGATAAGAAAGTTTATTGTCTTTGAATATAAAATATACAGGCTTATGGTAAGAGAAAAACGTTTCATACACTCTTACAACGACTGAAGTTGTTGAAAATATGACATCTATTTGTGTATTCAAATCGGTGGTTGGGATTTCCATCGGTAAAGCAGATGTAAGTTATGTAATTTATGTTAGATCATACCAAGTATGTACAACCATTGCAAGCATAGTCAATGTAAATTGTATTCAGATTGTATTTTTGTCTTGTCATTAAACTGATTTAATTCCATCGAATAAAACAGAGAGACACTCTACACTATGTGAAGTAGGCAACTTGGCAAGTCCTGGATATCCCTTACGATATTTGAATAATCAGGAATTTACATGGAATCTATCAGCACGTGCTGATACCCGTCTCATTTTAAAGTAGGTTCATATCTCATTGACCATATATTAATGTGGAATCAAATATGTAAGTGACATTGTAGAAAAACCTTAGTACTAATTAACACTTATTTTTCTTATAGTCTATCGTTTGTGGAAACACAGTCTTGTGACACTGACTATATCACCGTGTACGACGGAGCTACTAAAAATGCTCGAAGTTCTATGAAAGTCTGTGGTAGGGGAGTCTCAGAACTGATTGTATCGACAACAAACAAACTGTTGGTCACCTTTAAAACAGACAGCTCTGAAACATACAGAGGATTTTATGGAGAGTTCTATTCACACGGTAATTTTTTTGTATTTCTACACGCACTTATTATAGATTTTAAAACTTGCTTGTCACAGCAGGCCTATAGACAGGTCATTAGTATGGAAAACTATGAAGCACTTTAGAATCCCCTACACATTTATTTCTTTGATCGCCAAACTATACCACAACTCCAACAATCCAAGTGATAACCAAAGACAAACAATAAAAAACAACAATAAAACATAAGGTTTAGTAAGTGTATTTAATTTAGCATTTAATATTATTACTTCTCCCTGACTCGATACTGGAAAATGACGGATTGGAGCACATTATATAAACTCAAAAGCCTGAATACTTTCATTTTGGAGTTGACACCTTCATTATATTTACTAATGATGGTGTTACCGACCAAGAATGTAGATATTCAGGGAACAAATTATATTAACGTACTGAAGCCAATGCTGAATTATCACAAAAAGCATCTAATAATCAAGGCACACATATAAAACTTAAAACAAAATATTTGACATATTTATACTTCACTCACGAGAATATAAAAAAAATAACATCAGAAAAGAAAACTAAAGCTGGAAAAACAGGTTTAGTTAGACATACCCTCAGAAAGACAGTTAATAATACCAATAGACAGACTCCGGTAGCAAGAAAAACAATTCTGCTCTTTCTTATAAAAAAAACTGAATAATTAAATCATCCGGTCGAATAAACCAATTATCTCTTATAAGATGTTGTTTTTCTTCTTGGTTTTAAATTTCATTATTGACAATAAGAATAAATCCTGTCAATTTCTTACGAATGGTAAAAATATAATTTTTTTTCCAAAATGAGAGGTTTTTATGAGTTTACCTTATTTAAACTATACACTTGCAAGTGGCTGCTCTAAAACAAAGTATAGTAATATTCTTTACTGTTTTATTTGTATAGTTTGCATTTTTGTTGAAAATAAAGACGATCAATGAACTCAACCTTAATCGTCTCCATGTGGCCTACATATTAGTATAATCAAATGGTCAGGATTATATTTTAGGAATAAAAACAGAGCCTCATAAAGATTAACGAAATAACGTTGGTCGTTTAAAATATGTAATAGAATCGCTTTGAACTAGATGATTTCTGTGGATGCTGTATACTTTCTGCTCTAATGTGATTTGAAAATGACTTTCATTTTAAAGAACGTTTTAGATTATTTTTATGTATATTGAAAATACGTGTTTTACTTCACCACAATTATAAAATATTATCTATTGGAATTCCATTAAACGATAAGTCTTTAAAATTGTTCAAATAACTGACATAAGTTAAATGTGACAACCACAGATAACCACATTATACTGAACGAGTCTCAAGGTAACATCTCCAGCCCGGGATATCCATTTAGCAAACTTGACAACATGATGTACACCTGGACTATACAGGGCAAAGCTGACAGTTATATTGTCCTCAAGTAAGTTGTTATTTTATAAAGCTTTATCTTTTATAAGCTTAAGCTCCGTATGTTGTATGTGCCAAATATTTGAGAATAAAATGATTTGCAAGTGTAAGTTCGATCAAAATTATAGCAGGTTTAAATTACAATAAAATTTGCATTTCCCAGTATTTCAGACTTAAGGGCAAATTGCCAGTATGGTTACCTTAGTATATATGACGGACCCGCAACATTTTCACCTATGTTTGGAAATTCGTGCTCGTCAATTCCACCAGGGTTAATGGCTACAACGGAAAACTCCATGTTTGTTGTGTTAAAAACGAAGAGCTCCTACAAAGACAAAGGCTTTTATGGCATTTATGAGATACGAGGTGAATTTTTTTTTTTTTTTGTTTTTTACAATATAAAGAGATTTAACGAAAATATCGAACTGTGTACCCAAATATGCTGAATCTTTATACTTAACTAGCGTACCCGTTGCCGCGGGGATAGAAGTAAGTTTTACTAAATGTATTAGATGGATTTCACCAAGGCGTTACCAATCATATGTTCTTAGACGCGTGACCGTCTTTTCTAAAAGTGATTTATTTAAATGTAAACAATGCCTGCGCTTGGATCATAAATATCGGGAAACGGGTTTACCTA
Source organism: Physella acuta (assembly GCF_028476545.2). NCBI lineage: Eukaryota > Metazoa > Mollusca > Gastropoda > Physidae > Physella > Physella acuta. The sequence goes on along the minus strand of NW_026731931.1, from coordinate 1,390,589 downwards.
CACTACCGCGTGAAAACATTGAATGTACATTAATCACTCACCGAAATAATATGGTAGAACACACTTCGGTGACCGCCCATGTGTCAGAGACGTAGAGTGGCGCTCTCAGGGCCCCCACCCCCCCCCCCCCCCCCCCGATTTCACTACCGCATAGGCGCGGCGTACGACCCCTAGCTCCTTAAAATTAACAGGCGCCATCGTGCCAAATAGCATCCTGTTAATAATGATGCTGATTTCGTATTTCGCTAAAGGGACACAAATGAACAGGATTTTTTTCTTTAACACGTAAAAAAGGTATTAGACGTGTTTTAAACATCAGAGTGACTGATCAATATGCTAGCGTTACTAATAGTCTATTATTAGATGCTCGATCTCAATTTCTGACTGGATTGTCTAATATTAGATGCTTATTGCATCATTCGCAAAGAGTGACGAAACTCTATAGTAGGCTCCTCATATTCAAAAAGTTATTTTTTCTTCTTTAGCAAGATGACGAAATTGTACAGAAGGATTTCCTCGCTTTACAAAGTTAGGTTTAGAAGCCTGTTGTAGTTTTACCGCTGAATATAGTAGTACCCCTTACTCGCTATGCAGGACGCTCGATTAACGGATGCCAAGTGCCAACATCGTCGCTCTAAAACTCTGGGCGCCAAACCGTGTATTGATGAAAGTTGTACCCTATATGGCGCTGCCCATAAGTAACTTTAGTTTTCTCGGGAGTATTCTCATCTACTCTCTAAAGTTTCATGGCACTCGGATGAACCGTATCCGAGTTTTATTTTTTATATACCGTTTATAGAGAAAAAAATTCGCTCTCCCCTGGGGCGCCTCCTTTGCGAAATTAAAAATGCCTTTTTACTAAACCCTTCCTTAGAGTTTTATAATGAACTCCCCAAAGTTTCATGCCTATCGGATGAACGGTGTCACTGCAGTTCACTTTTATTATTTTTATATACTGTATTAAGAGGAAAATCGCACCCTCCCGTGGCGCCGCCTTTGCGAAATTAAGAATAATTTTTTTTAACTTACCTAGAGTGTTCTAATCAACTCCCTAAAGCTCATGGCTATCGGGTGAACGCTGTCAAACCAAAGTCGACTTTTATTTTTATATATGGTATAAAGAGAAAAAATCAAATCGCTCCCTGCTGGGGCGCCGCCGCTGCAAATTTGAAAATGTTTTTAGTGCAGGAACTTTTCCAGGGATATTCTCAACATCTTCCCAAAGTTTCATGGCGATCGTGTGCACGGCGTCACGGCAATTCACTTTTATTATTTTTATATACGGTATATACAGAAAAATCGCACCCTACCGTGGCGCCGCCCTTGTGAAATTAAAAATGATTTTTTACAGAAACCTTCCCCAAAGTGTTTTAATGAACTCACCAAAGTTTAATGGCGATCGGATGAATGGTGCCAAGCCAAAATCGACTTTTATTTTTATATACCGTATATAGAGAAAAGACAAATTGCGCCCTGTCGGGGCGCCACCCCTGCGAATTTGGATTTTTTTTTCGCTGAAACCTCCCTGGGTATATTCTCAACAATTTCTTAAAGTTTCATGCCTATCGGATGAACGGGGTCACTGCAATTCACTTTTATTATTTTTAAATACCATATCCATATATTGAGGAAAATCGCACCCTCCCGTGGCGCCGCCCTTGCGAAATTAAAAACTATTTTTTTACAGAAATCTTCCTTAGAATGTTATTATGAACTCCCCAAAGTCTCATGGCTATCAGATGAACGATGTCAAACCAAAATCGACTTTCTATTTTTACATACCGTATACAGAGAAAAACAAATCGCGCCCTGATGGGGCGCGACCCCTGCGAATTGGAATTTTTTTTTTTCGCAGAAACCTCCCCAGGAATATTCTCAACAACTTCCCAAAGTTCGACGCTGATGTGATAAGAGGTGTGGTAATGCATAAAAGACACACAGACACGCGCACACACACATACATTGCTTTGTATATATACTAGCGTACCCGTCCCCGCGCGTTGCCGCGGGAATAGAAGATAGTCCGACGAAATATATAAGAAGGGATTCATCTATGCGTTACCAATCCTATATTCTTAGACCCGTGACCTTATTTTCTAAAAGTTAGTTATTCAAATGTAAAAAATGCCTGCGCTTGGATGATAAATATCGGGACACGGGTTTACCTAGACTACCGCGTGAAAACCTTATAAGTACATTAATCACTCACCGAAATAATGAGGTAGAACACACTGTGGTGACCACCCATGTGTCAGGGACGTAGAGGGGCGCTCTCAGGAGCCCCCCCACCCCGATTACACTAAGGCATAGGCGCAGCGTACGGCCCCTGGCTCCTTAAAACTAACAGGCGCCATCGTGCTCATAGGATAACCCAGAGTACCAAATAGCATCATGTAAACAATGATGCACATTTCGTCATTCGCTGAAGTGACACAAATGAACAGGATTTTTTCTTTAACACGTAAAAATTATTTCAAGTGTTTTAAACATCAGTGTGACTGATGCAATATGGTAGCGTTACTAATGGTCTATTATTAGATGATCGATCTCAATTTCTGACTGGATCGTCTAATAATAGATGCTTATTGCATCATTCGCAAAGTGACGAAACTCTACAGTAGGCTCGTCATATTCAAAAAGTTATTTTTTCATCTTTTGCAACGTGACGAAATTGTACAGAAGGATTTCCTCGCGTTACAAAGTTATTTTTAGAAGCCTGTTGTAGCTTTACCGCTGAATATAGTAGTACCCCTTACTCGCTATGCAGGACGCTCGATTAACGGTTGCCAAGTGCCAACATAGTCGCTCCAAAACTTTGGGCGCCAAACCGTGTATTGACGAAAATTCTACCCTACATGGCGCCGCCCATAAGAAACTTTAGTTTTCTTTTTCGCAGAAATATTCGCGGGAGTATTCTCATCTACTCCTTAAAGTTTCATGGCACTCGGATGAACCGCATCCGAGTTTTATTTTTCATATAGAGAAAAAAATCGCTCTCATCTGGGGCGCCGCCCTTGCAATATTAAAATACTATTTTTTTTTTTTGCAGAACCCTACCATTGAGTGATCTAATCATCTCCCCACAGTTTTATGGTACACGGATGAACGTTGTAAACCGAAATAGACTTATATTTTTATAAACCATATATAGAGAAAAATCGCACCCTCCCGTGGCGCCGCCCTTGCCAAATTAATAAAGGAGTTTTTTTACAGAAACCTTCCACGGAGTGTTCTTATCAACTCCCCAAAGTTTGATGGCGATCGGATGAACGCCGTGAAACCGCAATCGACGTTTATTTTTATATACCATATATAGAGAAAATTGCACCTTCCTGTGGCGCCACCCTTGCAAAATTAAAAATGATTTTTGACGGAACCCTTCCCGGAGTGTTCTTATCAAGTCCCAAAAGTTTCATGGCTATCGGATGAACGCCGTGAAATCGCAATCGACGTTTATTTTTATATACCGTATATAGAGAAAAATCGCAACCTCACGTGGCGCCGCCCTTGCGTAATTAAAAATGATTTTTATAGAACCCTTCCCTGGAGTTTCATAATGAACTCCCCAAAGTTTCATGCCTATCAGATGAACAGTGTCTCTGCAATTCACTTTTATTATTTATACATACCGTATATTTAGAAAAATCGGACCCTCCCGAAAGCGCCGCCCTTGCGAAATTAAAAATTACTTTTTTACATAACCCTTCCCTAGAGTGGTATAACAAACTCCCCAAAGTTTAATGCCTATCGGATGAACAGTGTGAAATCAAAATAGACTTTTATTTTTATATAGCGTACATAGAGAAAAAACAAATCGCGCCCTGCCGGGGCGCCACCCCTGCGAATTTGAAATTTTTTTTTCGCAGAAACCTCTCCAGGAATATTCTCAACAACTTCCCGAAGTTTCACGGCTATGTGATAAGAGGTGTGGTAATGCATAAAAGACACACACACAGACACACATACATTGCTTTATATATATATAGATAGATTGATTATTATTATTATTATTATTATTATTATTATTATTATTATTATTGGATGTATTAACATAATTAAAATGACCATAGCCTACATTTTTTTTAAATAGCTTAATGCAATTTTTAAGGTTTGAAAAAAAAATGGACAGATTTATTTTTAAATGGAATATCTAAATAATATTGGTGATTTCACATTATTTTAAACCTAATTTTCTGATACTACACAATGGTGTCTAAACATAGAGAAGCTGTACACTTAATGAATCAGGCAAATTGGCAAGTCCTGGATATCCCTTAAAGTATTTTAATAATCAGAACATTTCATGGACACTAGCATCTTACGCTTAAAATCGTATAGCCTGTAATAATATATACCTATTATGCATTTTGTTTTAAATTACACATAATGCTATTTCCTGCTTAGCGTTTCCTTACATATTCATTACACATATTTACAAAAGTTACTTTGTTATCATTGTATTCATATAGCCTACAGTTAATTGCGTTAGTATGTATTTTGATTGAACATATTCTTAGTACTTTATTAAAAGAAAATATTATTTATCTTTTTTATTTTAATTAAATATATAATTACGTCGAATTTTATGTCACAGTACGTTGTCATCGACACTTGATCTGCGTAAAAAAAAATTGAAGAAATATGTCCGTCTGAAGTAATCTGTTTTTCAAAAATTGGAAGTAGCATTGAGTTATACTTTTGCTCACCGGAAATTGTTTAAATTTTGATACAATGAAGGAAATAAAATCTTATACATTTTTTTTCAATTTTCGTTAACCTAAATGAAAAGGCACTCAGCCTATCAGTATACTAGAATCAAGAAATAAAGTACAACTTCGTTTTTTTGAGGCCACTAAACATTTGCCAGTATTTCCAATATAAGTTCTTGTATTTATATACGAAATTTATTCTAACTACCTGAACGTGCTGCTGTCGTAGCCATCACACAAAAATAAGCCCTTATATAGGCCTACTCTGTATATGATGAGAAGCTGAGGTGAAAATGGTGTCAAATGTCATGTGATTTTTGTGCATGATAACAATACGTCATCTTAGCTCTGTATACGAGAATATAAAAATACATTTTTGTTCACTGTTTACAAATACTGTTAATTGCATATGTATGTTGTATAGCAGAGGAGTAACGAGGGGGGATAAGGACCTCACCGGGGGGACACCATTTAGGTGGGTGAAATCAAGGCAAAATATAGCAAAACATATAGAGAAATTTATATAGAGAGATAATCCACTTAATTAAGTGATTAATTGGAGTGTTAAATAGTCTTTTAAAATGTGCAAATCAAAAGTTTGAGGGGAGGGGTGCAAATCGGAAGTTTGAGGGGGGGGGGTGCAAATCGAAAATTGAAAGTTTGTCCCCTTGAAAGGTCACTACGCCTCTGGGAGTTGACACCATTAAGTGTCGCTCCGGGTGACACCCGACCTCACTACGCCACTGTTGTATAGTACTTTTTATATAACTTAAAACAGACAGAAGCTGTACACTTTATGGGTCCGGCCAGTTGGCAAGTCCTGGATATCCCTTAAGATATTTGAATGATCAAAAATATACATGGACTCTATCAACTCGAGCTACAGCTAATATAATTTTAAAGTAGGTATTTATAACACTTACATTACTAAAACGTTGTAACTTTTACGTAGGTGACATTGTACTAAACCTCTTTTTTATTAAAACATTTTTTTTGTGTAGCATATCGTTTGTGGAAACAGAGTCTTGTAAATACGACTACATCACCGTGTACGACGGAGCTACTGAAAATGATCGAAGTTTTAGCAAAGTTTGTGGTAGGGGAGACTCAGCTTTGATGGTATCGACAACAAACAACTTGTTGGTCACTTTTATAACAGATGATTCTGATACATGCAGAGGATTTTATGGGGAGTTTTATTCACAAGGTAAGTAATCAAAATTTCGGAGCAGATGTACTTGCATATCAGACAAAAACGTGTGCGAACACTTGAAAGACACAAGTGTTAAGAATCATACACTAGAAGAATAGCAACATATAATACACATACATGTAAGAAATATATTTGACGTATTACTTTGTTCATAAATGATACGAATATTCTACCAAACTAGCAAATCATTGCTACAAAACAATATTCTATTAATGTCGAATAAATCTATAGCTATATTTTCTCACGTTGTAATTTATTATATTTTATTTCTATCATCAAAATTTCACACCGTAGCAAAGGCGATTGTATCAAGTGCTAACCACTGAGGTATTTGAAACAGATGAACACTACTTTTTCTACCTCACGTGTCTTGGGCCAAAACGGGAAAAGGCAGCTAAATAAAAATATCCTTATATTACACATAACATAAATATAGCAACATCGGCTGAAAATTCAGTGTGCTTTCATCATCATTATCGACACACATTTCTCTTTATAAATTACAATTTGCATGATCTGACCAATGCAGATACCCACACCATAGTGAATGAACCTAAAGGTGTCATCTCTAGTCCTGGATATCCACCGGGTTGCCTGGGGAACATGTTTTACACCTATACTATACAGGGCAACGCATATACTTACATTGTTCTCAAGTACGTTGGTTTTTGTGTAATAGAATGCACTGAAAATAATATTACACTTATTTCATGTTTCGCTGTACAATATAATCAATAAAAATGAATATTAATAATTAGGACACATTTTTTTGTGTTTACTCATAAATAAAAAAAAAATGAATAACATTGTAATAAATGATAACGTATACAGTGTTTCGGATTTCAATTTGGGAAATGATTGTGTTCATGAAAACCTTACAATACACGACGGTCCATCAAATAATTCAACATTGATTGGGAGTTTTTGTTCATCGAAACCGTGGACATTAGAATCAACCAGTAACTACTTGTATCTGGAGTTCAAAGCAAATGGATTGAACACACATAAAGGATTTTATGCAAATTATGAAATTAAAGGTAAATATGTTTTAGATAATATCACGTGATTTAAAGCTGATACTCTCGGCTAATCAAATGACATTTAAAACAGTATAATTGTATTCTACTTGTATAATGGTGTGTTTACCCAGTTTAGTGTTTCAAACATGTCTTCATCGCACCCTGACCCACACAAAAAAGAATTGGAAAAAAAAAATAGTAAATATATTTTGCTCAGTCCCCTCTCCCTCTCCCTTTAGATTTTAAATTCACAACCACACCGCGAAGAAAAATGTAATTCTGTACCCGTTTAAATTTTATATTATTTCACTGACTTATTATTGTTATTTTATAAAACTGTAGCGCGATCTGTCTAGATATAAATAGTTACTTTATTATAATGTCAAACTACATTTATAAATAAAGTTAGTAGTTTTATAAATTAAAATTACACATTCTTAAAATGTTTTTACTAAATCCCAGAAAATAAAAGCAAAGTTTTTTTCATGTACTTCTGTTCTTCATTATAAAAACGTGATACTTGGATTCAACTATTTATAGTTTTTGTTTAGTAAGCCAAAAATCATTTCATAATTTAGTTTTACAATAACAATATTTCTAGAAATGTTGTTCAGTTAGTTAATTTTATAAAATATTTTTAAAATAGTTATTTTGAAACTAAATTGTATTTTATCCTATATAAAGGACAATGCATTTAAAAAATAAATAAACGTTGAGTAGATCTTTAAAAATTTTTTTTTCTAATTTAGTATTGCTTTGTCGCTCGTAAAATTGTAACTTAAGCTACTTGGCTGAATTAGGGAACTTGAATGATGCCCACGACTTTTTCCGAGGTGTTGAGATTATTTGGGATAACACAGCCAGCGTTTATAGTAGTTGCAGACAATAGAGACATCACTAGTTTGGTAACACATTGGAGCTGCAAATTCAAACAGCAGAAAATTACTAGAATTTATCTGATGAGAACAAATACGAAGTTGGCTGCGCTATATCAGCGACTAATTCAGACTAAGTGATCGCATCATAGCACATGACAGATGACACGGCATTGCAGAAGAGGCAGCCATAGTACCCGACGTACCGCCCGACGGATAGGCCTAAACATCACATAGACTCTATATCCTAACTCAAATAGACCTTCTCGTAATCTATAAATGAAATTAATGTAGAGAGATAAGTTCCACTCTTAGATCTGTTCAATATTGATGCGCCGGGTAGCATTTCGGTCTACGCAATAAATGTGAATATGGTGCAAACATGGTTATCCTCAAGATAAATATCAACATTTCAACAACATAGTATACGCACTATTGTTGTGTTTTTTTTACAATGACATTGTACATAAACAATGAAGATAAAAAAATGATTTATGTTTATTAACATTACAGTTAAGACCTACTATAATATTCTGTCTCATGCGGGTAAATTAGATGTACCAGTCAGAAGTTTAGTCATTTCATAATGTTACATACGTAAGGCATATTAGGGGGGGGGGATACCTATAATCTACCCTTCTTGGCTTATCTAACTACTGTCCGGTCGGTGCAAGTCTTGCTAATCCCAGACTGGTTAATAACATTAACCGTATCCTAAATAAAAACAAAAAAACTTTAACAATGTATTAAATTTACTAGCGTACCCTCCGCGCGTTGCCGCGGGGATAGAAGAAAGTTTGACGAAATATATTAGAAGGATTTCACCAACGCGTTACCTAATCATATGTTCTTAGACGCGTGACCTTTCCTAAAAATGAATTATTTAAATGTAAACAATGCCTGCGCTTGGATTATAAATATCAGGACACGGGTTTACCTACACTACCGTATGAAAACCTTGAGTGTACATTAATCACTCAACGAAATAATATGGTAGAACACACTTCGGAGACCGCCCATGTGTCAGAGACGTAGAGGCCCGCTCTCAGGAGCCCCCCTCCCCGAATACACTACCGCATAGGCGCGGCGTACGACCCCTGGCTCCTTAAAATAGCATCCTGTTAACAATGATGCAGATTGCGTCATTCCCTAAAGTGACACAAATGAACAGGATTTATTATTTAACCCGTAAAAAAATTATTTGACGCGTTTTAAACACCGGTGTGACTGATGCAATATGTTTGTGTTACTATTGGTCTGTTCTAAGATGCTCGATCTCAAATTCTGTTTGGATTATCTAAAAATAGATGGTAATTGCATCATTGGCAAAGTGACGAAACTGGATTTTTTTACGGACAAAAAGAAACATCACAGTTAATAATCTAACCTTGGTTAATTTTTCTGATTATTAAAATAAAACGTATTACATAGCCCTCAGAGGCTCATGTGAGCCTTTGGGGGCCGAAACAGACATCTTTATTTATAGCCTAATCGCACGTTACCAGGGCGCCAGAGGACTCGCCTGATTCAATTTAGTATGCGTTTGTAACGCCCCATCCTATCCATTGTCTATCACATTGTTTAGACCGAACGTATTCACCATAGCGCTCATGGGAAAGGCTAGGGCGCCAAATCGCATCCTGCCTGGAGGCCGCCCATGCAAAATTAAATCCTACGCCCCAACCCTCCACCCACCCCTATTCCCCACTCCCACCCCAGAAAACTTCTCGGGAGTATTAATCAACTCCCTAAAGTTTTATGGCACCGAGATAAATTGCGTCGAACCGCAATCGTCTTTTATTTATATACTAGGCATGCTGCCCAGCTTCGCTTAGGCTTTCGAAAACATTGAGAATTTGAATGCTTAATTAATTCGCTCGAGGGTCGGTCTACGACCTCAAGAGTTATGAAGAGGTTCCTCCGTGGACATTTTTTTTCGATTTATAGCTCATATAAGGCACCGGTCAGTCGAGGTCAGTTTTGACCCCCCTCAACCGGCCCCGTGTTCTGTTGCCCCAAGGCAAGATCCTGCCAAATTTGAAGCGCCTGCGGCGCCGGGAAGTGCCCTATCGGACACCCGACAATCTAGATTCTAGATCTTGATCTAGAATCCTAATAGAATTTGTTTTTTAAGTTTAGCTTGAGCATAATACAAAAAAATACATTAACCAAGTTGACTTGGTGTGTCTCGAACCCGCTCCACCTGCGTGGTTTATAGTACACTAACATCTCCGCTATTTAGGCACCATAAAAAATACGGAGAATGAAACACGTATTTTAAAATCTTAACTTACGCGAATATTCCTATTCTTTCAAATTAATTTTTTTTATCCCAAATTAGCCAGTTCCAAACAAAGATTTTGTATAAAATAAATAAGTCTTGAAATAGTTTAGTCCTAATAGAGAAATATATTTTTGGAATAGATTTTAAAGAAGTTAGAGTCTAAATCTAGATCTTAGCGTCTACGTCTAGTTATTGCGTAGATTTAGATTTAGATTTAGTCTAGATCTAGATCTAGAATCTCTAGATCTAGAATCCAAATAAATAAAATAAATTTTATGAGTTTAGGCCGGAAAAATTGTATTGTATACATTTCATAGTGTACGTAGATCTAAATCAAATTTGAATTAAATAGTTCATTTCTTTTTATTGTAAACACGGCAGATGACGTCATTAGTTAATGTATAAACATTAGTGACGTCACAGTTTTATGCGTTCTTTTTCACATCTATAAATGCTTTACCGGTTGCATAAATAATACTGTTTCTCTACATTCGAATACGCCTTTATTTTTTTATTTTTCTTCTTTAAATAAAATTGTGGTTATACATTTAAAACATGTAGCATATTATTTTCAACAAAAGTCCGTATAAAGGTATCCATATATCGCTGCCGATTCTGACGTGATGTCCGGCGAAAATATTTTGCGGACAGAGAGAGAGAGGTAGAGAGAGAGAGAGAGGTGCGAACGTGGGGTTTTATATATTAGGATACCGTATATTGAGAAAAATTCCACCATTCCGTGGCACTACCCTTGTGAACTTTAAAAACGATTTTTTTTAGAACCCTTCCCTGGAGTGTTCTAATCAAGTCCCTAAAGTTTGATAGCTATCGAATGAACGTTGTGAGACCGCAATCGACTTTTATTTTTATATACCATATATATAGAGAAAACAAATCGCGCCCTGCCAGGGCGCCACCCCTGCGAATTTAAAAATGTTGTTAGCGCAAAAACCTCCCCAGGAATATTCTCAACATCCTCCCAAAGTTTCATGGCGATCGTGTGAACGGTGTCACCGCAATTCACTATTATTATTTTTCTAACCGTAAACGGAGAAAAAACGCACCCTCACGTGGCGCCGCCCTTGCTAAAAAACGATTTTTTTTTTTACAAAACCCTTCCCCAGAGTGTTCCAATCAACTCCTCTAAAGTCTCATGGCTGTCGGATAACCGTGTCGAACCGAAATCGACTTTTATTTTGATATACCGTAAATAGAGAAAAATCGCACCCTCCCGTGGCGCTGCCCTTGCCAAATTAAAAATAATTTTTTACTGAACCCTTACCTAGAGTTTTATAATAAACTCCCCAAAGTTTCAAGCCTATCGGATGAACAGTGACACGGCAACTCACTTTTATTATTTTTGTTTACTGTGTATAAAGAAAAATCGCACCCTCCCATGGCGCCGCCTTTGTGAAATTAAAAATTAATTTCTTACATAACCCTTCCACAAAGTGTTTTAATGAACTCACCAAAGTTTGATGGCGATCGGATGAACGGTGTCAAATAAAAATCGACTTTTATTTTTAAATAGCGTATACAGAAAAAAAAACAAATCGCGCCCTGCCGGGGCGCCACCTTTGCGAATTTCAAATATTTTTTTTCGCAGAAACATCCCCAGGAATATTCTCAACAACTTACCGAAGTTTAACGGCGATGTGATAAGAGGTGTGGTAATATAGCATGTCTAATGCACCTTTTTATATGCTTTAGTTAAAATGAGTCCGATCAAAAACCATATTTCCTTCTGTGTTTCTACGAAGTTGTTTGTCAATGCCTGTATCGTCTATTATGTTTTAATTATGTTCAATATAGTAAGCAAAATTTTGCTTTCAATTGTTTTTCGCATTCAGGTTTAAAGTGCAGCTCTTGATGAACACATATTATCATGTTTTGCCTATCTATATCTTTACTACTGTGTCGATGTCCATCTTGCTCACATAAAATACCTCAAAGGCCACACAATTCATTTACCTCCTGCAATGAAGAGGGCATCCAATGGGCATGAATATCAATAAAAATTTTCTCCACGTCCTTTGTCTTTTGGCTATTGCTTTCTAGACCGACTTTGAATGATACCAAGTCTTCTCTACCATCTGCTGTTGGATTTTTGAGAGAACTACAATGTCTTCCTTAAAGTTAAGAGCTTTTTCCTTTTTTCATTGTTGGATGCATTTATGATCATGCTGCAATACGTTTGAACTCTTTGGCGTCCTAAAAAATCGACCTGTTTGGTTTGTCTGAAACAATTTACAGCGAATCATGAATTGTTTGCTTTATAACATTATTTGTCAAAAAGAAAACAAAATAAAAAACTAGCATAGCTTGATTTGTGCTTGAAACAACATCCACTTAAATCACTTTGTAATTTTACATCTTTCATTGTAATTTGTTTTATTCTCCATCCATTTGTTGGAACTGATGTGTAGTTTTCTTAAAAAGTTATCAATTCAAATGAAAAAAATGCAATCGATATGTTTTTGCATTCAGCTGTTGGATCGAGTCAAAAGTATGTTTGCTTCTTTTTTTTAAATTTAAAAACTTTGCATTTTCACCCCCGCTCTTACAAACTGTGCTTCTACTTAGTTGCGTTAAATTATCATTATCGAAAAGCTTAGTAATAGTGCTTAACAAAACAAATTAACTAATTCTATTTTTTTGTTCTCATGTTTCTGAGTTTCAATATATCTTCTTCACTTTGGCTATAGGCTTAACCAGAAATGGGAAGTATCTTTTAACTCGAACTTTAGTGTTAAAATTGTTTAAACGTTTAAAGATGAACACACTTTTCTGAGTTCTTACACATGCAACTGTATGTAACATTATCTATTTGAATTACATTTAAAGATAACATTCTTTAACATGATTCGAATGTTAAAACTGACATAATTTAAATATTACAACCATAGACAACCACATCACACTGAACGATCCTCAAGGTAACATCTCTAGCCCTGGATATCCGTTTGGCAACCTGCACAACATGAGATACACCTGGACTATACAGGGCAATGCTGACAGTTATATTCTCCTTGAGTAAGTTGTTGTTTTAAGTTGTTTTTTTTTAATAAATTAAAACCTCGTATTTTAGTATTTGTTAAATATTTCAGAATAAAATTATTTGCAATTGTAAGTTCCAGCACAATGATAGCATATTCAAATTACGACACCTTATCATTTTTCCAGTATTTCAGACATAGGAGAAGATTCCCAGTATGGTTACTTAAGAATATACGACGGACCCACAACATTTTCACCGATGTTTGGAAATTTCTGCTCGTCAGTACCACCAGGGTTAATGGTCTCAACAGGAAACTCTATGTTCATCGTGCTCAAACAGCATGGTCCCAATACATATAAAGGCTTTTTCGGAAATTATGAGATACGGGGTAAATAATTACGGTACTATATTTGATGCAGAGAAGTTCTTGTGTCTTCTAGTGAAAAAAAGAAAACATAATATCTGAAACTGCCCTAAATGGAACAATCATAGATATTATTACGATTGCTTTTCTGACCGCCACAGATCTAGCGAACGCCCCGGGTTCGTTTTGATACGGTAAATGACAGAGGTCTACTAAAGTATGTAAGAACATAACAAATTTCAAAGCGGGCTCGATAATAAGATCTAGGGGTATAAGCACGCTGAACTCATGTGACTCACAACAAGGAGAAACTGTCAACAACAGTGTAATAAGTGTACAGAAATAAAAATGACACTTGGTCTATACAAAATATTATAAAAACTAAGAGTAAATAATAATCCACAAGCCAACTTACAGCCAACTCACAGTTGATGAAATAAATCACTAGACTATATTACAAATATCATAGGTGCGGCATTGCAGAATAAATACAACTTAAATAAAATATTGGAAACACTGAATGGCACTAGAAACACCCATAATAGGGGGGAAATGCCGCTACAAACTATGTAATACAAAATGGCGTCACACACATGGCACACACTCTCGAGATGTCAGAAAAGGCCTCCACTGAGCTTTTGTTCAGGGGTTTTTAAACAGAATCAAAACCATGGGAGGTCACTCAAAAGTCGTAAGACCATTGGTTGGGATTTTACTAAAATTCGAAATAACCAATTAAAATTTCATCACATGACGTGACGGAAAAGTACTAGTGATTGTACCACTCTCCCAAGGTCGGTTACATAAACCAAAAACTAAACTATAAAAATACAAGGCCTAAGTAGGTCACAATATTTAGAGGATATTTTATTACTAGCGCCATATTCCATTGACTTAAAAAAAAATCAATTAGTGTAGCGACGCTGACATCTAATCATTCGTGAAATACAAACATGTGTAACACTGTCTCAGTGTGGATGTGGTGTGGTGTCACCCACTGAGGGGTAGTGTTTCTACAGGCTGACCCTGAGAGACAACTCAAACAATGACGCTCTTGCTGTCAGATCCTGATTTATATCACACCAAGTGGAAGCAGGCCTACTAAAACCAGTACTATGAGGACAAGTCCTATTTCAAATTCATAACCACAAATCTATATACGGCAAATCCGTATCTTCCAGACTTTTTTCCCGGGGGGGGGGGGCACTTGAAATCTTCGGGGGGGGGTAAACTTTCTTCGGGGGGGGGGGGGGGGGCGGACACTGTTAAAAGTATATATTTTCTATATAAATTATATAAATTTCATTTTGTTCGGAGGGGCGGTAAAAAATTTTCGGGGGGGGGGGGCTTTGTCCCCCCGATGAGATGCCTGGAAGAAACTCTGGCCGTATAACAAATGTCAGCCAGCAATAGGTTACATATTTGAAGACACCATTACGTGTAGGTTATAATATAAATACACGGGTGTCATAAAATAGAAGTTTACGGCCAGTATACAATACTGCTAACATTTAGTATTATAAATAAAATACTTCACACAACTAGTCCGCGTATTTAGTATGATAATAAGCCGGCAGTGATCCCCTCTAAATTTTCTCGAATATTCTTATATAACACAAGTGGATGGCAACTCGGAATATAGACAAGATGTTTTAATCAATTTTATTTACTTAAACTTTCTAAAACAGAAAAGAATCTTGAAGAAAAAAATAATTCGCACAAAGTGAATGGCAAACAATATGTGTATAAAAGTGCAGAATATTTTTAGTACTTTAAAAATTCATTTGCATTTTTTGAGTAATCGAGAATAGCGTAAACTATTACTTCCGGCAACGGAAATTACTCACAATTTTTAAAGAAAGCAGACAATTAAATTATTTACTAATATGTTAAATTTCGTTTATCTATCTGAAACAGTACTCAAGTTATAGGCTTTTGAAAAACTAAAAGTAGAATAAGAATCAATTCCGGTTATCACAAAATCGCCGAATAGTTAATACAGAACGCGGGAAACAATGCTCACCAAATGAATTACAAATTTATTTCACCTTACTGGTAACTCATGGTATGTGTTACTCATGTTTGGTAGGCGTGTTTAAAATTGCTGAATGAAAATAAAAAATATTAGACTTAAATGGCGAAACATATAAGAAAATTCATTTACAATTTTTGTACATGAGGAGTATCAATCGAGGATACATTTGTTAAGTGTTATATTTCCTGAAACTAGTTGATCAACCGAATTGTTTGCTAGAAGTAAAATGAATAATATTTTATGGAGCGTCACTTTATGTAATAGTTTCAGAGCACAAACCGACGATAGCTGGCGTTAACAATAAATTAAGGGACGTTTAAATTTTTTTTCAAGGAGAACAACTCATATTTTTGTCGCTTTCGTTCGGTAAAAAAAAGCTGGCTATAACTTTAACACAATCTAAAGACAATCAAGAATATTTTGATATTTGATATTTTAAAAAAAAATTAAAAATTGTGATCTAACTATTAAACTGATACTTTTATATTTTTATTTGGACATTGAAAATTGGGGGCCCTAAGTTGCATCCCATCTCAGTCCTTCCCTCATTAATCCGCTACTGTATCTATATCTGTATCTGTATCTGTATCTGTATCTGTATCTGTATCTGTATCTGTATCTGTATCTGTATCTGTATCTGTATCTGTATCTGTATCTGTATCTGTATCTGTATCTGTATCTGTATCTGTATCTGTATCTGTATCTGTATCTGTATCTGTATCTGTATCTGTATCTGTATCTGTATCTGTATCTGTATCTGTATCTGTATCTGTATCTGTATCTGTATCTGTATCTGTATCTGTATCTGTATCTGTATCTGTATCTGTATCTGTATCTGTATCTGTATCTGTATCTGTATCTGTATCTGTATCTGTATCTGTATCTGTATCTGTATCTGTATCTGTATCTGTATCTGTATCTGTATCTGTATCTGTATCTGTATCTGTATCTGTATCTGTATCTGTATCTGTATCTGTATCTGTATCTGTATCTGTATCTGTATCTGTATCTGTATCTGTATCTGTATCTGTATCTGTATCTGTATCTGTATCTGTATCTGTATCTGTATCTGTATCTGTATCTGTATCTGTATCTGTATCTGTATCTGTATCTGTATCTGTATCTGTATCTGTATCTGTATCTGTATCTGTATCTGTATCTGTATCTGTATCTGTATCTGTATCTGTATCTGTATCTGTATCTGTATCTGTATCTGTATCTGTATCTGTATCTGTATCTGTATCTGTATCTGTATCTGTATCTGTATCTGTATCTGTATCTGTATCTGTATCTGTATCTGTATCTGTATCTGTATCTGTATCTGTATCTGTATCTGTATCTGTATCTGTATCTGTATCTGTATCTGTATCTGTATCTGTATCTGTATCTGTATCTGTATCTGTATCTGTATCTGTATCTGTATCTGTATCTGTATCTGTATCTGTATCTGTATCTGTATCTGTATCTGTATCTGTATCTGTATCTGTATCTGTATCTGTATCTGTATCTGTATCTGTATCTGTATCTGTATCTGTATCTGTATCTGTATCTGTATCTGTATCTGTATCTGTATCTGTATCTGTATCTGTATCTGTATCTGTATCTGTATCTGTATCTGTATCTGTATCTGTATCTGTACCTGTACCTGTATCTGTATCTGTATCTGTATCTGTATCTGTACCTGTACCTGTACCTGTACCTGTACCTGTACCTGTACCTGTACCTGTACCTGTACCTGTACCTGTACCTGTACCTGTACCTGTACCTGTACTTGTACCTGTACCTGTACCTGTACCTGTACCTGTACCTGTACCTGTACCTGTACCTGTACCTGTACCTGTACCTGTACCTGTACCTGTACCTGTACCTGTACCTGTACCTGTACCTGTACCTGTACCTGTACCTGTACCTGTACCTGTACCTGTACCTGTACCTGTACCTGTACCTGTACCTGTACCTGTACCTGTACCTGTACCTGTACCTGTACCTGTACCTGTACCTGTACCTGTATCCGTATCCGTATCCGTATCCGTATCCGTATCCGTATCCGTATCCGTATCCGTATCCGTATCCGTATCTGTATCTGTATCTGCATCTGCATCTGCATCTGCATCTGCATCTGCATCTGCATCTGCACCTGTACCTGTACCTGTACCTGTACCTGTACCTGTACCTGTACCTGTACCTAAACCTGTACCTGTATCTGTATCTGTATCTGTATCTATATCTATATCTATATCTATATCTTTTCATTCTTTTTCATTTCGTACATGTTCAGTACGTTGCAGTTTTATTTAGTGTATTTTTTCTTCTATTTAAAACAGACAGACACTGTACATTTTTTATGTCCGGCAAGTTGGCAAGTCCTGGATATCCTTTACAATATTTGAATCATCAGACATTTTCATGGAATCTTTTAACTGGTGTTGAAAATCTGCTAATTCTAAAGTTAGTCATTCTTTTACTTTCCTTACAGAATTTGGTAACAAATTAACATTGTACAAAACCTTGTACATAATTCTTATTATTTCTTGTAGCATTTCGTTTGTGGAAACACAGTCTTGTGACACAGACTATATAACAGTATACGACGGAGCTATACAGACTGTACGAAGTTTTAAAAAAGTTTGTGGAATGAAAGGATCGGCAGTGATTGTATCGACGACCAACAACCTATTCGTCACGTTTGAAACAGACCATTTCAATACGTCTACGGGATTTTATGGGGAGTTTTATTCACACAGTATGCGTTTAATAATATTTTACTTTTTTACATTACCATACGAAAAGTAGGTATACGATACGTAAAATAAAGTAATATGTTAACACGACACAACAATTTTACCAAAGACTCTTGCACAAAGACCTATTCTCTCAGTTGGATGATAGCCTGAAAATATATTTAGCAACATTACAATGTGAAATGTTTTCAAGCTTTTACTATGTCCAGTGGCGTGTCGAGGGGGGGAGGGGTGTAAACCGCACCGAGTGACACCATTTAGAGTGGTGACACCAAGACAGAAAATAGCAAAGTATATAGAGAAAAATGATAATTCCACTTAATTAAGTGATTTATTCGAGTGTTTAATAGTCTTTTAAGAGGTGCCAATTGAAAGTTTGAGGGAGAGGGGTTACAAATCGAAAGTTTGAAAAGGGGGGTATTAAAATTAAAAAAGGGGGGTATTAAAATCGAAAATTAAAAGTTTATCCCCGAGAAGGGTCGCTACGACTCTGGGGGGTGACACCAATAGTGCCGCAGCGGGTGACACCCGACCTCGCTACGCCACTGTTTATGTCACAACGTGCGATGGTTTGTT
Source organism: Physella acuta (assembly GCF_028476545.2). NCBI lineage: Eukaryota > Metazoa > Mollusca > Gastropoda > Physidae > Physella > Physella acuta. The sequence continues at coordinate 1,371,775 of NW_026731931.1, read as the reverse complement.
TTTAGCTCATATTTTTACTCAATTTTGAAAGTCTTCTAACGCAGCGATTCATTCAAATTTTCAAGCTAAATTTTACTTTAAAAATACATGGGTATCAGTTTCTCACCTTTAATTAGAGAGACAATTTAATTTTAAAATTAACGTATTCAAATTAAATGGTGTGACAACAAGATAAAACACTAGCCAGCTTTCCATTGATCAGAGAGCCATTGTGAGTGAACTATTATTTCACTGATGGCTGATTTCACATGGCGAATAGTAGGAGCAGTTAATAATCTTTTAGAAATCACAAGCTACTGAACGGGTTTAACGCATATATTTTTTGTCTTAGTTGTAGTGTCAACTTCATTTCTAAAGAATGACTGATAGTGGAAAATAAAACAGATATTTAAAAATATTGTAATAATAATTTAATTAGAAGCTTAACTACTTATTACATTTAATTGAAAGATTGTTAAATTCAATAACTTTAGATAACTAGCTATCAGTCTATAGCTGTACGGTCAGTCTGCTGGGCTGTGGCTCATGTTGTTTGGTCAAAATCGGTTGCTTGATTGTCGTCCACAAACTAAAGGGAGCTAAAATACTTTGAAAGTTAATGTTCGGGGTTTACCTCAAATATTTTTAGTCATAGCCTAGAACAAATAATTAAAAAGTGTAAATTATGAAATATATAAAAAAAACTTTTATAATAGCAAAAATATGCAACATATCTCATTGAAGACAAATGTTTTTTTTTTCTAAAGAAAGCAAGTTTGTTCTTTAATTTTTTTTCGGTGTTGAAAGATAAGAATGCAATAGCATAAGTATTTTATCAAAATCGTAGATCCGTATCAACTTTTGAGCGAATTCCAATAACCGGAAGTGGTACTTTTTCTACTTTGAATTTTTCAAAAGCCTATAACTTGAGTACTATTTCAGATAGATAAATGAAATTTGATATGTAAGTAAAAGAGCTAATTCTCTACCTTCTGTCAAATTGTGAGTAATTTCCGTTGACAGGAAGTACTAATTTACGCTATTTCCGATTTCTCAAAAAACGCATGTAAATTTATAAAGTACTAATAATATTGCGCACTATTATGCGCTTTTTTATTTAGCGTTCACTTGGTGTGCATTTCTTTTTTCTACGAGATTATATTCTATTTTAAGAAATGTGAGTATTTAAAATGGATTAAAAAATCATGTCTAGAAGTCTATATCCCGAGTTGCCATTCCCTGTAGTGTTATATTAGAATATTCGAGAAAGTTTAGGGGAGATCACTCCCGGTTTATTCTGTTACAAAAACTAGCTAGTTAGACAGCTGCTAGAGTTAATAAAATAAATATCATTGCTTATATGATCATTATATATATATATATATATATATATATATATATATATATATATATATATATATATATATATATATATATATATATATATATATATACATACTTTTTGTTAACCTTCAGACTTGTACAAAAGTATTTTTTAATTTTAATTAGCCTCCGTTACCTTGGCAACCATACAATCAAAAGAGTCCCTGAATCCAGCAATTAATTGCCTCTCTTTAAGTACCCTAACATAGATACAAACAAATAAATAAATAAGGATTAGTTATTAAAAAGGTCTTTTTTTCGTAGCCTGCCCCCTTAAAGAATTACTTAAAATAAACCTGGTCCTTAATAACAAAAATGTGATATTCACAGGTAGCAATGTCTATTTGAACGAGTCTCAAGGTAATTTCACAAGCCCTCAGTATCCGCTAGGTAGCACTGACAACATGCTGTACAACTGGACTATACTAGCTGATATAGATAGTTACATTATTCTTCAGTAAGTTACTTATATGTTACAATACCATATGTTTATAGACATGATGTAACTAAATTCCTATATGTTAGTATTTCTAAGACTATAATCATTTCCGAGTGCGAGTTCCATTGTAATACATTCGTTTTATTACAGAGTTCCAGAATTTCAACTAACGCCTATCTGTCAGTATGGCTATGTACAAGTATTTGACGGACCCACACAATTTTCACCGATGTTTGGGAATTTCTGTTCTTCAGTGCTACCAGGATTAATGGCATCAACGGGAAACTCAATGTTCGTCATGTTAAACACTAGTAACCCCAATACATACACAGGTTTAGTTGGAAGTTATGAGATCAGAGGTGACTATTTTTAAACTATTCGATAACGATTAATTAACACCGCCAGGTTTAATTGCAACGTATTGTACGTAGATTCAAACGATGTGAACGATTACAGTTTTAGGGAACAAAGGTTTCTATTTTATAATGTCTTTGTAAATCAAATAATGTTTTCTTACATAGAACAATTATTTTTTTATTTGTTGTATTAAAATTACACAATTTTTACATTTGTTTTGGGGGTCGCCCATAAATGACGTCACACTCGTAGGGGGAGGGGGTCCGTAATTTTGTGACGGTGTGTGATTAGGGGGAAAGGGGTTCAGATTGAACGACGCCACAATTTTGCATTATAAAAACGCAATGTTAGAAAAGGAATTTTAGACGTTATTTCGCGTATTAGAAAACTGTTTTAATAAATTGTAATAAGAATTGATCAATATACTCTATGTTGACTGTGTTCTGACAAGATTTTAGAAAAATATCGATGTTTTAAAAAAAAATTCAACTGCAATTTTGAGAGGGGTTGTAGGCTGAGGTGTGACGTCATTTTAGAGGGGGGGGGGGCGTGGGTTTTTGTGACGACGTGTGACGGAGGGGAGGGGGGGGGGGAGGTAAAAATCGTCCAAAAAGGCGTGACTTCATTTATGGATGATCCCTTGAATTAGTTAATTGATATTTCATTCATAAATAGCTTAAAAATATGCAGAATTTGTAAATAAAAAAGACAGTATGTTTTAAACTAAGATATGTGTGTGGTATTGAAGCTTACATATTATTTTAATACTAACTTTGTATTATCACATAATCATATCTAAAACAGCCAGACAGAGTGCATTGAATGTGACAGGCAAGTTGATAAGTCCCGGATACCCACTACGTTATTTGAATAATGAGGAAATTTCATGGATTCTATCAACACGCGCTGAAACTCGTCTCATATTGAAGTAGGTCATCGAGTCTCTTGCGCTACATTAAATTGTTAAAAAAAAATAAAAGACAGTAACATTATATTTAATCTCATAAAACATATTTTTTTAGCATAGATTTTGTAGAAACAGAGTCCAGTGGCACAGAATGTATCACCGTGTACGACGGGGCTACTAAGAATGCTAAAAATTCTAAAAAAGTTTGTGTCAGGGGAGGCTCAGCTGTGATTGTATCGACAACAAGCAACTTGTTGATCACTTCTACAATAGCCGGATACTTTACGTACAAAGGATTTTATGCGGAGTTTAACTCAGTTGGTTAGTATATTACAATTTAGAATTGCGTAGTAGACATAAGAAATGCAGGTGTACTATACCTTGAAAGCTAGAAAGAAACTTGCACGAATGCGACGTCTCCAAATCTACTTTCCCACATATATCCATATATATATATATATATATATATATATATATATATATATATATATATATATATATATACAAAAACTACGAACATAGGATATTCATTTTTGGCCTAATCTTATTTTTTTTTAAAAAAACATCTTTGGTTTTTTTTTTAAATAAAAACAATTTCAACAAAATGCCATTTGTGGGAGTACATTAGTCTGTTTTGAAAATCTCAGTTTTATTTTATGTCTGCCTTAATACTTCTTAACCTCAAGTCGGTCAAAAACATATACAGCATAAAAGCTTTGTATGTATGATGGCTTCTCGTGTTATGTTTTTATGTTATTTTTTTTATTTATATTATTAATTTTTACTAAACTTTATTTTTATACTGTATCATTCTTTAGGAAGTATTTTTAAAAAATTGCTTTTTAATGTGTTTAGTTCATATCTATTGAAAGGAGCTTATGAACACCCTTATTTGACTATTTAAAAAAAAAAGAAATAAATCTTGGAGGTGGTTTGAAACTAGTTGGTGAACACTACCACCTAGATAAGCAAGCTTAGTTATTGGGGCGCTAGTTTGTCAACACTACCACAGACACGCCCCGGTTTACGCTGATGGGCGTCGTGGGGCTCTTGGGACGGCCACCAGCGGAGGTGCCTAATGCAGCGAGACTGATGATTCAAGTAGTACACCTATCCCCCATTACAGAAAAAAAGATAATCCAACCGCAGCTACAGTACTATTTTATAAAACAACCATCAAGTCAAAAATGCAAGAACATAAAATGTTTAACTATAAAAAATAGATTATAGTCAGTTGTGGGCCCCCCTTAACGTCGTGACCCGTCCCGGGTAAATTTAACCATCTTGACTTATAGGGACGTTCTTGTTGTGTGAAACTGTGTTTATTTTTTTGTACATTTAATGATTTAGCTTATTTCAACCCCCCCCCCCCATCCCCCATCCCACCCCCAATATATATGCATACAAACTCCACCAAAAATATGAGCATTTGTACAACACGCTCTTAAAAAACGTCCTAGATCAGCTCACGCGCGGGCAAAGGTCCTGCATTTTTCCTTTCTGCTAGTATTGACATATCAAAGATAAGCAAAATCGTATTCTACAGAGCACACTTTATGTTAACAATTACCCTAAGATTTTTACTGATATTAAAACCCAAAGTTATAAAAGAGAAATGGCTTAACTGAGCCTGCAAACTCAAACAAAGATTACACTTGTCAATTAATATCGATCTTTATGTTGTTGACGGTCTATACCCAGTAGGAATAACACAAACAGCAGATGTACAGACGCTAAATTAGACAGACCTTGTTGTTATAACTGGGTTCTACATGTGTACCACATTTATGCAGTGAGAGGTTAGAACTACTTGATCCAATATTATATTCCGATACCACTACCATTTCATTATGTCTAGCCATGGAATAGTGTATCTTGAGACACGACGACATCAACGCTTACAAATGATTTGACAGAATGACATTGCTGACTATTTCTATTTATGGCAGTATAAGAAATAGACATCGGAAGACTTGAACAAACGATACTAAGACTGGACAACCTAACCCTAAATTCACACGAACAAGACTAATTGAAGCTTCTTCCCCGGCAACAACGAACTCACACTAAAACGTCACTTTCTTGCGCACCGCGTCACACTTTCACTCGTTTAATATTATAGCTTCGCACCAGCATTCATGCGCAACAATTTGTCAAGTCAAACATACATCATAACACTTGTGATAAAAAAGAAGTAAGCTATAGAGATCTACTTGCGATGAGTTTTAAAAGTGTTTTTATGTAGGTCCTAGTGGTTTCAATAATAAGCCTGTTGTTGTTGTTTTTTTGTTGTGTGTTATTAACCGTAAACGGAGAAAAAACGCACCCTCACGTGGCGCCGCCCTTGCTAAAAAACGATTTTTTTTTTTACAAAACCCTTCCCCAGAGTGTTCCAATCAACTCCTCTAAAGTCTCATGGCTGTCGGATAACCGTGTCGAACCGAAATCGACTTTTATTTTGATATACCGTAAATAGAGAAAAATCGCACCCTCCCGTGGCGCTGCCCTTGCCAAATTAAAAATAATTTTTTACTGAACCCTTACCTAGAGTTTTATAATAAACTCCCCAAAGTTTCAAGCCTATCGGATGAACAGTGACACGGCAACTCACTTTTATTATTTTTGTTTACTGTGTATAAAGAAAAATCGCACCCTCCCATGGCGCCGCCTTTGTGAAATTAAAAATTAATTTCTTACATAACCCTTCCACAAAGTGTTTTAATGAACTCACCAAAGTTTGATGGCGATCGGATGAACGGTGTCAAATAAAAATCGACTTTTATTTTTAAATAGCGTATACAGAAAAAAAAACAAATCGCGCCCTGCCGGGGCGCCACCTTTGCGAATTTCAAATATTTTTTTTCGCAGAAACATCCCCAGGAATATTCTCAACAACTTACCGAAGTTTAACGGCGATGTGATAAGAGGTGTGGTAATATAGCATGTCTAATGCACCTTTTTATATGCTTTAGTTAAAATGAGTCCGATCAAAAACCATATTTCCTTCTGTGTTTCTACGAAGTTGTTTGTCAATGCCTGTATCGTCTATTATGTTTTAATTATGTTCAATATAGTAAGCAAAATTTTGCTTTCAATTGTTTTTCGCATTCAGGTTTAAAGTGCAGCTCTTGATGAACACATATTATCATGTTTTGCCTATCTATATCTTTACTACTGTGTCGATGTCCATCTTGCTCACATAAAATACCTCAAAGGCCACACAATTCATTTACCTCCTGCAATGAAGAGGGCATCCAATGGGCATGAATATCAATAAAAATTTTCTCCACGTCCTTTGTCTTTTGGCTATTGCTTTCTAGACCGACTTTGAATGATACCAAGTCTTCTCTACCATCTGCTGTTGGATTTTTGAGAGAACTACAATGTCTTCCTTAAAGTTAAGAGCTTTTTCCTTTTTTCATTGTTGGATGCATTTATGATCATGCTGCAATACGTTTGAACTCTTTGGCGTCCTAAAAAATCGACCTGTTTGGTTTGTCTGAAACAATTTACAGCGAATCATGAATTGTTTGCTTTATAACATTATTTGTCAAAAAGAAAACAAAATAAAAAACTAGCATAGCTTGATTTGTGCTTGAAACAACATCCACTTAAATCACTTTGTAATTTTACATCTTTCATTGTAATTTGTTTTATTCTCCATCCATTTGTTGGAACTGATGTGTAGTTTTCTTAAAAAGTTATCAATTCAAATGAAAAAAATGCAATCGATATGTTTTTGCATTCAGCTGTTGGATCGAGTCAAAAGTATGTTTGCTTCTTTTTTTTAAATTTAAAAACTTTGCATTTTCACCCCCGCTCTTACAAACTGTGCTTCTACTTAGTTGCGTTAAATTATCATTATCGAAAAGCTTAGTAATAGTGCTTAACAAAACAAATTAACTAATTCTATTTTTTTGTTCTCATGTTTCTGAGTTTCAATATATCTTCTTCACTTTGGCTATAGGCTTAACCAGAAATGGGAAGTATCTTTTAACTCGAACTTTAGTGTTAAAATTGTTTAAACGTTTAAAGATGAACACACTTTTCTGAGTTCTTACACATGCAACTGTATGTAACATTATCTATTTGAATTACATTTAAAGATAACATTCTTTAACATGATTCGAATGTTAAAACTGACATAATTTAAATATTACAACCATAGACAACCACATCACACTGAACGATCCTCAAGGTAACATCTCTAGCCCTGGATATCCGTTTGGCAACCTGCACAACATGAGATACACCTGGACTATACAGGGCAATGCTGACAGTTATATTCTCCTTGAGTAAGTTGTTGTTTTAAGTTGTTTTTTTTTAATAAATTAAAACCTCGTATTTTAGTATTTGTTAAATATTTCAGAATAAAATTATTTGCAATTGTAAGTTCCAGCACAATGATAGCATATTCAAATTACGACACCTTATCATTTTTCCAGTATTTCAGACATAGGAGAAGATTCCCAGTATGGTTACTTAAGAATATACGACGGACCCACAACATTTTCACCGATGTTTGGAAATTTCTGCTCGTCAGTACCACCAGGGTTAATGGTCTCAACAGGAAACTCTATGTTCATCGTGCTCAAACAGCATGGTCCCAATACATATAAAGGCTTTTTCGGAAATTATGAGATACGGGGTAAATAATTACGGTACTATATTTGATGCAGAGAAGTTCTTGTGTCTTCTAGTGAAAAAAAGAAAACATAATATCTGAAACTGCCCTAAATGGAACAATCATAGATATTATTACGATTGCTTTTCTGACCGCCACAGATCTAGCGAACGCCCCGGGTTCGTTTTGATACGGTAAATGACAGAGGTCTACTAAAGTATGTAAGAACATAACAAATTTCAAAGCGGGCTCGATAATAAGATCTAGGGGTATAAGCACGCTGAACTCATGTGACTCACAACAAGGAGAAACTGTCAACAACAGTGTAATAAGTGTACAGAAATAAAAATGACACTTGGTCTATACAAAATATTATAAAAACTAAGAGTAAATAATAATCCACAAGCCAACTTACAGCCAACTCACAGTTGATGAAATAAATCACTAGACTATATTACAAATATCATAGGTGCGGCATTGCAGAATAAATACAACTTAAATAAAATATTGGAAACACTGAATGGCACTAGAAACACCCATAATAGGGGGGAAATGCCGCTACAAACTATGTAATACAAAATGGCGTCACACACATGGCACACACTCTCGAGATGTCAGAAAAGGCCTCCACTGAGCTTTTGTTCAGGGGTTTTTAAACAGAATCAAAACCATGGGAGGTCACTCAAAAGTCGTAAGACCATTGGTTGGGATTTTACTAAAATTCGAAATAACCAATTAAAATTTCATCACATGACGTGACGGAAAAGTACTAGTGATTGTACCACTCTCCCAAGGTCGGTTACATAAACCAAAAACTAAACTATAAAAATACAAGGCCTAAGTAGGTCACAATATTTAGAGGATATTTTATTACTAGCGCCATATTCCATTGACTTAAAAAAAAATCAATTAGTGTAGCGACGCTGACATCTAATCATTCGTGAAATACAAACATGTGTAACACTGTCTCAGTGTGGATGTGGTGTGGTGTCACCCACTGAGGGGTAGTGTTTCTACAGGCTGACCCTGAGAGACAACTCAAACAATGACGCTCTTGCTGTCAGATCCTGATTTATATCACACCAAGTGGAAGCAGGCCTACTAAAACCAGTACTATGAGGACAAGTCCTATTTCAAATTCATAACCACAAATCTATATACGGCAAATCCGTATCTTCCAGACTTTTTTCCCGGGGGGGGGGGGGCACTTGAAATCTTCGGGGGGGGGTAAACTTTCTTCGGGGGGGGGGGGGGGGGCGGACACTGTTAAAAGTATATATTTTCTATATAAATTATATAAATTTCATTTTGTTCGGAGGGGCGGTAAAAAATTTTCGGGGGGGGGGGGCTTTGTCCCCCCGATGAGATGCCTGGAAGAAACTCTGGCCGTATAACAAATGTCAGCCAGCAATAGGTTACATATTTGAAGACACCATTACGTGTAGGTTATAATATAAATACACGGGTGTCATAAAATAGAAGTTTACGGCCAGTATACAATACTGCTAACATTTAGTATTATAAATAAAATACTTCACACAACTAGTCCGCGTATTTAGTATGATAATAAGCCGGCAGTGATCCCCTCTAAATTTTCTCGAATATTCTTATATAACACAAGTGGATGGCAACTCGGAATATAGACAAGATGTTTTAATCAATTTTATTTACTTAAACTTTCTAAAACAGAAAAGAATCTTGAAGAAAAAAATAATTCGCACAAAGTGAATGGCAAACAATATGTGTATAAAAGTGCAGAATATTTTTAGTACTTTAAAAATTCATTTGCATTTTTTGAGTAATCGAGAATAGCGTAAACTATTACTTCCGGCAACGGAAATTACTCACAATTTTTAAAGAAAGCAGACAATTAAATTATTTACTAATATGTTAAATTTCGTTTATCTATCTGAAACAGTACTCAAGTTATAGGCTTTTGAAAAACTAAAAGTAGAATAAGAATCAATTCCGGTTATCACAAAATCGCCGAATAGTTAATACAGAACGCGGGAAACAATGCTCACCAAATGAATTACAAATTTATTTCACCTTACTGGTAACTCATGGTATGTGTTACTCATGTTTGGTAGGCGTGTTTAAAATTGCTGAATGAAAATAAAAAATATTAGACTTAAATGGCGAAACATATAAGAAAATTCATTTACAATTTTTGTACATGAGGAGTATCAATCGAGGATACATTTGTTAAGTGTTATATTTCCTGAAACTAGTTGATCAACCGAATTGTTTGCTAGAAGTAAAATGAATAATATTTTATGGAGCGTCACTTTATGTAATAGTTTCAGAGCACAAACCGACGATAGCTGGCGTTAACAATAAATTAAGGGACGTTTAAATTTTTTTTCAAGGAGAACAACTCATATTTTTGTCGCTTTCGTTCGGTAAAAAAAAGCTGGCTATAACTTTAACACAATCTAAAGACAATCAAGAATATTTTGATATTTGATATTTTAAAAAAAAATTAAAAATTGTGATCTAACTATTAAACTGATACTTTTATATTTTTATTTGGACATTGAAAATTGGGGGCCCTAAGTTGCATCCCATCTCAGTCCTTCCCTCATTAATCCGCTACTGTATCTATATCTGTATCTGTATCTGTATCTGTATCTGTATCTGTATCTGTATCTGTATCTGTATCTGTATCTGTATCTGTATCTGTATCTGTATCTGTATCTGTATCTGTATCTGTATCTGTATCTGTATCTGTATCTGTATCTGTATCTGTATCTGTATCTGTATCTGTATCTGTATCTGTATCTGTATCTGTATCTGTATCTGTATCTGTATCTGTATCTGTATCTGTATCTGTATCTGTATCTGTATCTGTATCTGTATCTGTATCTGTATCTGTATCTGTATCTGTATCTGTATCTGTATCTGTATCTGTATCTGTATCTGTATCTGTATCTGTATCTGTATCTGTATCTGTATCTGTATCTGTATCTGTATCTGTATCTGTATCTGTATCTGTATCTGTATCTGTATCTGTATCTGTATCTGTATCTGTATCTGTATCTGTATCTGTATCTGTATCTGTATCTGTATCTGTATCTGTATCTGTATCTGTATCTGTATCTGTATCTGTATCTGTATCTGTATCTGTATCTGTATCTGTATCTGTATCTGTATCTGTATCTGTATCTGTATCTGTATCTGTATCTGTATCTGTATCTGTATCTGTATCTGTATCTGTATCTGTATCTGTATCTGTATCTGTATCTGTATCTGTATCTGTATCTGTATCTGTATCTGTATCTGTATCTGTATCTGTATCTGTATCTGTATCTGTATCTGTATCTGTATCTGTATCTGTATCTGTATCTGTATCTGTATCTGTATCTGTATCTGTATCTGTATCTGTATCTGTATCTGTATCTGTATCTGTATCTGTATCTGTATCTGTATCTGTATCTGTATCTGTATCTGTATCTGTATCTGTATCTGTATCTGTATCTGTATCTGTATCTGTATCTGTATCTGTATCTGTATCTGTATCTGTATCTGTATCTGTATCTGTATCTGTATCTGTATCTGTATCTGTATCTGTATCTGTATCTGTATCTGTATCTGTATCTGTATCTGTATCTGTATCTGTATCTGTATCTGTATCTGTATCTGTATCTGTATCTGTATCTGTATCTGTATCTGTATCTGTACCTGTACCTGTATCTGTATCTGTATCTGTATCTGTATCTGTACCTGTACCTGTACCTGTACCTGTACCTGTACCTGTACCTGTACCTGTACCTGTACCTGTACCTGTACCTGTACCTGTACCTGTACCTGTACTTGTACCTGTACCTGTACCTGTACCTGTACCTGTACCTGTACCTGTACCTGTACCTGTACCTGTACCTGTACCTGTACCTGTACCTGTACCTGTACCTGTACCTGTACCTGTACCTGTACCTGTACCTGTACCTGTACCTGTACCTGTACCTGTACCTGTACCTGTACCTGTACCTGTACCTGTACCTGTACCTGTACCTGTACCTGTACCTGTACCTGTACCTGTATCCGTATCCGTATCCGTATCCGTATCCGTATCCGTATCCGTATCCGTATCCGTATCCGTATCCGTATCTGTATCTGTATCTGCATCTGCATCTGCATCTGCATCTGCATCTGCATCTGCATCTGCACCTGTACCTGTACCTGTACCTGTACCTGTACCTGTACCTGTACCTGTACCTAAACCTGTACCTGTATCTGTATCTGTATCTGTATCTATATCTATATCTATATCTATATCTTTTCATTCTTTTTCATTTCGTACATGTTCAGTACGTTGCAGTTTTATTTAGTGTATTTTTTCTTCTATTTAAAACAGACAGACACTGTACATTTTTTATGTCCGGCAAGTTGGCAAGTCCTGGATATCCTTTACAATATTTGAATCATCAGACATTTTCATGGAATCTTTTAACTGGTGTTGAAAATCTGCTAATTCTAAAGTTAGTCATTCTTTTACTTTCCTTACAGAATTTGGTAACAAATTAACATTGTACAAAACCTTGTACATAATTCTTATTATTTCTTGTAGCATTTCGTTTGTGGAAACACAGTCTTGTGACACAGACTATATAACAGTATACGACGGAGCTATACAGACTGTACGAAGTTTTAAAAAAGTTTGTGGAATGAAAGGATCGGCAGTGATTGTATCGACGACCAACAACCTATTCGTCACGTTTGAAACAGACCATTTCAATACGTCTACGGGATTTTATGGGGAGTTTTATTCACACAGTATGCGTTTAATAATATTTTACTTTTTTACATTACCATACGAAAAGTAGGTATACGATACGTAAAATAAAGTAATATGTTAACACGACACAACAATTTTACCAAAGACTCTTGCACAAAGACCTATTCTCTCAGTTGGATGATAGCCTGAAAATATATTTAGCAACATTACAATGTGAAATGTTTTCAAGCTTTTACTATGTCCAGTGGCGTGTCGAGGGGGGGAGGGGTGTAAACCGCACCGAGTGACACCATTTAGAGTGGTGACACCAAGACAGAAAATAGCAAAGTATATAGAGAAAAATGATAATTCCACTTAATTAAGTGATTTATTCGAGTGTTTAATAGTCTTTTAAGAGGTGCCAATTGAAAGTTTGAGGGAGAGGGGTTACAAATCGAAAGTTTGAAAAGGGGGGTATTAAAATTAAAAAAGGGGGGTATTAAAATCGAAAATTAAAAGTTTATCCCCGAGAAGGGTCGCTACGACTCTGGGGGGTGACACCAATAGTGCCGCAGCGGGTGACACCCGACCTCGCTACGCCACTGTTTATGTCACAACGTGCGATGGTTTGTTTTTAGCTCATATTTTTACTCAATTTTGAAAGTCTTCTAACGCAGCGATTCATTCAAATTTTCAAGCTAAATTTTACTTTAAAAATACATGGGTATCAGTTTCTCACCTTTAATTAGAGAGACAATTTAATTTTAAAATTAACGTATTCAAATTAAATGGTGTGACAACAAGATAAAACACTAGCCAGCTTTCCATTGATCAGAGAGCCATTGTGAGTGAACTATTATTTCACTGATGGCTGATTTCACATGGCGAATAGTAGGAGCAGTTAATAATCTTTTAGAAATCACAAGCTACTGAACGGGTTTAACGCATATATTTTTTGTCTTAGTTGTAGTGTCAACTTCATTTCTAAAGAATGACTGATAGTGGAAAATAAAACAGATATTTAAAAATATTGTAATAATAATTTAATTAGAAGCTTAACTACTTATTACATTTAATTGAAAGATTGTTAAATTCAATAACTTTAGATAACTAGCTATCAGTCTATAGCTGTACGGTCAGTCTGCTGGGCTGTGGCTCATGTTGTTTGGTCAAAATCGGTATTGTCGTCCACAAACTAAAGGGAGCTAAAATACTTTGAAAGTTAATGTTCGGGGTTTACCTCAAATATTTTTAGTCATAGCCTAGAACAAATAATTAAAAAGTGTAAATTATGAAATATATAAAAAAAACTTTTATAATAGCAAAAATATGCAACATATCTCATTGAAGACAAATGTTTTTTTTTTCTAAAGAAAGCAAGTTTGTTCTTTAATTTTTTTTCGGTGTTGAAAGATAAGAATGCAATAGCATAAGTATTTTATCAAAATCGTAGATCCGTATCAACTTTTGAGCGAATTCCAATAACCGGAAGTGGTACTTTTTCTACTTTGAATTTTTCAAAAGCCTATAACTTGAGTACTATTTCAGATAGATAAATGAAATTTGATATGTAAGTAAAAGAGCTAATTCTCTACCTTCTGTCAAATTGTGAGTAATTTCCGTTGACAGGAAGTACTAATTTACGCTATTTCCGATTTCTCAAAAAACGCATGTAAATTTATAAAGTACTAATAATATTGCGCACTATTATGCGCTTTTTTATTTAGCGTTCACTTGGTGTGCATTTCTTTTTTCTACGAGATTATATTCTATTTTAAGAAATGTGAGTATTTAAAATGGATTAAAAAATCATGTCTAGAAGTCTATATCCCGAGTTGCCATTCCCTGTAGTGTTATATTAGAATATTCGAGAAAGTTTAGGGGAGATCACTCCCGGTTTATTCTGTTACAAAAACTAGCTAGTTAGACAGCTGCTAGAGTTAATAAAATAAATATCATTGCTTATATGATCATTATATATATATATATATATATATATATATATATATATATATATATATATATATATATATATATATATATATATATATATATATATACATACTTTTTGTTAACCTTCAGACTTGTACAAAAGTATTTTTTAATTTTAATTAGCCTCCGTTACCTTGGCAACCATACAATCAAAAGAGTCCCTGAATCCAGCAATTAATTGCCTCTCTTTAAGTACCCTAACATAGATACAAACAAATAAATAAATAAGGATTAGTTATTAAAAAGGTCTTTTTTTCGTAGCCTGCCCCCTTAAAGAATTACTTAAAATAAACCTGGTCCTTAATAACAAAAATGTGATATTCACAGGTAGCAATGTCTATTTGAACGAGTCTCAAGGTAATTTCACAAGCCCTCAGTATCCGCTAGGTAGCACTGACAACATGCTGTACAACTGGACTATACTAGCTGATATAGATAGTTACATTATTCTTCAGTAAGTTACTTATATGTTACAATACCATATGTTTATAGACATGATGTAACTAAATTCCTATATGTAATTCCTATATGTTAGTATTTCTAAGACTATAATCATTTCCGAGTGCGAGTTCCATTGTAATACATTCGTTTTATTACAGAGTTCCAGAATTTCAACTAACGCCTATCTGTCAGTATGGCTATGTACAAGTATTTGACGGACCCACACAATTTTCACCGATGTTTGGGAATTTCTGTTCTTCAGTGCTACCAGGATTAATGGCATCAACGGGAAACTCAATGTTCGTCATGTTAAACACTAGTAACCCCAATACATACACAGGTTTAGTTGGAAGTTATGAGATCAGAGGTGACTATTTTTAAACTATTCGATAACGATTAATTAACACCGCCAGGTTTAATTGCAACGTATTGTACGTAGATTCAAACGATGTGAACGATTACAGTTTTAGGGAACAAAGGTTTCTATTTTATAATGTCTTTGTAAATCAAATAATGTTTTCTTACATAGAACAATTATTTTTTTATTTGTTGTATTAAAATTACACAATTTTTACATTTGTTTTGGGGGTCGCCCATAAATGACGTCACACTCGTAGGGGGAGGGGGTCCGTAATTTTGTGACGGTGTGTGATTAGGGGGAAAGGGGTTCAGATTGAACGACGCCACAATTTTGCATTATAAAAACGCAATGTTAGAAAAGGAATTTTAGACGTTATTTCGCGTATTAGAAAACTGTTTTAATAAATTGTAATAAGAATTGATCAATATACTCTATGTTGACTGTGTTCTGACAAGATTTTAGAAAAATATCGATGTTTTAAAAAAAAATTCAACTGCAATTTTGAGAGGGGTTGTAGGCTGAGGTGTGACGTCATTTTAGAGGGGGGGGGGGCGTGGGTTTTTGTGACGACGTGTGACGGAGGGGAGGGGGGGGGGGAGGTAAAAATCGTCCAAAAAGGCGTGACTTCATTTATGGATGATCCCTTGAATTAGTTAATTGATATTTCATTCATAAATAGCTTAAAAATATGCAGAATTTGTAAATAAAAAAGACAGTATGTTTTAAACTAAGATATGTGTGTGGTATTGAAGCTTACATATTATTTTAATACTAACTTTGTATTATCACATAATCATATCTAAAACAGCCAGACAGAGTGCATTGAATGTGACAGGCAAGTTGATAAGTCCCGGATACCCACTACGTTATTTGAATAATGAGGAAATTTCATGGATTCTATCAACACGCGCTGAAACTCGTCTCATATTGAAGTAGGTCATCGAGTCTCTTGCGCTACATTAAATTGTTAAAAAAAAATAAAAGACAGTAACATTATATTTAATCTCATAAAACATATTTTTTTAGCATAGATTTTGTAGAAACAGAGTCCAGTGGCACAGAATGTATCACCGTGTACGACGGGGCTACTAAGAATGCTAAAAATTCTAAAAAAGTTTGTGTCAGGGGAGGCTCAGCTGTGATTGTATCGACAACAAGCAACTTGTTGATCACTTCTACAATAGCCGGATACTTTACGTACAAAGGATTTTATGCGGAGTTTAACTCAGTTGGTTAGTATATTACAATTTAGAATTGCGTAGTAGACATAAGAAATGCAGGTGTACTATACCTTGAAAGCTAGAAAGAAACTTGCACGAATGCGACGTCTCCAAATCTACTTTCCCACATATATCCATATATATATATATATATATATATATATATATATATATATATATATATATATATATATACAAAAACTACGAACATAGGATATTCATTTTTGGCCTAATCTTATTTTTTTTTAAAAAAACATCTTTGGTTTTTTTTTTAAATAAAAACAATTTCAACAAAATGCCATTTGTGGGAGTACATTAGTCTGTTTTGAAAATCTCAGTTTTATTTTATGTCTGCCTTAATACTTCTTAACCTCAAGTCGGTCAAAAACATATACAGCATAAAAGCTTTGTATGTATGATGGCTTCTCGTGTTATGTTTTTATGTTATTTTTTTTATTTATATTATTAATTTTTACTAAACTTTATTTTTATACTGTATCATTCTTTAGGAAGTATTTTTAAAAAATTGCTTTTTAATGTGTTTAGTTCATATCTATTGAAAGGAGCTTATGAACACCCTTATTTGACTATTTAAAAAAAAAAGAAATAAATCTTGGAGGTGGTTTGAAACTAGTTGGTGAACACTACCACCTAGATAAGCAAGCTTAGTTATTGGGGCGCTAGTTTGTCAACACTACCACAGACACGCCCCGGTTTACGCTGATGGGCGTCGTGGGGCTCTTGGGACGGCCACCAGCGGAGGTGCCTAATGCAGCGAGACTGATGATTCAAGTAGTACACCTATCCCCCATTACAGAAAAAAAGATAATCCAACCGCAGCTACAGTACTATTTTATAAAACAACCATCAAGTCAAAAATGCAAGAACATAAAATGTTTAACTATAAAAAATAGATTATAGTCAGTTGTGGGCCCCCCTTAACGTCGTGACCCGTCCCGGGTAAATTTAACCATCTTGACTTATAGGGACGTTCTTGTTGTGTGAAACTGTGTTTATTTTTTTGTACATTTAATGATTTAGCTTATTTCAACCCCCCCCCCCCATCCCCCATCCCACCCCCAATATATATGCATACAAACTCCACCAAAAATATGAGCATTTGTACAACACGCTCTTAAAAAACGTCCTAGATCAGCTCACGCGCGGGCAAAGGTCCTGCATTTTTCCTTTCTGCTAGTATTGACATATCAAAGATAAGCAAAATCGTATTCTACAGAGCACACTTTATGTTAACAATTACCCTAAGATTTTTACTGATATTAAAACCCAAAGTTATAAAAGAGAAATGGCTTAACTGAGCCTGCAAACTCAAACAAAGATTACACTTGTCAATTAATATCGATCTTTATGTTGTTGACGGTCTATACCCAGTAGGAATAACACAAACAGCAGATGTACAGACGCTAAATTAGACAGACCTTGTTGTTATAACTGGGTTCTACATGTGTACCACATTTATGCAGTGAGAGGTTAGAACTACTTGATCCAATATTATATTCCGATACCACTACCATTTCATTATGTCTAGCCATGGAATAGTGTATCTTGAGACACGACGACATCAACGCTTACAAATGATTTGACAGAATGACATTGCTGACTATTTCTATTTATGGCAGTATAAGAAATAGACATCGGAAGACTTGAACAAACGATACTAAGACTGGACAACCTAACCCTAAATTCACACGAACAAGACTAATTGAAGCTTCTTCCCCGGCAACAACGAACTCACACTAAAACGTCACTTTCTTGCGCACCGCGTCACACTTTCACTCGTTTAATATTATAGCTTCGCACCAGCATTCATGCGCAACAATTTGTCAAGTCAAACATACATCATAACACTTGTGATAAAAAAGAAGTAAGCTATAGAGATCTACTTGCGATGAGTTTTAAAAGTGTTTTTATGTAGGTCCTAGTGGTTTCAATAATAAGCCTGTTGTTGTTGTTTTTTTGTTGTGTGTTATTAACCGTAAACGGAGAAAAAACGCACCCTCACGTGGCGCCGCCCTTGCTAAAAAACGATTTTTTTTTTTACAAAACCCTTCCCCAGAGTGTTCCAATCAACTCCTCTAAAGTCTCATGGCTGTCGGATAACCGTGTCGAACCGAAATCGACTTTTATTTTGATATACCGTAAATAGAGAAAAATCGCACCCTCCCGTGGCGCTGCCCTTGCCAAATTAAAAATAATTTTTTACTGAACCCTTACCTAGAGTTTTATAATAAACTCCCCAAAGTTTCAAGCCTATCGGATGAACAGTGACACGGCAACTCACTTTTATTATTTTTGTTTACTGTGTATAAAGAAAAATCGCACCCTCCCATGGCGCCGCCTTTGTGAAATTAAAAATTAATTTCTTACATAACCCTTCCACAAAGTGTTTTAATGAACTCACCAAAGTTTGATGGCGATCGGATGAACGGTGTCAAATAAAAATCGACTTTTATTTTTAAATAGCGTATACAGAAAAAAAAACAAATCGCGCCCTGCCGGGGCGCCACCTTTGCGAATTTCAAATATTTTTTTTCGCAGAAACATCCCCAGGAATATTCTCAACAACTTACCGAAGTTTAACGGCGATGTGATAAGAGGTGTGGTAATATAGCATGTCTAATGCACCTTTTTATATGCTTTAGTTAAAATGAGTCCGATCAAAAACCATATTTCCTTCTGTGTTTCTACGAAGTTGTTTGTCAATGCCTGTATCGTCTATTATGTTTTAATTATGTTCAATATAGTAAGCAAAATTTTGCTTTCAATTGTTTTTCGCATTCAGGTTTAAAGTGCAGCTCTTGATGAACACATATTATCATGTTTTGCCTATCTATATCTTTACTACTGTGTCGATGTCCATCTTGCTCACATAAAATACCTCAAAGGCCACACAATTCATTTACCTCCTGCAATGAAGAGGGCATCCAATGGGCATGAATATCAATAAAAATTTTCTCCACGTCCTTTGTCTTTTGGCTATTGCTTTCTAGACCGACTTTGAATGATACCAAGTCTTCTCTACCATCTGCTGTTGGATTTTTGAGAGAACTACAATGTCTTCCTTAAAGTTAAGAGCTTTTTCCTTTTTTCATTGTTGGATGCATTTATGATCATGCTGCAATACGTTTGAACTCTTTGGCGTCCTAAAAAATCGACCTGTTTGGTTTGTCTGAAACAATTTACAGCGAATCATGAATTGTTTGCTTTATAACATTATTTGTCAAAAAGAAAACAAAATAAAAAACTAGCATAGCTTGATTTGTGCTTGAAACAACATCCACTTAAATCACTTTGTAATTTTACATCTTTCATTGTAATTTGTTTTATTCTCCATCCATTTGTTGGAACTGATGTGTAGTTTTCTTAAAAAGTTATCAATTCAAATGAAAAAAATGCAATCGATATGTTTTTGCATTCAGCTGTTGGATCGAGTCAAAAGTATGTTTGCTTCTTTTTTTTAAATTTAAAAACTTTGCATTTTCACCCCCGCTCTTACAAACTGTGCTTCTACTTAGTTGCGTTAAATTATCATTATCGAAAAGCTTAGTAATAGTGCTTAACAAAACAAATTAACTAATTCTATTTTTTTGTTCTCATGTTTCTGAGTTTCAATATATCTTCTTCACTTTGGCTATAGGCTTAACCAGAAATGGGAAGTATCTTTTAACTCGAACTTTAGTGTTAAAATTGTTTAAACGTTTAAAGATGAACACACTTTTCTGAGTTCTTACACATGCAACTGTATGTAACATTATCTATTTGAATTACATTTAAAGATAACATTCTTTAACATGATTCGAATGTTAAAACTGACATAATTTAAATATTACAACCATAGACAACCACATCACACTGAACGATCCTCAAGGTAACATCTCTAGCCCTGGATATCCGTTTGGCAACCTGCACAACATGAGATACACCTGGACTATACAGGGCAATGCTGACAGTTATATTCTCCTTGAGTAAGTTGTTGTTTTAAGTTGTTTTTTTTTAATAAATTAAAACCTCGTATTTTAGTATTTGTTAAATATTTCAGAATAAAATTATTTGCAATTGTAAGTTCCAGCACAATGATAGCATATTCAAATTACGACACCTTATCATTTTTCCAGTATTTCAGACATAGGAGAAGATTCCCAGTATGGTTACTTAAGAATATACGACGGACCCACAACATTTTCACCGATGTTTGGAAATTTCTGCTCGTCAGTACCACCAGGGTTAATGGTCTCAACAGGAAACTCTATGTTCATCGTGCTCAAACAGCATGGTCCCAATACATATAAAGGCTTTTTCGGAAATTATGAGATACGGGGTAAATAATTACGGTACTATATTTGATGCAGAGAAGTTCTTGTGTCTTCTAGTGAAAAAAAGAAAACATAATATCTGAAACTGCCCTAAATGGAACAATCATAGATATTATTACGATTGCTTTTCTGACCGCCACAGATCTAGCGAACGCCCCGGGTTCGTTTTGATACGGTAAATGACAGAGGTCTACTAAAGTATGTAAGAACATAACAAATTTCAAAGCGGGCTCGATAATAAGATCTAGGGGTATAAGCACGCTGAACTCATGTGACTCACAACAAGGAGAAACTGTCAACAACAGTGTAATAAGTGTACAGAAATAAAAATGACACTTGGTCTATACAAAATATTATAAAAACTAAGAGTAAATAATAATCCACAAGCCAACTTACAGCCAACTCACAGTTGATGAAATAAATCACTAGACTATATTACAAATATCATAGGTGCGGCATTGCAGAATAAATACAACTTAAATAAAATATTGGAAACACTGAATGGCACTAGAAACACCCATAATAGGGGGGAAATGCCGCTACAAACTATGTAATACAAAATGGCGTCACACACATGGCACACACTCTCGAGATGTCAGAAAAGGCCTCCACTGAGCTTTTGTTCAGGGGTTTTTAAACAGAATCAAAACCATGGGAGGTCACTCAAAAGTCGTAAGACCATTGGTTGGGATTTTACTAAAATTCGAAATAACCAATTAAAATTTCATCACATGACGTGACGGAAAAGTACTAGTGATTGTACCACTCTCCCAAGGTCGGTTACATAAACCAAAAACTAAACTATAAAAATACAAGGCCTAAGTAGGTCACAATATTTAGAGGATATTTTATTACTAGCGCCATATTCCATTGACTTAAAAAAAAATCAATTAGTGTAGCGACGCTGACATCTAATCATTCGTGAAATACAAACATGTGTAACACTGTCTCAGTGTGGATGTGGTGTGGTGTCACCCACTGAGGGGTAGTGTTTCTACAGGCTGACCCTGAGAGACAACTCAAA